>NC_081410.1:228172914-228492914 GCF_030272615.1 Cryptomeria japonica | reverse complement strand
ATCAATTGGGGCCCTTGATTGAAGAAATTCATCCAATTTATAGATAAATTGGAGAGAGATGAGACAAGAATTCGACGGATGAGATCGATTCAATCTGACAGTCGACATCGCATGCAAAGGGGAGTCTCTTGGGAAATTGCCATTTTGATGGCAAGTGGAAGATGAGTTAGAAGGACAATTCCATTTTCGACACTTGGTCCAAAATGGAAACTTTGCCTTTGAGAGAGGAGACAAGTGATTCACTTTTTAGAAAGTAAATCACTTAAGTGAAGACATTTGAGTGAGGTGGAAATTAATAATTATTAATTATTAATTTCACTCATAAAATCAAATTAGCCAATTAATATTAAAAAAAATATTAATTGTGACATGGACAAAAATATGGTGAATAAATAAATATATATTTATTTATTCAAAAAGGGACATGTTAGTAAGAAAGGGGATTAATTAATTAACCTAGGGGAAATGATTTGAATAAATTAAGATACCAACCCTAATGATGAATTAAGTCCCAATAGTGATGATTGATTGACTAATAATTGATGAAAATTAATGACAATTGACTGAATTTGACAACAAAATAGGACAAAGGATCGAAAAAGACCCAAAATTGATAATGACTTTGATAAGAGACTGATAAGATTGATTGATAATGACTTGATAATATTAATTGATATTAAGGTTGATAATTAATGACTGATTAATTATCAACAAAGAGGGAATTAAGTCTAATTGTCAAGATGATACCAATTCGAATGATTTAAAAAATGCCAATTATAATGATTTAGGACCAAATGTGATTGAACGAGATTGATGAGGGTTGGATTTGAAATGAATTGAAACCAGAGGAATGACACAATGCCAACATATGATGAAAATCAAATGTGACATAGAAGACATGCTAAGAATTAGGTTAGCAATGTAAGAGTGATGACCAATTTTGAGTGACTACATTTTGCCCCTCTTTGAGACAATGTGATTATGAGCATTGTTTCAAAGAATAATTAAGAAGATCATTCCCCAGTAGATCGAGGGACGGAGGTGGGTGCCCCCTCGAGAGATTTTTTATGTATGAAAAGAATGAATGATCTCTCGAAAAGAAGAGAAGAAATGTTAGAAAGTGAAAAAAATGATGAAAGAGAAGAATACCTAATTGATTAGAGATAAAGAGTTGAATGAATGATGCTGATACTAAACCAAGATGACTACAAGGACTGACAGAAGAAATGTTAGTAAGAGGAAACTAGATGGAGAAGTGTTAATGATGAAGAAAAATCTTGCTTTCACAAATGCACAAAGAGTAGGTGAGAACCTTTATTTAATGTAGCAAAGCAGAGGCAGAGCATCATGGCATTGAAGGCCAGAGCTGAAATGCAACCCCTTTTGCAACAGACAGACACATCGCACACAAGGAATGAGTGAAGCATCCTAGGGTGCATACATCAAGGGTCGAGGTATGTGCGGCATTCACAAAGTGAACGTACTTATCACAGACACCCAATGATATAGTTGCCCTAGTTTGTGACAAACATTCCACAAACAACAAACATAACAAAAACAAAAGCGACCATGAACCATCCTAGTCACTCTAAATCACTCAGTGACATCCTCGAGCAACATAGGAACATGACTGAAGCCAAAGATAAATAAGTAAAAAGATAAGATGCACAAATTCCAACAAATCAAACAAACATCTTGATCTTCATTGTCAAAAGTTGAAAGTGCTGATAGGACGATCATGTTGTCTGGTTTCAGGACATGCGGGACCCCATCTAAGATAGGACACAGTCTGGTTTCGAGTATACCACACCCTGTATAAGACCCATGATAGTATAGACAAGGACAAATGATTTTGAGGTTGATTGATATGACAATTTTGAT
The DNA here is from genome assembly GCF_030272615.1 of Cryptomeria japonica. NCBI lineage: Eukaryota > Viridiplantae > Streptophyta > Pinopsida > Cupressales > Cupressaceae > Cryptomeria > Cryptomeria japonica. The sequence continues at coordinate 228,491,033 of NC_081410.1, read as the reverse complement.
CAGGTTGAATGTCTAGTTTTGATGGAAAGAGTTCATCTATTTATTTAAAGCACAGCGTTGGATGGATTGTCATTGGATGTATACTCAGTGATTTGTCTATGCACAGAGGGGTTATTTATTTTTTTGTTTTGCTTTTCGAGATTTTACAATTTTTTGTGTTCATTTTTTTTTCAGGACTTTATATGATTTTTTAGGGATTTTCTCAGGTCATTATTTGATTTTTATGATTTTTTTAGGACATTTTTCAATTTTTTTTTTTTTGTTTTTATTTCAAGACATTTTTCAATTTTTTTTGAATTATTTCAGGACATTTTTCAATTTTTATGATTTTTGCCCCAGTGTCTAGCAAGGAAAGGAATATGACAGGTGAATAAATAGGCTTGCTGAAATGTTGGTGGATAGAGGGAAGACAAAAGGCCTTTTATCATGGAGACAATACAGATGCAATTTTCAAGAGCTATTACGTGATGGGACAAGAGACTGGATATGACAATGTAAAGTAGTGACATGGCATGAGGGACATGTCAAGAGGTTTTTGAAACCATGTTTAAATTTTGCGTCCTTATGTCAGATCAAGATCAAGGAATGAAAAAGAGTGTATGGATAGTGATAAGATATGGATAGGATAAGCAAGACCAAGAATGGATAAGGGACATGGACTGAAGGTTGGGATTGGCTAAGGGATAGTGGCAGAAAGTTGCAATAAGCCAGGGAATATGGATGAAAGGTTGTAAAAAGCAAATGGATAAATACCAAAAGCTATGATAGACTAAAAGCTGCAAACAAGATGCATGATGCTCATGAAGATCCTTAGCCTTGTCAAGATCAAAGGTGGAAAAAGGAAATGGACCTGAGGGACCATAGGATAAGGAAGGGTAATGACAGGGGTATGATAGGATAATGAAACAATGAAGGACAAAAGGATATGATAGGATAAAACCTGCCCACAAGTGTGGTGTGCAAGAAGTTCATAAATTACGCATGATGCCTGTTTGCTAGGTTTTCATCACGGTACTTGCCCAAAGCGCCTGTTTACCAGGTTTTCACTAGTGGACGAATTATTTTTGCTTGACTTTTTTTCTTTTGTCTTTTTTTTTTTTTGGATTTTGACTTTTTCAATAGAAGATGGACACATGATAGGGGATGGAAGAAGGACTCAAGCGTCTTATTGTTGGGGTAGTAGCCTTGAAAAAAATGGACCATGACCTTTAAAAGTATGCTCAAAGACGTTGGTAGGATAAGGACATGGAAAAAGAGATGAAACTAAGGCAAGGGTTTATGTAAAGGATGGGATCAGAGGGATAGAAGGATGGAAAATATGCATCGGATAATGGATAGGGTATTGGAAGAATTGGGCTTCAGTGGATGGAAATGTTGGCAAGATCGACATTGGCACACACCTTGAGGGGTGATGGACTGATGGAGGAAAGATGTATTTTGGATATTGAGATTTGGATGGAGGAAAGGATAGTGATTTTGGGACATAAGGGCCCAAAATGGATGAAGAAGGTGATGGAGGAACAAATTTGAGAGGGTTGGATGGAGGAATATAAACTTTGGATGCCAAGTTGGATGTTTCTTTAGGCTTTTGTGCTTCAAGGAGCCGCTTAGGGATCCACATGGTTTTTGATTTTTCATGCTTTTGTCGTTCCTTGGAGTGCATTGCTTGCACAAGGGATTTAGGAACCCATATATATTTTGACTTTTGTTTTTGAGCAATGGGCCTTTGTGGCCTTTTGGGTATATTTTTTTCTTCATAGATCAAATTGTTCTTTGTTTTGACATGTCGATTATATTGGACATGTTGATCCTTGAATACATGTGGATTGCTAGACTTATGACTTTTATACTTGGCATCCAAATTGCTTGGAGAGGGAAAGGAATGCATGGATGGATAGGAATGAAATGGAGTTCATTTGGATGGATGAAATTTACTCAAGGATGTGTGCCTTTGCTGACCTTGCATAAAGGAGGAAGGGATATAAGGACCTAAGATGGATGGAAGGTATGATGGGGAAGGTGTATGTTTTGATTTTGATGGAGGGATACCAACGTCTTGAGAGTGAGTTGTATAGACATGACCCTTAAGATATTCTTTAACATGGAGGAGTTCTTTCTCATGAAGGTCTACTCCTCTGCCTTTATGAATATCGTGACTTGTAGGATACTCTTTTCTTTGGGAAGAAGACGCGAGTCCATTATGAGGTGGATATGATAGGAGAGAAATAATGAGATCTTGAAGTGGATCGGATTGCACCAAAGTGGAAGAACCCATTATGCATGTTGAGGGTTCATGAGCATCTTTCACTGACACGTTAGAATCATAAAGGGGATTAGGATCATGAGAGGGACTAGGATTGTGTAGTGGACATGGTTCAATGATAGACTCTTCAAGAGATGGAATGGGAGAAATAATAGGATCATCAAAAGAAATGCGATCTTGGAGTGTATATGGAGCATTAAGACAAGGAGATGGAGGAACAAAAAGATCTTGTGGAGGATTTAAAGGAAGAATTTGATCTTGACAAGGAGGAAGACCATTGGAATCCTCTTTAAAGGTGCTTTGCTCTTGACTTTTAATGGGATCATCGGAAAGGATGGAAGGGATATCTTGATCTTTCTTAGGAAGTGGAATGCTAATAGGACTTTGGATAGGATGGACAAGAATAGGGGAATCATCGTGAATGTCTGGGAAGATAGGGTTCTGGTCAACAATTGGATGGGATGATAAGTTTTCAGGATCTTGATCTTGATTTTCTTGAGGACTCATTTCTTCATGCTCTAAATTATCCTCTTGACATGGGGTTGGACTTTGGATATGCATGGAGGATTCTGACAAGGGATCAATGTTTTGGCATGAAGGAAATGCACTTTGAACATTTGTGATGGATTCTGGCAAGGAATCAATGCTTGAACATGAGGAAGAAGGACTTCGAATGGGGTCCTCTAAAATAGGTAATGGCAATAAAGTGCATGGTGGCATTGGATCTTGGATTTCTGAAACATGACAAGGATGTGCCTCATGAATTGGATTATCGTGGCAATCAATTATGGATATCCCTTGGATAATTTCATCCTTGGGTGTATTGTTTGATGAGGACAATATAGAAGGTTCTTGTGAAACTTCTAAAGGTGTAGGGATAGATGCCACTGGAGAGTCAATTTGCTTGCGGGGGGATGAGGCATTGCTAGACATAAGTGTATTATCTTGATCTTCCTCAATAAACTCACTTGGTAATTTCCTTAAGAGCATTGCAATAAAGCCACCTTTCTTTCGAGGTTTTGACATGATTGGATCTGGAATTTGAACTTGTTTGGCAAGAATTTGGTTTGATTTCATGTTTTGATATTGGACTTGGTTCAATTGTTTTGACATGTTTGAAACTTGGGTTGGTGTGTGCTGCAACCTTTGTTTTTGAATGTTTGGTTGACATTGATATTCCACCATTGGTTGAACCATTTGTGGACATTGTATAGTTGGTTGGACATATTGTTGAAATTGGACCATTGATTGTGTTGGTTGTATATGTTGGAAATGTTGAACAATTGGTTGTGATGGTTGAAAATCTGATTGATAGTAAACACCTTCTTGTTCTTGTTGTGGAGGCACATAATGTTGAAATTGATGTTGTCTCCTTTCTTGAAATTGTTTCATCATCTCTATTTGGGAGAGGAGAGCTGGTATGTCTGATTGTTCAAGAAGAGATCTTACATCAATTGGCTCAACCTTTGGATTTCGACCTGGAAATTTTCGAAACATTTTGGACATTTGTGATCTATTCTTCTCAATGTTTTTCACTCTTTGTTCCAATATCTCCTTTTCTTGAGCTAGTTTCTCCTCTAGTTTTTGTATTTGGAGACTTGTTTCATCATAAAAAGTTTGATCAATGTCGCTTTGTTGTTGGGTTGGATAGAATTGTGATTGCATTGTTGGTTGATATGTCAAACTTTGTTGCATCATTGGTGCTTGGAACCTTGTTTCAATAGACATGTCACTATTCAAATGCAATATTTTTGGAATTTTTCAAGGATAATGTATGATATGCAACTAAATGCAAACTAAATGAATGAGAATGCAATCTATGGCAAGAATGCAACCTATGTTTTTGTTTGTTTTTCAAGATTTTGACAAACTTTTTGGAATGCAGATCTAAAAAGAGACCCTTAGGAAATTGAAATGATGTCTAGACCTCAAAGGACAAAAGGACCAAGTGACAAAAGGACAAATTGACAATGTCTCCCCTATATGCTTGGATACTAAGCTAGGTTTGACCAAATGACAATAATGACATAAAGAGAAAAGGTTTGACAAGGTCTAGACTTCTTAACAATGACTTAGGGTTTATCAAAGATTTGGATTACTCAAGTATGGCAAAACCTAGTTTTGACACTATATGCAAAGGGACAATTTACTATGCAAATTACCCTAATATGATATGATAATGACTTAAGCTTAATGAAGAGACCTAGGGTATGCAATGTATGACAATGGTATGACTTTAATGCAAGAGGACACATACAAATGAATGACTCTTATTGATATGCAAAGGAGTATGACTTAGGTGAAACCTAACCTTGGTACTTGACAATGAACTTTGCAAAATGCAACCTAGGATGAACCTAAATGTAAGTGACATGCTTCTTGAGACAAGATCTTGAACAATATTTGACAACCATGTTTGAAGATGAGTTTTAAACTTTGTTGAACCTTTTGTTGGATGAATGTCTCTTGTGTTTAATCTTATGTTGGATCAATTTAGCCTTGTTTTTGAAATGGGATGCAATTCAACTTTTGACAAGCAAAGAATACAAGATATTGCAACTTAGACTCAAGACAATCATGCTCATTTCCACATTTCTTATGGTAGGCAAAGACATTAGGTACTTGAGAGGTAGACTCATTATGGGATTCAAGGAGAATACATAGATGCTTGACCCCACGGGCTCCCCTCCACGGCACTCACTTCTCAAGGTAGCCAAGCATCAGTCCCCATGGAAATCTCCCCATGGCGAACTTAGTATCTCTTCCAAGTATCTGAATTTGTCCTTCTCAAGCAACTAGAAGGGTTTTTGGCCTCTAAATACAAGGTGTTTAGTAAGGATTTCTATTAAGTGTTACTCCTTGATGTCACGCAAGCGTGATTGAGACATTAAGCCCATCAAGATACCAAACAAATGTAGTTGCGCAAGCATGATTTAGACCGTGAGGTCCTACTTAGATGTTGATATGAGAAAGAGTTCAAGGGTCATCACTTCCCAAGTAACTGCAATTCCCACGTAACACTTCCTTCAAAGCTTTCGCTCATTGGGTATTTTTTATAGTGAGTTATAATGCCAAGGAATTCTAGCCGTACTCACTTTGGGTCATTCCCTTCTCATGATTATCACTTGCTTGCAAAAGAAAGCAAATGGTCGGGAAGGCAGGCCCTCTAAAGGTAACAAACAATCAAAACATGAGAATGGTATCGAAGATCTGGATTTCTGATCACCCTAAGAAGGATGAGAGCATACTCTCCTACTCCAATGTCAAACTTGACAAGCAAAGTGAACACATGTTCATTCCATCCTACTTAGCAAACATACTAGGTGCCTAATTAAAAATCACAAACACAAAGTTTGGTTGGAATATAAGGCAACCTGCAAAATCACTAAGTTAAGAGTTTGATTTGTTTGGTCTTTGACTAGCGAACCTGCAAACAGTTCATTAGTAGTTTGTGAAATAATTCTTTGTCAAGCGTTTCACCACAAAGCTACCAACAATGTTAGAGAATCAAGAGAAATGAATCACCATCAAAATTAATCCATAAAAGTTGTGATTCTTTGTCCTCTTAGATTAATCTATGTGAAATTTATCAAATTTACCACCCTAGATTAATCTAGATAAAATTTGCATGAATGCATGATTAATTTGCCAAGCTAAATTAATCTAGATGAAGATTGCATGATTTTGTTTTTGAAAATTTTGACCATTTACAGTAGCATAATTAAAAATATCATAACTTCCTCAATATTTATCCAAATCACAAACCGTAAGATGATCTGGAAAGGTAAAAACGTGGTCTAATATACCCAGAAATCGTTTATTTTAATTCTGCACGAAATTTTTTACGTGATCAATTGATTATGACTATTTTTTTTTTAGAAGAAAAATCTGCAACTTCTCCACAAAAAAATCTGCAACTTCACAAAACATTCAAAAAAAATATTAGATCCAAGCATGTTCACGTCGGGTTCACCAATTAATGTAGCATAGGAATTCGGAAATCATCACAAACAATATAAACATACTAATCATTAGCTCAATCACGAAAGGACAATTGCAATGATCTATCCTTAACACATTCAATAGAGACATGAATATGAAAACATTCAAAAGTAAATATTATGCAAACCATATGCAGATCTGAATGCTTCCTTCATGCGGCTCCATTGTTCTTCTTTCCTCTCCAAATAGTTTGGTTGTGGATCTCACCTACAAGTGCACACACATAATTGAAAGCAAGTAGACAAGATTATTGATCAAGAGTACTCGAAATGTGATTGATTAGAAATTCGATAATCTGATTAGGGATTCAAAATGCGATCAATTGGGGCCCTTGATTGAAGAAATTCATCCAATTTATAGATAAATTGGAGAGAGATGAGACAAGAATTCGACGGATGAGATCGATTCAATCTGACAGTCGACATCGCATGCAAAGGGGAGTCTCTTGGGAAATTGCCATTTTGATGGCAAGTGGAAGATGAGTTAGAAGGACAATTCCATTTTCGACACTTGGTCCAAAATGGAAACTTTGCCTTTAAGAGAGGAGACAAGTGATTCACTTTTTAGAAAGTAAATCACTTAAGTGAAGACATTTGAGTGAGGTGGAAATTAATAATTATTAATTATTAATTTCACTCATAAAATCAAATTAGCCAATTAATATTAAAAAAAATATTAATTGTGACATGGACAAAAATATGGTGAATAAATAAATATATATTTATTTATTCAAAAAGGGACATGTTAGTAAGAAAGGGGATTAATTAATTAACCTAGGGGAAATGATTTGAATAAATTAAGATACCAACCCTAATGATGAATTAAGTCCCAATAGTGATGATTGATTGACTAATAATTGATGAAAATTAATGACAATTGACTGAATTTGACAACAAAATAGGACAAAGGATCGAAAAAGACCCAAAATTGATAATGACTTTGATAAGAGACTGATAAGATTGATTGATAATGACTTGATAATATTAATTGATATTAAGGTTGATAATTAATGACTGATTAATTATCAACAAAGAGGGAATTAAGTCTAATTGTCAAGATGATACCAATTCGAATGATTTAAAAAATGCCAATTATAATGATTTAGGACCAAATGTGATTGAACGAGATTGATGAGGGTTGGATTTGAAATGAATTGAAACCAGAGGAATGACACAATGCCAACATATGATGAAAATCAAATGTGACATAGAAGACATGCTAAGAATTAGGTTAGCAATGTAAGAGTGATGACCAATTTTGAGTGACTACAATCCCCAATGGCTAGTGTCTTATGTAAACAAAAGGAAAAATATTGTTCCCATCGCTTTGCCAATCGGCGATGTTGTGAGTAAGTATGTGACAAAAACACCTCAGCCAAAAAGGGCAAAAGCAATGACAAGGTTAGACATTGATGATAAAACAGGTAAATGGATGGCGAAGGTTGCAAAGCCAAAGGTTGATGGAGAAGCATCTGGGCTTTCTGCCGATATTTACCACGTGGAGAAAGTAGAGCTTGGAGTTGCTGACAAAGATACAGATAACCATCACTTTGAAGTTTCTGCAAAATGCATGCTAACTCGATCACAAAAGGACGGGAAGGATAAGAAGGAGCTAAAACAGACGATCAGAGTGCTGGCGAATTACATTGATGTGATCAGTGGTGTATCTTCTTCTCTTAAGTCGTTAGCTCAAGCTTCCCAATCTTTTGATCCCACATCACCTGCCAGTCAAAAGTTATTGAGTCAGATCCAAAGGGGAAAGTCCATCACAACTTTTTTGATGATTGGGTGAATGGAGTCATTAATGGCGTATGCAAATTCATTTGATAATCCAAAAAAGTGTTTGACAGAACCTCACTGTTATAATAATAGACATTTAGTCATAGGTTAAAATATGGGAGAGTGAAGAAACCAAATGGACGTCTGCCTCTTTACAGATTTATGAAATTCAAAAGTATGGGGTGGCTAAATTTCTGACTGAAAAACCACTTAAAACAGTGGATGAATCACTCATGTTCACTGGTAAGCGCAATATTGATTGGAGGAATGCAACACTCAAGACAAGATGCGTGGAATTCATCAAGTGGGAGAAAGAATTAAAGGAGATATGTCAGAATTTAGTGACTGAATTGAGACATATTCATACCACTTATGTCTGGGGCGATGGTAAAGACGAAAAGAGCATGAATGCGGTGGTAAAACTTTTCTGTGATGCCATGAATGAAGTTAGGAAGAATGTAGCACCTACGACAACTGATTTCACAATGGTTGCCAGAGTTGAGGTTGTATTATACATTTATGCAGATCAGTTACCTAACTACGTGGATGAAATAAAAAAGATTCGGCTAGAGGTAGAGGCGTGGAAACAAAGGATGACATTCGTTAAAGTTCCCAGTGTTCCATCTTTACAGGAGTTCATCGCAGCATACAAGGAATGGAAGGCGGCGCTGAATGTGAATGTCGAGGATGGTGCAACTCAAGGATCCCCAATGCCTAGTTAGGATTTGTTTTCCTTTCTGAGGACGTGTCCTCTTTTATCTTGCTCAAGAGACTTTTCTGTTATTTTACAGTTATGTTTTCAAACTGTTTTTGTTGGTAATTGTTTACCATAGGAAATTACTCCGTAAGGGTAAAAAAAAACAATGGATGTTATTTAAGGGATGTTTTGAACTGAAGAAGGGTTCGGATTTTTGGAGAAATCTAGAAGGTTTTTTGGGTTTATTACTGTTTTGCTGTATGTTTCTTTTGGAAGGATAATCATGTTGAATCATTATTTATCTTTGAATGAATGAAGAAAATAGATATTGGCTTAAAGACTTGAATTTGTGCATTCAATCTTGAGCATTTGCCTCTTTGTGGGTTAAATTATCACTGAATCATATATGTTTATGCGAATGATTTATCTGAGAAAGAGCATTATCTAGCAATACTGATTTGCCAATTCCTTGTTTATGTGTAGTCTGAAATCTGTGAAACTGTGTTTTTCATGATTAATGGAAATATTTACATATGCTATGTTCATTGCATGTTTATGGATGAATGTATTGCCTTAACTGCTTTCTGGTTAAAAGTGGGCAAACAGTTACATTGAATATGATATAAGGGAGTTGTACCTGTTTTAAAATTCAGAGGGAAAAGAACAACTGTGTTTTCCCATATTGTTAGTTCACAATTGTGACTTCGTGAGGGCATGGAGTTTAATTGAATATCAAGGAAGCATAATATGCTAACTAACAATTAATAAATCCACTAGCCAACAGTTAATTAAATTAATATTTAATTAATTCATCCTCAATCATTCTCCTATTAATTAAATAAATTATTCAATTTATTTTAGTTAATTCATTAAAACCAAATTCACAATCAATTAAATGAATAAATCCTATTTTATTTAATTTCATCCCCTTCCCTCTTTTAAATAAATAATTAAAACATTTATTTAAATCATTAAATCCCCCCCAACTTGCATTCTCCTACAAATGCAAGTTGCAATCACAATTGAAATAAATTAATTTTCTTTTAATTTAAATCCTATTTTCCCTAACCCACCAAACCCACTTGCAATCCTAAATCACCTTCTAGACTCTTCTAACCACTTTCTAATCATTCCTAATTATCCTAATCCATCCCCTAATTATTGTCACATTCCTAAGCAACTTGAAGTCACTTCTCAAAGCCCTCAAAGTCTTTGAAAAGCATTTAATGCTTTATGTGTTCAACAAGCTAACCTCTAAAGTCTTCCAAACTATTAATGTCTCTTACATGACCATTAATGGCTCTTACATAACCATTTATGGTTAACTCAACTCACCCACATGGTTAGAGACTTTCCCTCTAACTCAACCTCCATTTGACTCATGGGTCTCTTCAAGCATTTATTGCTTTGACCATGTTTATCCTCACTAACTCTTGCACAAGAGTTTATCCATTGGATAAAGACATTATTTATTAGATAATGGCTTTATTCTTTCAACTCATTAACCTTACCTCCCGAGTTAACCCTCAATTCATGTCAAGCATTTAATGTTTATTCCCTCTCCTCTCAACCCATCTCTTATTGACGTTTGTCATCCTGAGATTGGATTGAAAGCCCTCACATGGATCATAAACCCATCAATCCTGACCCTTGTTGAGATTACTCAATTTCAACCCTCCATTTCTCCATTTTACCTATAAATAGAGCTCATTTCTTCATAATCCAGATCCTGAAATCTTGTATGCATCTAATTTATAGTGAAATTTAGAGAGCATTTAGCATAATCATCTACATTTGTCTTTTTGGGATAAAATTAACATTATATAATTAGATAATATCTTGTTTTAGCTTGTTCACATTTGCATTCTCATAATCATCCATTTTACAATCTTGAACCTCCATAAGACATCAAAAATAGTGCAAAAAGCTACTGAGAGTTACACTCATTTGGGAACTTGGAGAGGAGAGGAACAAGGGAGGAGTAGCTACATACATGGTGGAGGGCATTTTGAGATGCCTTGTTGCATTTCTTAGATTTATCAAGTTTTCTATTTTATGTCTTGTGTCTCTCTTGATATGCTTGCTTAGGGTAGTGTTTGATTTGTGATTTCTAACACTAACACTCGATTTGTTGCTTGTTTGTTTGTGTTTGTCTTGAAAATATCCTAACCATCCTTTTTGCAGAGCATCACAACTTATTCACCATCTCTTCTGAAACAAGATTATCTGAACTACCACTATCAATAACAACTTTACAACACTTACCAGATACCTTACATCTAGTCTTGAACAAGTTCCTCCTTTGCAAGGGTTCTTTATCTCCTCCAATATGACACAAAGCTCTCCTTACCATCAATAGTTTTCCATCTTCCTGTTTATTGTCTGATCTGGTGGGGTTCTCCTCTACCACTGTTGCTCTTCCGGTAGCCTCTGACTTCTTACATTCAAATGCATGGTGTCCTTCTCCTCCACATTTAAAACAGGTTCCTCTAAATGTCCTTTTATTTTGTCTTACAATGTTCTCATTCTGGTAACCATCCAGTTCTCTCCTCTGGTAGAAATTTCTATCATCCTTCTGGTATGAATTACCTTCCTTTCTCACTTCCTTGTCCTTGTTCTGATCTGTAATGGTTCCTCTTCCTTTGGTGTATTCTCTTCCTCCTTGAAATCTTCCTCTGGTAAACCTTCCACCTCTACCTCTCTATCTCTGCTCATGCCTTTTATTCAATTTCTTTTCAGCCTTTATTGCATATTGGTAATCCTCTTCAACACTCTCTAATTTGATCACATCGAGTTCATCTTGTATAGACATCCGCAATCCGTTCAAATATCTTGCAATTTGTTCAATTTCATCATCAACATATCTGGATTTGATGTTCAAATTGTAAAATGCTTTGGTGTACTCCTTCACACTAGATTCCTTCTGTCTCAGATTCTACAACTTTCAAAACAAATGTACTTGATAATTTGCCAGGACAAACTTTGATTTTAACTTAGCCATCATCCTATCCCACGTCTTAATCTTTTCTTTACCTCTTCTTTGCCTATCAACTTGCAAGTGCTCCCACCAAAGAGATGCATGACCCTTCAACCGAGTACAGGCATACTTCACCTTCCTCTCTTCTGTAGTGTTTTCAAAGTCAAAATACTTATCCATTTCCGAGATCCAATCCATCAATTCATCTGAATCTAACTTTCCATCATATTTCAGTGGGGTAAAATGAGGTTTAGTGTCCTCCCTACTCAAAACCCTTAAAAACCTTTCCTCCTCTAGATCAACTGCCAATAGGTTCACTTGTTCTATCAGGGCTTCTTCTCCTTCATCTTCACTCACATCCTCAACATGTCGGCCTCTTCTCTGGGTTGTCTCCATGACTTCTAACTGGGCCGCTATTCCTCGCAACATCTTCATTACACTAGGGTCTGCATTCCCACGTGCTCCACCATTCCTAATTCCTCTTCATGCCATTGATCCATGCTAGTCCTCTGCAATTGCAGGTCGGATCCACAATCTGCCACCCTACAACAAGATTCAGGACACGCAACTTCTAGAATGAACTTCACATTGATACCACTTGATGCAGTCACCGGCAAGGAGGGACCTCGAGGAGATCAGTCCAAACCGGTCAGCAAGAGTAAACAAAACAAAAACAGACAAATATGATGGAGGCAATGCATAATAGATAGTTTTTATTGCATGAAAGTTAATTAATCCAACCAGTAACAACCGGGTTACAACATACCAGCACACAGGCCTGGTAGAATAGGTCACACCAAGACCTTGAATCGAAAAAATTTATCTTCTAGGCACAGTCTATCTATCTGATATTCCTTGATTCCTCTGATTGATTGCATTCTAAAGCATGATTACAAATATATATATCGATCCAAAGTATCTGGTCAGCCCAAAAAGGATAAAAAATTGAAGAACAAGACCTAACGTGCAAAATGAACAAGGTTAGCCTCCACCAAGAGATTCCTCCAACAAATACAAAGGATGAAATGTAGCAGGTTGGCCACATGCCAAGAAACATCCAGATCAACGTCCAAGGCTCCACAAGCTTCGGAATGGGTTCTGATAGATCACTAGAATAGGTCTCAGGCAACCGGTAACAAGAAACTATCAAGGAAACCGATAGCGATATCTTGCTGGAAAGTGATCCAAATGAGATGTAGTTTGAAAGAAAGAAAGATGATCAAGTCTTCAAGTAGAATCCAACTCCACAAGAATCGGTGAGCCAAAACCGAGACACATAGAAAGGAAAGTTGAAACTAAAAACAAAAAACAAAATAGAAAAGGAAATATTTCTGGTTGATGCAAGATTGTTGTGAACCGGGGATGCTCCTACATCAGGCTTGCACTTGGAGGAAGGCCAACAAACTAGAGCACACTGCTCATCATAAAAGGAGCCTCACTGACTACATAGAAATCCAGACTACAATCCAGAGAAGTGTTGAACTGCAAAAGATAGCATCTCCTATGCCTGAGTACAGTTCCGGTTAAGCTCAATACTGGAGGACTAAATCCTCTTACATAAACCCAATTCGATATCCAATGATCGACCAACTCTTCTTCCTGAATGATATTACATTATTAGCACATTACATTCCTTGATCATGACCTCTTACATTCACCATGATGATCTACAATGAGATCTTACATCTATTTATACAAACCCTTCACCATAAACAATCAGGTCGGCCACCAGATAATAAACCAATTACACAATTACAAACCATGTCAACCTTAGACCAAAAAAGTAATATCCAACATATAAGACATTCCAAAAATACATCAATAGGTCCTATCCACACATTACATTGAAGCCAATCCATAACCTAGATCAACTGGGACCAAGTATAGGTCCACACGCTTTAGCAATGATCTCCATCCGCCAAGTCTCCAACATGATCACCAATAGCATCCTAAAACTCCATCAGAAGCTGCACCAACACCACTAATGCAATTCATCAAAGATCTCCATCAAAATCTTTGCCTGTGAAACCCTCGTCAGAACCAGAAACCAATGTTGTAAGCAAGCAGGATAGCATCCAATCACCAGACCAAAACCAACTGACCAAATATGAGTATAAGTATCATGAACAAGCCAATTCCATCACTAGACTATACTGGAGCCTGTCGGTTCATATCGGATCCAAATTAACCAAAAACCACTTAACCTACCGAGACCAAAAGGGTGTCGATAAACCATCCAAATAGCTAGTGTTGACATCAATGACAAAACATCAATGCAACACATAATCAATTCCACCAAATGGCCAACAATCTCCCCCTTTGGCATTGATGGCAACACTAGATGTGAAAAACATCTAAGTACCAAGAAATGCCAAACAAGTCTCCCCCTGTGGAACACAACCAACAATCACCTGCATATAGCTCTGAATATCTCTCCCTTTTACTTTTCATATCTCTCCCCCTGTGACTTTTTCTTTTCCTTTCTTTATCTTTTTCACATCAATATATCTCCCCCTTTGACATCAATGCCGGAAATATGACAAAAATATCAAAGAAAAAACATAACCCTCTGAATTCCAAAGCTGACTACTCCCCCAAAGCAGTAGCATCCCACATTAGTACTAGAATGATTAGTATCTCAGATAGTGCAAGTCAAACTGATGCGAAACTGCATCAATCAAGTCTCTACCAAAGGGACAAAAACTCCCAATCTGTCTCTTAGGTACTCAAATGATTCCTTGGATAAATGTTTAGTGAAAATATCTGCAATCTTCTCTTTAGTGTTCACATAAACCAATCTAACTTCATTTGCTTCCAAATTCTCCTTCAAAAAGTTATACTTGACAGATATGTGTTTTGTCTTAGAATGAAATACCGGATTCTTTGATATATCAATAGAAGCAGAGTTATCACAGTGAATAACTATCAGTGTATCACAATCCACCTTTATATCTTTCAACATTTGCTTCATCCATAAAACTTGTGTATAGTTAGTAGCAGTAGCAACATACTCAGCTTCAGTAGTAGATAGAGAAGTACATGATTATTTCTTGTTGATCAATGAAACCAACTTCTTTCCAAGAAAGAAAGCTCCACCGGAAGTACTTTTCCGGTCATCAACATCTCCAGCCCAATCAACATCTGTATATGCACATAAATTAAAGTTACTATCCTTAGGGTACCACAAACCATATTTTGACGTACCTTGCAAGTATCTAAAAATCCTTTTCATTGCCAATTCATGATTTTGTCTAGGATCACTCTGAAATCTTGAAACAATACAAACAAAATTCATAATATCAGGCCTAGTCTAAGTCAAATAAAGCAGACCTCCAATCGTAGATTTGTATTGTAGGATCTACCAGTGTAGAAACATCTTTTCTTGTCAATTTCTCACTTGTAACCATAGGAGTACTTACTGGTTTAGAATCTCCCATACCAAATTTCTTCATAATTCCTTAGCATATTTAGTTTGACAGATGAAAATGCCTTTGTCAGACTGAGTAATCTGCAAACCTAAGAAAAATTTCATCTCACCAATCATAGACATCTCAAATTCTTTCTCCATATTCTTAGAATTTTTTTTGCATAACTTATCTTCACCTCCAAAAATAATGTCATCAACAAATACTTCAACAATCAGTATGTCATCATTAGTGATTTTATAATATAAATTACTGTCAGCACTGCTTTTAGTAAAACCAAGCTTCAAAAGATATTTATCCAACCTTGCATACCAAGCTCTAGGTGCTTATTTTAGTCCATATAGAGCTTTCCTTAACCTGCAAACCATATATGTATCATCTAATAGTGAATAACCATTAGGTTGCTCAATATAAACTTCCTCATCAAGATCCCCATTCAAAAATGCACAATTAACATCCATCTGATAAACCTTGTAGTTTTTATAAGCAACATAGGCAAGAAATAATCTTATAGCTTCAATCCTAGCTACAGGTGCAAAAGTCTCTCCATAATCAATTCCTTCCTTCTGATAATATCCTTTACAAACCAATCTAGCTTTGTTTCTTATAACTTGACCATCCTCATTCAATTTATTCCTAAAAATTCATTTAGTTCCAATAACATTTTTATTTTTAGGTCGGGGAACCAAAGTCCATGTGTTATTTTTCTCAATCTGATCCAATTCTTCTTCCATAGCTTTTAACCAATGTTCATCTTTACATGCTTCAATTACTGATACAGGTTCAACTTGTGAAATTAAACATACCTCATTAGTTTCCAATCTTCTTCTTGTCATCACTCCATTGCTCTTATCTCCAATGATTTGATCTTCAGAATGATTCAATCTCACATACCTAGAAGTTTTCTGACTTTCTGTTCCTCTTCCCTGTTCTTCGGTTACTGTAGAATTCTCTGATGTTTCTGGAGTAACTGGTTCAACTCTCTATTCTGATAAAGGTGCTACTGGTTCAAATATAGTCATTTCCACTGCCGGTTTCTTCTCATAGGCTCTTATATGGCTTCTATTCAACTCATCTACTTTGGCATTAGCACTCTCCACAATTCTCTACAATCTCTTGTTATAACATCTATATGCTTTGCTTTTATTAGAATAACCAAGAAATATGCCTTCATCACATCTAGGATCAAATTTCCCAATAGTATCATCTCTCTTGATATAACATTTACTACTAAAAATTCTGAAATAATTAACTGTAGGTGTATTCTGAAACCATAATTCATAAGGTGTCTTGTCAGTTTCTCCTTTGATGTGTACTCTATTGAATGTATAAACCGTTGCACTCACTGCTTCTCTCCAGTAGATATGAGGTATATTAGCTTCCAAAATTATTGTTCTAGCAATATATAAGATAGTTTTGTTCTTCCTTTCCACAACTCCATTATGCTGAGGTGTCCGGGGAGCAGAAAATTATCTTCTTATACCATGCTTGTCACAAAAGTTATTAAACTCATCGGATGTGAATTCTCCACCATGATTTGATCTTAAACATTTAATCTTCAATCCTGACTCAGTTTCCACTTTAGCCTTAAAGATTTTAAACTTTTCAAATGCTTCATATTTTTCTCTTAAAAAAGTAACCCACATCATTCTAGAATAATCATCAATGATTAGCATGAAATATCTATCACCATGAAAACTTTTAACTCTAGTAGGGCTACACAAATCAGTATGAATAAGATAAAGAAAATCATTTGATTTATCTTGTATACTCCTAAAAGAGGTTCTGACCTATTTACCCATTTGACATTCTTTACATACCAGATTATAGGGCTTCATAATCTTAGGTATATCCCTAATAGCCTTAGTTGAACTGATCTTCACAATGCAATCAAAATTCACATGACACAGCCTTTTATGCCATAGCCAACTCTCATCAATCCGTGTAATCAAACATGTCTTCTCACCGAAGTTCAAATGAAATATATTACCTTTTGTTTGTGTATCGGTTGCAATTTCCAAGCCAGATCTATTAATGATTTTGCATTTTCCATCCTTGAACTGTAGTTGAAATCCCTTATCTACCAATTGTCCTACACTCAAAAGATTATGCTTCAAACCTTCAACATAATAAACATTGTCAGTATTTTTCTTACCATCCAATGATATAGTTCCTTTTCCTTTGATAATACATGCCTTGTCATCTCCAAATCTAACTAGTCCACCATCAAATTATTGCAAAGACATAAACTTCCCTTTATCTCTAGTCATATGATGTGAACAACCACTGTCAATTTCCCATTCATCCTTGTCTTCAATTTTAGCAACAAGTGCCTTCTCTTCCAATGCCGAATCATCTTCCTTGATAGCTAGGAACACCCATTCCTTCCCATTGCTGGATCTACTAGCAGAGTCTTATGTTTGTTCATCATTTGAATCAATAATGCCTTCCTCATCCTCTATGTAGCATGATTTGTCTCTATTTTTCTTGTACTTATATTTGTTCTGATATCTAGGGTTAGGCTTAAATGATCTTCTAACTCTTTCTTAAAATCTTGAATTCCTTTCAGGACATCTAGATGCAAAATGACCAATCTTATTACATGCAAAACATTTAAAAGGTGTTTTTCCTGCATACTTACTTCCTACCAGTCCTTTCGGTACTCTTCTAGAAAATAGTGCTTCAAGTTGCTCAAACTCATCATCTTCTCTCTTCATATCTTCTAACTCCTTTGCATATAAAGCTTTCTAGTCTTGCTTACCGATTGTAAGTGTAGATGCATGAGAAGCGAGTTCAGTCTTCACAACTCCAGAAGGTCCAAATTCCTCATGCTCAAAAGTAGATAGTTTCCCAGCCAAGGTATCTTTGTTGACAGATGTATTAGTCATTGTTCTTAACTCATTAATAGCAGTAGCCTTCATTTTATAAGCCAGTGGTAGGGCTCTCAGGACTTTAGAAACAATTTCATCTTTGCTCAGAGTTCCACCACAACATTGAATTCTCATAACAATCTCATTTACCATTTCCATGAATGCAGTAATCTTTTCATCTTCTTTCATCTTCAGGTTTTCATATCTCACCTGGTAACCATCAAGTTTAGCAATCTTCACTGTAGGGTCACCTTCATTAAGAGTCTCCAACTTATCCCATATAGCCTTTCCAGATGATTTGTCGATCAATCCCATTATTTGTTGATCAGAAAGTGCACACAAGAGGACTTCTCTTTCTCTACAATCATTCTCAAGCTCCTTGTCCAGGTTTGTCAGAGGTGGATTGCTAGATCCCAAATTATAGGGTGTGACACCATTCTGTGTGATCTCCCAAATCTCCTTGCCAAGACATCTTAGATGAGTCTCCATCCAAATCTTCCATACTGTGTAATTTGTTCCATCAAGCCTCAAAATAGCCCTTCAAAAGATAGCTCCAGAAGAACTGGATGAACTTGAACTATTAGTCACCATACGATCTTCCTCAAGCAGTTAAGCTTTCTGCAGAGAGGACCAAAGCTCTGATACAAATTGTTAAACAGTTCAAATAATCGAAAGACAACTGAGAGGGGGGGAGGGGGTGAATCAGTTGTCACAGATTATAGGAACATTTAGCATTTAAATCTTTAATACTGGAACCCAAAACAATAATATTGAAATAGAATTTAATCAATTAAGCATAAACAATAATCATAGAATAAAATCCATCCACACAACACCAAGATTTGTACGTGGAAAACTCGGTAAAGGTAAAAACCACGGTGGGAAGCCTACAGACAGTCAAATAATACTTCTGCAGTAAGTATGTGAATTAAAATGAAGGGGTCTACACTTGCGGGAAGGCCAACAACCTAGAGCAAGCTACTCATCACAAAAGGAGCCTCATTAACTACATAGAAATCCAGACTACAATCCGGAGAAGAGTTGAACTGCAAAAGATGACATCTCCTATGTCTGAGTACAGTTTCGGTTAAGCCCAATACCAGAGGACTAAATCCTCTTACATAAACCCAATTAGATCTCCAATGATCGACCAACTCTTCTGCCTGAATGATATTACATTATTCACACATTGCATTCCTTGACCATGATGATCTACAATGAGATCTTACATCTATTTATACAAACCCTTCACCATAAACAATCAAGTCGGCCACTAGATAATAAACCGATCACATAATTACAAACCATGTTGGCCTTAGACCAAACAAGTAATATCCAACACATAAGACATCCCAGAAATACATCAATAGGTCCTATCCACATGTTACATTAAAGTCAGTCCATAACCTAGATCAACCGAGACCAAGTATAGGTCCACACGCTTCAACAATGATCTCCATCAACCAAGTCTCGAACATGATCACCAACAACATCCTGAAACTCCATTAGAAGTTGCACCAACACCACTTATGCAATTCATCAAATATCTCCATCAAAAGCTCTGCCGATGAAACCCTTGCCGAAACCAGAAACCAATCTTCTAAGCAAGTAAGATAGCATCCAATCACCAGACCAAAACCAACTAACCAAATATGAGTATAAGTATCATGAACAAACCAATTCCATCACCAAACTATATCAAAGCCTATTGGATCATACCGGATCCAAGTTAACTAGAAACCACTTAACCTACCAAGACCAGAAGGGTGCCAGTAAAGCATCCAAACAGCTAGTGTTGACATCAATGACAAAACATCAATGCGACACATAATCAATTCCACTAAATGGCCAACAGACATAGTCTAAAGGTTATTATGAGAAGGTTTCACTTACAATGCACTAGCCTAAGAACACTACCTCTGATCCTTAGCATGAAGACAGTAGTCCAAACTGCAAAGCAAGGTCAAAGGGATGACAATATATAGACACCATGAAGCTTCCAATAACATCAAAGAGGAATAATCACTGTCAAATAAAGTGAAGAACAGAGCTACGAGAAGTCAATTCGAAGAGATCTATGACAGAGAATGTAGGGTTTAAAGACAATTTTAGTCCACAAGCAAAAGCACAAAGAGAAGAAGATTGTCAGAGATAGTGTTCTAGCATAAATAGTCTACAAGATCATCAATATTATGCAACGTAAGAAAAGAGAACTTTTGACAATCAAATGTATGAGTAAATTTTTGATAGAGGCGGTTACCTCTATAATGAATGACAGTAAGCATTTGTAAGCAAAGAGCTTAAACAGTATAGGAAGTAAGTTCTCAACCCTATGTGCAGTCTCGGAGAAGATAAAACTCACCAAATTTGGCTTCCACATACTCAAAACCTGTATTAAACCTTATGAAATCTTCCAAAAACCCTCATGGGAGCGCTAAGCAACATAGTAGAAAGAAGCATCAAATGCCAAGAAAGAAAGAATGAATGCTTTAGGGTTTTTTATTTACCCTAATATGCTTGAAAGACTTAAGCATTTTGTGCCTTTTATTTTTTAAAATTTCTGCCTCCCTAATACCCCCGTGGGTATTTGTTTTACTTTGCATCACATTTTAATTGTAAAATAATATTCATTAAGTGGTTTATAATGAATCACTTAATAAATATTATCAATGTAATGAATATTCATTAAGTGGTGAATTATAAATCACTTAACGAATATGATTTATGGAGCAAATGATGTAACTAAAAAAAAATGATAAATGCCAAGTCAAAAAAGGAGATAAGAATAAAATTCATAACAAGTTCCAAGTGTATAGGGAGGTGTCATGACAAGTGCCAAAGATATAGGGAGGTTAGAAAGGTGGCAAAACATGTGGAGGGTATCTAGGAACTATTTTAGAGATAATTTGAGAGTGTTAAGTGCTTTTTGAGGAATCATCATGTTTGACATGGTCAAATTTGACTTTTTCAACACTTTGGAGCTCATTTGGAGAAAACCTAGTTGCTAGATTTTAGGCTTTTTAGTTGCATTCGACCAAGGAGATTGGGACTCCTATTATCTTGTAACTGATTGAGAAAATCATAAGTATGGTCCAAACTTCATTTTTAAAGGAGTTATTTTCATTCACTAGCATTTTTGTAACTCGTTTTCAAAGTTCTTTACTGCAAAGAGAGATTTGTAACTCATTTTTCCAGATTTTATAAATCAGACTACCTTTTGATATCAATAAGTGTTGCCTTCTTTCATTTTCTATCATATTGTATGCATTTAAGTGGTTTAGCATTGTTATTTGTGAGGTTCTTTCTTCCTTGTAGTTTTGTTTAATTATTTAGCATCTTTCATAGAGAAAATATACTTTGTTATAAAATTTTGTGGGTTGTGTTGTGTTGTAGTTGTTCAAACTTTGTGAAGGTTATTTCTTCCTTATTGAATTAGGTGCAGTGAAAAACTTCTTGTAGAGTGTCGATGCAGGGTATACAGTCTGGGTTGTGCAAGTTAGTTTATCTTTTGATTGAAATTATGTCATTGTAAAATCTGATTTTACAAATGTAGATAGAATATTTTGGTGCATCACCATTAGTTTGTAGGTTTAATTCATGTAATCCTTCGTTCTCCTTTCTCAGTAAGATCATTAGAGTAGTTAAATTTAGGTGAGATCCATAAGAACCATCTTTCTCTGGAGGCTCACTACAAGTTTAGGCAATCCACAGGCCTAGGAGTGTTCCCATGTGTTGCAAGCCTGCTGAGTTGATAGCTTATCAAAGGGTGTAGGTTTAGGTGATAACAGTAAGCATGTGGAAGCTACTGATGTTGTGAATGAGTCCTTCAAGTGTCTAAAGGATCCCCAACAAGAGAACTCATTAAATCAAGAGTTTGTCAAGCCCAATGAGGTCTAGGGGGAAATGAAGGATGAGCTGCCTCAGTTGTAGGTGGACCTTGAGGAGGTGTGAGCCTACGAGTTAGAGGTGAGGGAGAATTATCATTGGAGTCACTATCATCACTATCCGCAATGGAGGAAGGAGGAGGAGGATGAGAGGCTAAGCTAGAGAGATTTCCTCAAAGTGAACACTCCTCTCAATGAATACCTCATGTACCTCTGGATCAAAAAGTCTGTATGACTTAACACCCTCCAAATATCCAGCAAATATGCAAGGCCTACTCTGAGGTTCCAATGCCTTGCATTTTTGAAAAGGAATGCAAGCCCATGTTAAACACCCAAAGACCTTGAAATGTCTCACAATTGGTTTTCTACCACACCAAGCCTCAAAAGGAGTGATACCCTTCAAAGCCTTGTGGAGAACCTAATTTTGGATGTGTGTGGCACAATTGATAGCTTCTGCCCAAAAAGTTGGACTGAGAGAATGAGCATGAATCATGCAACTAGCCATCTCCCTAAGGGTTCTATTCTTCCTTTCGACAACACCATTTTACTGTGGAGTGTAGATAACTAAGTGCCAAAGATCAATCCCCTCAAGACTACAAAATTCCTCAAGTCTATTATTCACATATTCCCTCCCATTGTCTATGTGAAGAATCTTGACTAACTTCCCCGATTGCTTCTCAACATGAGCCTTGAAGGCTAGAAATTTGTCAAACACTTCATTCTTGTGAACAAGAACGTAGAACCAAGTGAAGTGGGAGTAGTCATCAATGAAGGTGAGGACATAGCGGGCCTTGCTAAATGATGGCATTGGAAATGGACCTGCAACATCATTGTGAACCAATTGAATAACTTCCAAAGCTCTCCAAGACTTCCCCTTATCAAACTTCTCTTCGGGATGCTTTCCCATGGAACGCCCTAAACATACACCATCAGAAAAGATAATTTGGGGTAGACCTGTGACCATGTCCTTGGAGCTTAGCTGTTGAAGATAGAGGTAATTGAGGTGACCAAACCACTCATGCCATATCTTACTTTCTAAATTTGAATGAGTGAGAAAGGTCATAGAAGGATAGTAAGGCACAAAGTGGGAGAATGAATAAAGTCATGAGTTGTGATGGTCTTGTCCCATTCCTACCAAGGCATCATTCTCAAGTTCTTTTACCACAACTGAATCAATTGTAAACTCAACTTTATTTCCATAGTGGTTGATTTAGTAGATAGGGAGAAGGTTAGTGCTCAAGTTAGGAACATAGAGAACATTCTCAAAAGTTCCATCATCTATGGCAACCGAATCCTTCCCTTCAACTTCCACTTGTGTATCATTACCAATGAAAATCTGAGGTACCTGAGATGGCTCCAATGAGGAAAATTGCTCCCTTGTAGAACCCATGTGCTGCAAGGCACCCAAGTCAAGTATCCATTGTTGTGAAGAACATATTTTTTCCACAAATGCTTTCCCTTTTTCTTTTTATTGTGAGGAAGTGGAAGGAGGTGAATCCTTCTTGTAGACAGAAGGTGAATTGATGTTGTTCTTTTTAATGATGTTTGTCGACTCGTCAATTTTCTTTGAGTGGCAATGATGCTCATCATGACCAAATTTCTTGCAATATGAACAAATTGGCCTCTCCTTCTAAGGTGGATTTTTGTTCTTGGAAAATGATGAATAATTGCCTTGTGGTGGAGAGGATGTTTTTTCTTTATCTAGTTGTGTCTTTGTCTTGAACTGCTTCAGCTTCTTGTTGGAACCCTTGCCTTGATTCCCTTTATTAGCCACAAAAGCTTTGGACTTTGAAGGCTTAAGAATCCAAAATATCATCAATTTTGACTTCTCTAACATCAACATTTTTGTGAATAAATCAAATGATGGTGTAGTGAAAGAACTACCAACTATCAAGTGATGGGTTTGGAGTTGGAAGCTTTCCCAACCAATTGTAGACCAGCTATGCATCCTTCTTATCAATGCGACAATCCTTGAGATGTGCCCTTAACTCATTTGAATTAGTGACATAATATTGGATTGTATCAACATTCTTGGGATCCAACATAGAAAGATCATTATCAAGCTAATAGCCCCTAATCTCATCAATTTGGTCGTACAATTTACCCAAGATATCCCAAGCATCTTTAATTGTTTTACACTTTTCAATTTGAAAAATGAGATATTTTGATACATATTTCCTCAAAGTTCCAAGAGCCATAGTATTTTTTGTGAGCTAATCCATTTGAGCATTAGGATTATCTTTAGGTTCAGCTGGTGATGTACAAGTTCCATCAATATAGTGAGTTAATCCTTTTTCCATTAACTTACTCAAAGCATCAATTTTCCAACAAGCATAGTTATGTGTACTTAAAAGTGGAAATTTAGGAGAACCCATAGCAACAAAATGAAAGAGCACAAGATAAAGAGAGGCACAATCACACAAAGGCACCCTCCTAAATTCACTCAATCAAAGAACCCTCCCCCCCAAAAAATGATGATTTGGTATTTTATACTTAGCGTGTGTATAATGGGCCACTTGCAAACAAGGGAAAAGTGGGATTATGATTTCAAGATTACAACTGCCTCAAATAGGCTCTAAAAGACTCAAACCAATAATGCACAAGATCTAAGCTAAAATCCAAGCAAATTATAAGTGCTAAATAGGCCTAAAAAGACTAAATTATGAAAGTAATATTTCTACTCAAAATGGTCAAAAAATTGATAGCATCACGCAAAAGTAGACAAAAAATTATGCACTTTCAAAAAAATCAACACCTAAAAAGGAGGTCGTATGAGCCTGAATGGAGCTCGAGAAGTTGTAGACTTGATGATTGGATAGGTACAATTGTGAAAAATTGAAAATTCTAAAAAAATTGTCCACCAAAATCAGAAACTAATCACACCACTATGGAGAGCACAAAATTATCCCAAATAAAAAAAATAGCATTGAAAAGGGCCTTAAAATGACCAAGTTATGAGCCTTCGAAGTTGGACTACAAAACTAAAAATCTCAACGGAGAGGGGTCAATTTTTTTTCAAAAAGTGTCGAGGTCAACAATTCACTAAGTTATTGACTATTATATGGTCGTTGCACCAAAAACTTGACTGCCCACGTGGCAGTATGTACTGTACAGGCTACTAACATGGTAGGTTGACTGGACCATACAGATGATGATGTGGCATTTTGATTGGACCATACTAATGATGATGTGGTAGGCTGAATGGACCTATTGACTGGTCGTATTGACAGGTTAACTGGACTGCTGAGTCAACATACTGATCTGACATGGCGCTCTGAGGTGGCTTGCTGACTATGTTGTACGATGATGACACATATCGGTCTGTGATTGGTTGTCGTATGATGATGTGTCACTTAGGTGGCTTGCTGACTATACTGATGATTTGGCACCAACTCAATGCTAATTATACAAAAGGTGACGAATAATATCGCACCACGTGGCACTTCGCAAGTAAAAAAAAAGAGGCCACATGGGAGTCGAAGCTAGCGACAATTAGAGGTGGTGTTGAGGTGGTAGGGGAGGAGCAGAGATGGTCAAGGCACAGAGGCCAAACAATGTTTGGGCAGAGGAAGCGGTGCATGCGAGCCAGAGTGGAAGTGACGAGAGGTGGTTGGTGGTGTATGAGAGTGAACCTATAGTGGTGGTCATACTTGGCCTGACATGGCCTACAAAAAGGCAAGCTATGATGGTGTGGGGAAGGGGTTGGAACCCCCCCTCCCCCCAATTTTTATTTTTTTTAATATAAAACTTTACAAAAAATAGAAAATAAAAGTGTGAAAGAAACATAATTTTTTTAAAAGGAATTCGCATAAAATACTACAATATATATATATATATATATATATATATATATATATATATTGTACCGTTGGACAGGTGATATAGCCTACCTACAAAAATATTGCCTCAAAAATGAATTTTGTCAAATATAGGCAATTTATAGTCAAAATTTATGGAAATGACCTCCCGAACTCAATGGAAATGTCGGATTTGGTGTAGGACACTCTCAATTGATGTTTCTCCTTAGATCTGAATCTACAAATGCACCAAGATCTCTCCAAAAAGTCTATGCAATGGTGCTCCAATGGCTCCGATTTCATGTAAGAATACGCCAATAATAACCAAGATCTAGAGGCCAATGAATAGCACAACACAAGAGAGACAAAGATAGACAAGAACAAGTTATATTCTCATAAAGGTGCAAAATGTCTAAGTATAATGCACATGAGCCTACTTATATAAGCAAGGCTATAGGGAAATCAAAGTGCACAAACATGACATGTGGCCCACTAAGATGCAAGGGTAGGTAGGGGTAGGTAGGAGAAACAATAGATAAATCCACTAAAGGTGGATCACCCACCGAAGGTGGAATGTGATAACAAGATAACACCACAAAAGGTGGAATTTTTCCTACAACCATCTTCCTTATATATGTAATTCCCTAAGTGTCTCCTATGCAAACTACAATAAAATGTATTATCTTAAGTCAACTTAAGTAAAGTGTAATTACATGAGACATAAATTACGCCAACAATTTTATTCCCATTATTTCTTACATAAAAACTGTGATTCTTTTTAAAACAAAACATGTGCTTCCATACTATAAATTTTATTTGAAACACATATCATAACATGTTAGAATCTCATTTTAAAAACAGGTGTACATAAGAGAAAGGAAGAAAGAAAATAAAGGCCTAAATATAAACAAATGAATCTATAACTTGCTTTCTATTATAGGTCTCCATTTGAGCTTAAACAAGGAGTGTACCCCAAGTTTACATATCTTACAAGATATATCTCAACACCTCTAGATGTGCTCTTAATTTTTGATGTATTTTCACTCTATTCAAACAACATAAATGTGTATTAAGGTGTGTGGGTGAAAATGGGTTGGGAGAGGGTTGATTTATATTGTTTGAATGGTTGGTCAATGGTTAGGATTGAACCATGAGATCAATAGTTGAGGGTGTTTGAGAGGTTTGGGTGAATGAGATACCTCCAAGTGGCACCTTGTGATTGGTGCACTTAAGAAGTAGAAGAATAAGGAGATTTGAACAATCAAGAATGGTTTGACTAGAACAAAGGGTTGAGATTGAAACTTGGATCGCATAAGGATGTGAGATTTGACATGTGAGTCCTCTTACATGTGTAAAAGTCACATCTCTAAAATGGATGGTGGGGATCTTTTAGAATAACTGGATGGCTAGGATTTTAGCATAGTATTTTAAGGGTAAGCAACTAATTAACATTTTATATTTAAGAATGTCAAATTTAATTAATTAATTAATTTTAGTCAATAAATTGGTGATTGAAGTAGAAAAGTATGAAATAAAGAAATAAATTATGTATTTATTTTTTGGAGGATAAAGATATGAAGATTGAACTTATTTAAATAAATGTAAATTTATTTAATTAAGGGGGACTCTAGAGGAATGCAAATAAAATATCAATTAATTAAATGAATCATTTGTATTTATTTAATTAGCGATTGAAGAAAAAATAGAAAGTTTAATATTATAATTTATTTTATTTTATTGACACTAGGATAGGATGACATTGAGTGTTAGGTGTGGAAAATTTTAGGTGTCTACATTTTTTCCATGTTTGAAATGGTGTTACAACTAAACGAGACAATGTTGTTTCAAAGATAAATAAAACAAGATGGTTCAAAATGGATTGGACTTGTGGTAGGATGCCCTAGTAATTGGAATGTGAGGACTGACAATGAGGGGGGAGGAAGGTATTCCCCCTCTAGAGGATAGGTATGATTGAAGAACATGGTTGTGCTCTTGAAATAGATAAAGAGATTAGATGATTAAAGATAAAAGTGTTGCAAATATGAGTTCTTGTTTTCATTGATGTCGAACTCATTGATCTGAATGTGTAACTTGGTAGCATTCTTTGTTTTGAACGTGGTTTGGTATAATGCAGTAACAATGGGTTATCTTTGTGATCATGTGGATATGTGAAATATATTTATGGATATTTTAGAAGGCTTACAAAGATGTATCTTGAAGTTTTTGAAGCTTTGGTGTTGATTTCTAGGATCCACCGTTGATGTTTAGTCATGTGTGACTATTTCAGTGTCAATGTACAGGAATACATTGCATTCCTTTGTCTACTCGTATTTTGGTGATGTGACTTGATTATTCAATATTGTGGATATATGTTGATGCCATCTTGCAAATTGGAAAGTACTCTTGATGATCTGCATTGTAGTTTGAGAAAGTTGTGTCAATGTGCATTAACAGTGTTATCTTTTGCACCTGACTTATAATGTTTTGGTCTGTCCAGTTGCAAGCGAAGCTATAGGTGATAATTTGGGATGGACAGAAAGGTGTGTCAACATGGTTTGATGCCTCACATGTCTCATTTTGACTGCATTCCATTGGAGTTTGATTTTGGCCTGCCTATTTTGTATTGGCATGTTACATCTAAGTAATGCGACCTAAATCATGTTATTGAGGTTGTGGATGATATATATAGGATGAAATCGTTGTGGAAATACATAGACAAGTTGTGTAGGTTGTGTAAAGCAAATATGAAGTACTACATAAGTTCAAAAGTATATCAAAGTAGTAATAAAGACAATTTTTAATGTGCTCGAAACAGTGAACTATGATCAACATTTTAATGGATGTGATTATTTGTAGTTCAATTCAATTAATGTTTTTCTATCAGAAGTATTTTTGAAGAAGATTCAATGTTTGCAAGTCCTTATTGTATCTTTCCCTAAGGTTGTGGACCTTAGCTTTTCAATTCATCTTAGGGGCATTGAGCTCCTTGGCCTCTAGCCTAAACATTGTAATTTAATTATCATATAGTGAGATAGTTCTTACCATGGTTTTTCCTAGTTTGGGTTTCCTGTGATGCAAAGATAATCAAATATGATGCCCTTAGTCAAACTAAAAAATGATTGATTGATTGGCAATGCTGATAATATCATTTTTTATTATAAGAATAGTGCAAGGAAATGATATATCCCAATGATGATAATTTGAGCAAAGTGGTCAATATTAGTAGCAAGGTTGAGAATAAAACTTTTAGATGCTTTTGATTATGTGCTCCATTGCATAGTTTGTTTACATGGATTAGGATTGTTAATGTTTGGATGGATTACTTTGGGATCATTTGGATTGTGGTGAATGTAGGATTGGGAGATTGGAATTTGATTGTGTAATATGAGGAAAAGTGAATTATGGAGAGATCAAGAGGAAAGCTTTTCTTCCCTCCAAGGAGAGATGAAAGTTTCACTGCGGATTTCCCTTCAATCACCTCACACACATTACATTTAAAAGAGGAGCGGGGGGAATTCACTAGATCCAATCTCTAGGGAGAGAGAATAAATACTAAATGAATTGATAATGAGGTAGAAATGGCAATCTAACCCCTCTTTTAGAATGGAAAATGATTGAATTATGTGTTTTGAGACCAAGTGTAAAAGTAGCAAAGAACTGATTATAACTTGAGATAGAAGCGTGGGATGAAACTGTGCACCTGGATCTGGTTATAATATGTCGAGAGGAAGTTGCCCTGTGAATTTGAGGAAAAGGGGTTGGGATTGGGGGTTTTCCTTCAGGTCAACCCCAGTTTTGGAATTAACCAAATGATGAAAGAAAGTACTTGCAAGTAAATGTAAATGAAAGACTGAAATGCAATTCACCTCAAGGGAGGATGCAATAGGAATGTAGATAGAATTGCTTGTGTGAAATTGAATGATGAAAGAGATCTCCTCTTCAATGGTTGAATCCTTGACTTGAATGCAACACCTAGGCTTGAAGGGAGACTTGAGAATGCTCAATGCTTGAAAGGAATGCTTGAATGCTTGAATGCTATTGAATGCCTGAGTGTGCGATGTCATGTATTTGAACTTATGCCAATTTTCACCTTATCCAAATTATGCAAATGTGAGGGAAAATGCGACATATATATTCATCAATTAGGGTTAACAGACTGATTTTTCCTCATAGGTCGACATAGGGAAAGTTTTCCCGCTTTAAGTGAAAAGTTCAATGCATAGTTTGAAAGAAGGCGCCCCAAGATAGGCTAGGGACAAGGGTGCCACACCCCTATCCTGCCCTAAACTTAGTTTAAGAAGCAGGTTTAGGTAGTGTGGAGTGTGGAAAAAGTGCAGTTTCAAGGATTGAGTAAGTCTCGGGTCTCCGATTAGGCTTGGAGATTCAATTCGCCAATGTGAAGACCCTAATATGGTCGAAAATTGCAAGGGTCAAAATTTTATGACACTACATTTAGCCCCCACTTTAGCAGTAGTATAAGTGTACACCAATACTGCTGGTAAAGTACAAGGAAAATAGATTGAAAGACTTCTACCATGTCAAGGAGGCAAGATACACCAAGCCCCCAGTGGACTTAGGATCTTACAACTTCAATTGACAAAGTAAAAGGGAAGATCGAGAAGGGAAGAACCATGACTGTAAGTAGCAAGGTTCCCCTCTCTATGAGTCATGAAAAACAAGGATACCAAAAATTATAAAGCAAAGCCCAATTCACTAAGTAACTTTAAGTATTAAGAAGGAAAATATGAGCGGAGTGTATTCCTCCATGTTAAAGCGATCGCGCACGCCTTATCGGGAGCAATTTATTTAAGGTAGGATACGCCCAAGAGAAAAAGAGTGAGAGGGAGCACGTTATCGCAATGATTTAGCCCCCAGTCAAGGAATAAACCCAAGGATAATGAACACAAAACACGAGGTAGTTTTGCTTTCCTCGAGGTCAGTATGTTGTATGATAACTCATGTATATCATATGTATATATGCATAGAATAGCCATCATTCCCCAAAGAATGGAAACTTCCTTAGAAGGAAGGGAACACAAATGTCTTTTTGAGTCAACATGAGAGAGACCAAAATATATCTCAATGCTTTGTATCGTCCTCAAGTAGACGTTAAGGGGAAAAATAGAAGAACAAGGATACACATAGAAGATTAATCACAAAAGAGCAAGAAAGGAGAGAGACATAAGATCTACGGTGCTAATGTGGATAATCTAGCACAACATCCACCTCCCGACCTTGCTTATCACTATTTCAAGAAGGCGGGCAACACACCAAAGGAGCGACATCGAGCACAACAGATGGAGCTATCACAAGATCCAAACAAGGGTTATGCTCATGTGGTAAGTCACTTTGTTTGACTCTAGGAGCTAGGATTAGGGATTTTGAAAATTCTGCTAATAAGTGCTTGTCAACATCAACATATTAATCGTCACTATCAGAAGCATTAGGAGTTGTATTGCCATCATAAATAACATTTTCACTTATTTGCTCATCAAGATTTATAGAAAGAGGAGCTCTCACATGAATAGAAGTAAAACCATCACATGTTTTTTGAAATTTATGATTTGGAGATTTAGGTTGAACATCTTGCTTAGGAGAAAAGGGAATCATGTTAACCGATGCAGTTCTAAGAGATTGAATATTTTGAGGAACAACTTCACGAGCTTGAACACAATGTCTTCGTCAGCGTTATCTCGCACAATGATTTCGTCGAGTCTTAGCGAAAGGCTGGGAAGAAGGAGGAACATTTGTTGATGGAAAAATATAATCCTCTTTGATAGTTGAAGGTTTAGGTTGAGGTCTTTTAGGTTGGAAAAGACGAGAGGAAGGCCTCTTCTCTCTATAAGAGGAAAGAGGTGGAACTGCACCATATAAATTAGGAATGTTAGGTGTAGGAAGGAGACCAGGTCCATCATGAGGAGGAGGTACATGTCTAACCTTAGGAGGAATATTGTTTTTCTTCTTAGGAGAAGGCATAGTCACATCCATAAGAATAGGTAGAGGATCTTCCTTAGGAGGAAGATTAGTTATATCCGTTAGGGGAAGAACTTCATCTTTAAGAATAATAGGAATGTCAATTGTTGGGGATTTCGGTTGACTTAAGGATAAGATCATATCTTTCTTCCATTTTTGAAAATATTGGAAAAGAGCATTGCTCCTTGATGGAAGAGATTGAAATTTCTTAGGCCAAAAGAAATCAATAGGAACACCTAGGCTTCTTTTGGATGGTCGAAATAAGCTATGGTTAACGGTTATGATTTCTTCATTGTGAGGAAATTTTAAACACATGAATTGGATAAGAAATAGCCTTCATGGAAGATAGCCAAGGGTAGCCCAACTTCACACAAAATTGCTTGGAAGAAGGAATGATAACAAAGTTGACATCCATAGATTTAGTGTGAACTTCAATAGGAAGGGTGATAGAACCAATGGTAGGACAAGAGAATCCATCAAATAACTTCACAACCACATTAGTGCCATCATAAATTGGTTTATGCAATCATAAAGTGAAAAGATACTCCTCAGTGATGACATTAACCATGCAAGAGGGATCAACAAGAGCACCACGACAAGGTATGTCCTTAACCTTCACAACTATGTATAAAGGGCCATCGAGTGCCCTAATGGTCTCACTAGGGTCAAATGTAATACAAGGATCCTTAGGTGTCTCTTGTTTCTCTACCATATTCACTAAATTTGGAGTTGTGGTAGTAAGATCAAAAGGAGAAAAAGAGGTATGCTCAGTCTCAATCACATTAGAGGTATGAGAAGGCAAAGGATCAGTAAAAATCTTAAGATTTTGATTAGGAGGAGCTACTAGTTTGTTTCCCTTATCATTCACACCTGCCACAGATATAGTATTATTATCAATCAAATCTTGAATCTTACTTTTCAATGCAAAACATTTCTCAATATCATGACTAGACTGACGATGAAATTGACAAAAGGAATTGTTATCAAAATAAGGGGATGCAAACTTAGAAGGATCAACTGGTTTAATAGGAGGAAGTTTGATAATATTTCTTTGTAATAACTGAGACATAATACTATGTAAAGATTCATTCAAAAGAGTAAATAGTCTTTCTCTTTTAAAGAATTTAGAAATAGCAATCACACCTATTGTAGCATTCACATTGTTGTTGTTGATTGTGTCATTGAACTTGATGAAGCCTTTTATTGGTTTGAACTTCTCAAATGGTTGTTGAACACTCTCTCCCTTATCACTTAGAGCCATAGGAGTAGATTGCTCCATTTGACTCACAACCAGTTGATAATTGTGGAGTGTTGCACACAACTGTGGAAAGGAAGTAAACTCAGACAAAAGAAGCTTTTCCCCAATATCTTTTTGTAAATTAGAAATGAAAATTATTTGAATATCATTATCAGTTACAAGAAAATAAATTTGAGCACACAAATGTTTATATCTACCAATGAAATCAGTCACTTTTTCTTTAACACCTTGTTTACAATGCATTAAATTAGTCAAAGTGATTTTAGGACCAATGTTGTTTTGAAATTGTTGAATGAAAGCATTTGCTAATTGTTGAAAAGATGTGATAGAATAAGAAGGCAAAGAGAAATACCATTGTAAATCCTTATCTCTTAGTTTTCTTGTAAAAAACTTTGTAAGCAATCTTTGATCATAAGCAAAAACAGTACACAAGGTTTGAAATATTTTGACATGCGTTAGAGGATCATCTTTTCCATTATAGAGTTCCAATTGAGGGACCTCAACATGCTTAGGTGGGACAACTTTAACAATATCAAGGGAAAGTGGGCTCGCAACATCAAATGTGGGCACACTAAACTTGGATTGACTCATGGAAGCAGTTTGTTGTTGTAAGGAAGACACAGTTTGAGCAAGATTGTTAATGGTTGCTTTGGTAGAAGAATTGATGTTAGACATGGTTGATTGAGAAGGTGGTGTGATATTATTTAAGGAAGGCATGGATTGAGAATAAGGTGGTGGGACATTATGATAAGTAGGCATAGGTGATGATTGAGTAGGAAAAGGGACACTTAAAGGAGGAATAATTTTGTTGAATGAATTGCCCCCTTGTGTCCCATTGATTGGTTGAGGGATAATAGGAATGGTTATTGAAGACATAGGTAAAGATGGAGGATTAAATGAGGAAGAGGGATTGCCCCCATGACTAATGGTTGTAGGGATGTCATTTTGAGTTGAAGTAGCCATGATGTTTGAGGTAAAAGTAGGAACACTAGTCATAGGAGTAGTCAAAGGAATAGAAGGATTGACTTGTGTTGAAGGTTGTGAATAACCTAGGGTTTTGACACAACACTTTATAGGCATGACATTGGAATTAACAATATGAGCAATTCCAAGCAATATATCAATTCCATTCTTATCACTTTGAATCATGTGTTTAAGGCCTTCAATTAATAGAATAGCTTCATTATTAGGGTATTCTTGAGACATCCATTGTTGAAAGTTATCAAATTGATTGTCCAATTTTAAAAGTTGATCTATGGAAACTCTAGTCAAAGCATCTTCTTCATCATGGGATTTATCAATTGGATAGATAGGGACATGATTAGGATGGGAAGGATTAGCATTATCCTCATTAAAGAAGTCACCCAAATTATGCTCCATCTCCTCGGTAATTAAACCTTGGGAAGCCATAACTCTAATGCTTCGTCTAACGGGGATAGTATAGGTAGGACTAATAGTGGTAAAAGTCATGCACTAGAGGAAAATTTAAAATTTTGAATTTGAATTTTGAATTATAGGAACAAAGTTTACAAAATTGAATAATGCAATATTTGAGATAATAATGATTAAACAATTTGAACTTTGTTGAAAGAAGAAAATGACACAATTTCCCATTATAATTTTATGATAAATTAAAGGAAATTAGAATTTTAAAATTAGGGCCAAGGGGATACCACTTAATCTTAAAATTGACAAAATCAGAATTTTTAAAATTAGGGCAGATTATAATTAACCACTTAACTTTTAAAAATTTCTTGAAATTTGAAATGTTGAATTTTGAAGGTATTTTCGATTTTAGAGGAATAAAAAATTGACAAAATCAGCTAATCTTTTGGATTTAATCTATTAAATATAGTCATAACAGTCTGCCGAAATTTCGGGAAAAAAGTCAAGGACCGTGTTGAAAGTGGACACGATCCGACCAACTTTGTTTGCAATTTTTAGGGATTAAAGTTACAATGATTTGAAAGCTATCCCCAAAAAATTGGTGGATTTTACGATCTCTAGATAGACTAAATTAAGGTTTGAATGTGAAAATAGGACCCTATTAGGGTTTTGAAAAAAATGAGGAATTGAATTGCAAATTTGAAAAAGGTCAAACCTAATGGATAGGGACACCTTGAAAAATGTTTAGAAAACTGAAGTTGATTGAAATTGATTGTAATTGACACAAAATCCAATTAAATTTGAAAATTAGGGTTTTAGGATGTAACCACTTAATTTTTGAAATTTTGAATTTTGAAAAAGGAGGGAAACTGAAAATTTGATTTTTAGGAAAGAGGATAAGTCTGAAAACAGTCACAAATCTGAAAATTAAATCGAAATTCAATTTTTGCACAATTTCAAGATGATTTTTGAAAATGAGGGTTTTGACAATTAACATCTTAATTTTGTGAATTTGATTTGCAAATTGAACAAGACAACGAAGAAATTGAATTTGACAAACAAAGCAATTTTCAGATCTAAGACAATAGCGAGCAATTTTTACAAAACACAAGTTCAATTTCTATTTTAAAAGCTAGGGTTTTGAATGAATTAACCACTAAGTTTGCAGAAACATTAAACTTGTAAATAAAAAATCTACAATGATTTCAGAATAAAGCATGCAAGACATCGGGTTCACCAAAATGTAATGTGGGGAAAAGTGAATGATGGAGAGATCAAGAGGAAAGCTTTTCTTCCCTCCAAGGAGAGATGAAAGTTTCATAGCGGATTTCCCTTCAATCACCTCACGCACATTACATTTAAAAGAGGGGGGGGGGGAATTAACTAGATCCAATCTCTAGGGAGAGAGATTGAATACTAAATGAATTGATAATGAGGTAGAAATGACAAGCTAACCCCTCTTTTAGAATGGAAAATGATTGAATTATGTGTTTTGAGACCAAGTGTAAAAGTAGCAAAGAATTGATTATAACTTGAGATAGAAGCGTGGGATGAAGTTGTGCACTTGGATTTGGTTATAATATGGATCGAGATGAAGCTGCCCTACGAATTTGAGGAAAAGTTGTTGGGACCGTGTTGAAAGTGCACAAGGTCCTCCAAAAAATCCGTGAAACGAAAAGGGTTTTTCTGCCTCTATAAATGGAGTCCAAATCTACAAATACAGCTCCGCACCTACAACCTACACACAGAAAAGAGAAGAAAAGGGGTTGGGATTAGGGGTTTGCCTTCAGGTCAAACCCCAGTTTTGGAATTAACCAAATGATGAAAGAAAGTACTTGCAAGTAAATGTAAATGAAAGACTGAAATGTAATTCACCTCAAGGAAGGATGCAATAGGAATGTAGATAGAATTTCTTGTGTAAGATTGAATGATGAAAGAGATCTCCTCTTCAATGGTTGAACCCTTGACTTGAATGCAACACCTAGCCTTGAAGGGAGACTTGAGAATGCTCAATGCTTGAAAGGAATGCTTGAATGCTCTTGAATGGCTGAATGTGTGATGTCATGTATTTGAACTTATGCTAATTTTCACCTTATCCAACTTATGCAAATGGCAGGGCAAATGCAACTTATATATTCATCAATTAAGGTTAACAGACTGATTTTTCATCATAGGCTGACAAAGGGAACGTTTTCTTGCTTTAAGTGCAAAGTTCAATGCATAGTTTGAAAGAAGGGGCCCCAAGATAGGGCAGGGATAGGGGCACCACGCCCCTGTCCTGCCCTTAACTCAGGACAAGAGGCAGATTTAGGCAGTGTAGAGTGCAAAAAAAGTGTAGTTTTGGGGAATGAACAAGTCTCGGGTCTCCGATCAGGCTTGGGGATTCGATTCACCAATGTGAAGACCCTAATGTGGTTGAAAATTGCAAGGGTCGCAATTTTATGACACTACAGATTGTTGTGATGAATGTTTTGATTGATTAGGGTTGGGAGATTGGAATTGATGATAAGAATGAGCCAAGTCTATAGACATGGATGAAAGGATGGATAGATTTTCTTAAATATATGACAAAATAATTAGTGAGTGAGGCCTTAGGATAAGATGGGTGGGTGCTTGGAGGAAGCATGAGTATTGAAAATATCATTGGAAATAAATTTTCATAACATCAATAGATAAGATGGAGGTATTAGACAAGTTTCAGGGTGGATCTCCAAGGACTATGTCACATGGGAATATTATGACCCATGATGAATTGTAGTGGATAAGAGGGAGGAATTGCAGAAAAATTAAGGTTCATATTGTCTAAAGAATTATTGGATATGATGCCCCTATCATTATCAAGATCGAATGCAGGGTGGATGGATTGGATATGATGGGATAAAAATGGGTAGATAGCATGGAGAGATACAAAGACATAATAGATAGGTTGATAGGATGAAGTGGATAAGATGGAAGAAACTTGTACCCAAGTGTAGGGTGCTAGCAGATGGGGGATCTATGCATGATTCTTATTTTTCAAGTCTTAATCATGGTACTTTTTCAAGGCATAGAAGAATGATTTTCATCATTGGATGATTTTTTATCTTTCATTTTTTTTATTTTAATATTTTTTTGGATTTAAGATTGAATGGATGTAGGGGGTTAAGGATAGAGAATGTAGATTTGGAGGAAGGACTCTAGGTTTTCTCCATGAATAATATCCCTTTCTTATTGATTTTTGGACATATTTATTGATAAAAATAATGAGAAATATTCTTAAAAAATGTAAACAAAGTACCATCACAACTTTGACGTTAAAGGATTTTTCCAAGGGAGATAGAATGGATGGAAAGATGAAGGATGAATAATAATTTATGTAAATTGTGGACTAAATGGAACGTATATGTTGGATATATAGTGGATGTGAAAAGATAGGTGGATGAAAGAAAAATTGTAACCTATGACTTATGCCTATCATGAGCATGACATGAAGGTGTTTGATCTGTTTGACCAAACGTGAGATTGTGTAACCTTTAATTCTATTATTTTTATTTATATGTGTGTGTGTGTGTATTTTACTTGCATGAATGGAGATAATGGAGTCAAACCAAAATTCGCTTGTTGTACTTGCATGGTTGGCCTTATTGGTCAGGCATGAAAATTGACTTATGCAAAAACTCTAATAAAGGATATGCCATTTTCTATTGATATATTTTTGTATAGGATAGTCCTTTATAACCCAAGTTTTAGAGCTCCAATGGCACAACATATATTGGAGTTATATCCACAAGATGATGTATCATAAGAGACACTATCTAGTAACTATGTTGGAAATGACATACTAGATGAAGCAACAAAAGTGAGGAAATCGGTTAATGATTGGAGGGATAGAAGGAAGGTAGGGTGTAGCCATATTAAATAAATAAAATAATAATTCACATCTATTTATTTTTAGGGATCCTTCGATATTGCAAATGGATGAAATGCATGTGAACTTGGAAATATTGATAGAAGAAATTGAGGAAAAAAGGTACATGCCTTATACAAGGTATATGCCTTACATAGTTGAAATCAATAAGAAGGAATGTTGTCTTACCTACCACAATAAAAAGTAGCATTTTCTTTTGGGCTTGCAAACACCTCCTTTAAGATTTCTTTTAAAATAAATATAAAAATTCAATTATTGGTGGTTGATTTACTTTCATCAAATTGTCTACAAGATTGTTGTGTAAGAAATTATTTCAAGGGAAAATAACTAATTTCATCACTTTTAAGGATCAAAAAATATTATTTTGGGAATTATTGATGATCATAGTTAGACAAGAAATGAGGAAATTTCTTTTCATCTAGGCATCAATATATTTTAGTGCATGGTTTGATACCACATTGTGAAGGAATTAAATGTGAGCAAGAGATTTAAGTATCAAAATTATTTGAAAATTATCCAACTTAAAGAGTTGGATTGTGACAACAAAAAATTGTCTACTTAATTAAATTTTAATGAAGTTCATGTTTGTTATAGACTAGTTGAGGTGTGTTGCCTATGAAAAATACACATGAAACTCACACTTATGGTCATTTGAAATGGGTTTTCATTGGCTTGTTAGAAGCCCAAGTGTTTATCTATATTTTTAAATACATTAGTACATCTTTGGATTTTCTTGAGTAATGATAAATTTAATTATGGTTTTCTAAAGGCTCAAACTATAGGGGGGTTATATCAACTTGCGAGAAGCTTAAGTGCCAACATATATTGTTGAACATGTTAGTACTTGTTGGGCCTTTTTCTATGGTTCTTTGAAGGTTCATATAGTGGTTGTGTATCAACTTGTGAGAATCCTAAGTGTTATATAATATTACTTAATATATTATAACTTTATATGGCCTTACAATAGTTATATATCAACTTGTGAGAAGCCTAAGTGTTGACCTATATTGTTGAACATGGTGGGACTTTTTTGCCTTTCTTTGGGTAACCATAAATTTAGGTATGGTTGCAGGTAGGTTCATACAATAATTGTATAAAATCTTGTGAGAAGTCTAATAGTAAATCTATATTGTTGAAAACATTAGTACTTTTTGGCTTTTTAATAATGTTTGTTTGAAGGTTTAGGTGATGGGTGTGTATCAGCTTGTGAGAAGCCTAAGGGTTAACCTATATTGAAGACATTCTTAGAATTTTTTTTGTTGATTTCCTTAAATAATAATACATTAAATTATAATCATTTGAAGGTTAAGAGGATAAGCCCAAGCACTAACTTGTATTGCTAAACATATTGTACTATTTTGTCTT
Source organism: Cryptomeria japonica (assembly GCF_030272615.1). Taxonomy (NCBI): domain Eukaryota; kingdom Viridiplantae; phylum Streptophyta; class Pinopsida; order Cupressales; family Cupressaceae; genus Cryptomeria; species Cryptomeria japonica. The sequence continues at coordinate 228,451,451 of NC_081410.1, read as the reverse complement.
TCCTTGAATACTGATAAATTTAATTTTGGTCTTTTGAAGGTTCATATGATGTATATCAACATGTGAGAATCCTTAGTGTTAGTTACCTATATTGTAAACACATTAATACATTTTGGCTCTATAATTATCATTATTAGAAGGTTCATACAATGGGTTTATATTATCTTGTGAGGATCCTGAGTGTTATTGCTAAACACGTTATACTTTTTTGCCTTTACATGAGTAATGATAAATCTAATTATGGTAATTTGAAGGTTCATATGATGTGTCTATACCAGCTTGTGAGAAGTGTAAGAGTTGGACTATATTGAACTAAACACATTAGTACTTTTTTAGCTTTTTAATTATGCTCATTAGAAGGTTCATAGAATGTATGTGTATTAGCTTGTGAGAAGAATGAGTGTTAACTATTGTTATGAACACAATGATACCATTTTATATCTTTTCTTAGATAACTTGATAAATTTAATTAGAATGATATTTTGAAGGTTCATACAATAAGTGTATATCAACTTGTGAGAAGCTCAATTGGTAACCAAAATTTACATGAACACATTGTAAATTTTTTCTTTAGTTTGAATAATGATGAATTTAGTTATGGTCATTTCAAGGTTCATATAATGGGTGTATATCAACTTGTGAGAAGCCTAAGTGTTATCTTATGCTATTGAACACATTGGTACCTTATATTATTTAATAAATTTACAAATTTTCTTTGTTGAGAGGATTCGAAGAAATCTTTACCATTTTTGGAAATTTTTGGTACTGGGAATACACATCAAAGTTGCATGAATGAAAGGTTACTTATTATGTGAAAGGGTATTTTAATGTGAAAGACACTTGAGGCATGATCCCAACCTCATCCCTTTAGAGAATCACTGGCCTTGCACTCAATAAGATTTGATCCCAATTGGACTCTTTGGAATGATTCAATTTCATCAATCGACCCAAGACCATTTGACATTAATACATTTTTGGCTTTCTTCAAGTTATGATTTTTTATTCTGGTATATGTGCATTTCTTCATTTGTAGTTGATAATTAATTTCAATGTTGAGAAGTGTAATTGTGCGGTGGGAAAAGTGAACTTCTACAAAAGGGTAACTATCCTTCTAGAGCTCAAATTCTAGCTATCCACTCAATTTAACCAAAGGTAATCACAACCTTCAATTTTACCTAATTAATTATGAAATTATAATTTAATCAAGGAGAATTATACATTTCTATTTATACCTTTAACATGGGACATAATTAAGTTGTAAGGTATTTAGAAATTGAACATGCAGATGATACATACTTTCTAGGTAGTCAAATGAGCTCTTTGTCTTGTACATTTGTGTGGCATGATGTCATCCTATATCTCAGAAAATGAGACTATCATGAGAAAATACTACATTGACTTTGTACGAGTTTTGAGGATAGAGAATGCTAAAATGCAATAAAATGAAATGCATTAACTACTAAGTATTGAAATGAAACTAAATACAAAAATGAGAAAGAAAAAAGAGAAATATCACCCAAAGATCAAAAAAGATTATGAGATATTCTAAAAAAAGAGCTCCCTCCAAACCTACACATAGAAGACTAAAGAGAAAGGTTGGGGCAGTTGTTTAGGGGATTGCCATAGTCAAACCCTCACTTTGGTGTTTCCACCTCCATGGACAAATAAGACAAATTGAGATATAAAAGACATTAAAAAGACAAAAGAGATAACAATATGCTATGAAATGAAAGAAAATGCAATATATCCAAATTTAGTGCTCCAAGGATACAAGTTAGCAATCTCCCAATAGAGAAAGATAAATTGTTCAGGGATCGAGTTTCCTTCACATGATTGCCACAAGAGATGAAGAAAAATCTCCAAAGCTTCAATGCTAATATCAATATGGTGGTAAGATCTTGGAGAGTATAATATGCAATTGTGTGTGAGGGAGAAAAGAAAGAATGCAAGAGAATGCTATAAAAATTGGAGACAAAATAGAAGTTAGAAGTTCAATATAGAAGGTTCAGATTCACCTCTAATACTTGGGTAGGATGATAGAGATGTTACACTGTCAAATGTAGGAGGTGTAATGCTCCAATGGTTTGCTTGGTTGTTGATTTTTGTGGGATGCTAGCATGTCACCTGGATGTCTATGTGTAGCCCATTTGTTCGAGGAAAATCATACTAAGGGGTTGGTAATCAAACTTTTTTAATTGGACATAAGCATAATCAATCAAATTAATGGTTAAATTGCACAATTATATTTTATTAATATTAAGGGGAGGTTTATGAAGTGTGAAACAGTAGGGTATGCAATTTACTACATTACAATAATATAGAAAAAACATGTGTAAAATTTAGGGTTTCAAATTCTAAAAATTACATCAATAATGAAATTAATTTGTTGTAAACATTTGCTTAAATATTTAAGTTTGGGTGTTACTAGTAATATTTTTATGATCCTAGCTATCATATTAGATGCAAAATCTTATAATGTGCACGGTTCAAAACAACTAATGACAAACATTTGGACAGGGAAGAGAATAATTAGGAGGACCCACTTTTGGCTAGACATGTCATGCAACATATATATAACTTGTTGGACAACAAAAGACCTATAACACTAAATCCTAGAATTTAAGGAGCTCAACTTATGTAGGATGGAGCTAAATAAAATTAGGAAATATGAGGTAGGTTGAGTGAAACCCATTAAAAGTTACTCTATGTGATTGACATTTGATTAGAATTATGACATTATATTTCTACTTAGGGAAATCATGAACAAAGGAGCTAGATTTTAAAATCAACATAAGATGAATCAACAGTGTAAAAATTAGCCATTTTCTCATACTACCTCTTGTTCAAAATATGTCTTTCCCATTTAAGTCGAGATATGTGATGAGAAACAAAGCCTTTCCTTTGGCTTGCATATATTTTTCCTTCCAAGTTTATAAGAGAGGCCATATCATAGAAGGTTGAAGGCTAACATAGGTGATAACACTAGAGTATGCTTCAATTTTATTCCCAACTAAAAAAATCATATCACAAAGTGAAAATGTAAAAGAACTTGCACAAGTAGAAAGGGCTTTGATGACACAATGCATTTCTTAGAAATTCCAGATTTTGGAACACTATTAAAGGAATATCGTAATACACAATAACAGTTTTATCAAGGAACACAAATGTATATTTCATAAGAATTTCCCAGTCAATTATTTAAACAACACAACAATAGGCCACCCCAAGGAGAGGTCATATGTATGTCATTCTCCTTATTTCAACATCCAATCTTAGAAGAAGAACTTTGCACAAGACAAGATTCTTGACTTCAAAATTTTATTAATTTCTTCACCAAAATAATAACATGCAACTACCATTTTATAATTTATACAAGACAAATAGGTGCAAAATTGGTGTAAATAGTTTTCTTAAAATATGAGATGCCCTAACAAGAAACTAGATTACAACTGAATCTCTTATATATAAAATAGAGGTGTAAAAGAGGAGAAAAATTAATCACAGCTATTGACCCAGAGAAGCACGCTTGCAAATTTACAACAACACCATCCAAAGAGGAATACACATCACCGAATGATGATAGACACAAAAGGAGGATAAAGAAAGTCATACTTGGGAACACATGATACATTTGACCATGCTTATACATTCCAAACATTAAAATAATACTATAATTTTTTTTACTAGTATCTTTACCTAAAGGAAAAGAACGAGAATATATTTGATTTCTTTGATGATTTTATTGAAGCTCTTAGATCTTGGATGACTACCTCCATTGTCAAATCTTGTATGGTATAGAATATTCTATACCAACTCTTACATTGTATTCTCTAGAATGCTCTTTATGATTTGAATGGATGCTTATTAAAAAAATTGAATAGCCATATGACTTAGCTTGAAGTATGCAATCCTAGGGTCTAATTTGAAATATATTGTACAAGATGATGGACAACAATCCAATTTTGGGTGGGAGTTGACTCAAGGAAATGAAAAATAAGGATTTGAAAAGGCAAACAAAATCATGCCTATATTATATCTTAGGGGATATAATCACATCTATAATTGCAACCATGGTGGAGAAATAAATAAGAAACAAGACAAGTCCAAACTACAAAGGTTGAATTAGGTAAAAGATTAAGGAAGAGGTTGGGTTAAGCAACTTGTGCATTAAATTTATTAAAGTAAGCACCAAAACAACACACTTATTGACAAGATCAAAGTGAGTACAAAACAAACAAGTGAAAAAATACAAAAATATGTACTTGTCTCATATACACATATATATAGTAAATGCAAAAAGGAAGGTTATCAAATAACCTATAAAGTAACATGTCACCTGATAGTCCTAAAAAACTAGCTTTACTTTCTAAAATATAATGCAATGGGCATTAGTAGTTTCTATTGGTTGATTCTAATTATAAATTATTTTAATATAAAAGAAGAAAAATTTAAGCTAGGGTGTTTCAGTCAACAACGTCTATGTAGCACCTAGGATGTGTACACTTTGACCTTATTTATTAATAAATTTAAAATGATAATACAACGATGTTTTAAATTTTAAATTAAGTAATAAATACAGTCAAAGGTGCATTGTAGGTGTTGCATAGACATTTTGATTTCAATATCCTTTATTATGTGTGACCAACTAGCATTGCAAGATAGATAAATGACTCTAGATATGCTAAGATAAAAACACTCCATGAATAATTTTGAGCTTTGATGATCTTCTATCACCCCTTACCTAATATAATGATGTATACTTAATATTTTATAATTTTGTGTTTATATACACTTTTATGAATACAATTTATTAAATCATACATACTAAAACTACTTTTTATTATAAAACTTGTTAATATTGGTTTTTAACTTTGTATGCTTAAATAAAATATTAGATATGTTTCCAATAAAACCTAAAGAACCCATTTCATTTAACAATAATTGAGATCCTTTTGAAGGATGACAACAATAGTGGTTTTTCCAAGAAAGTTTGGAATCCTCAATTCCTCCCTAAGTTTAATTTCTTTTGGTGGACTGTTGTGCACAATAAAATACTAACCCAGGATACCCTCATTAAACGAGGTTTCCAATTCCCTAATAAGTGTGTCTTTATAAGCAAAATAAAGAAACTATACCTCACATCCTTCTTCATTGCTCTTATGCCCTACCTCCCCTTGTTGATGACTAGATTAGCCATTCCCAACACCCCCTTATCAAGGATCTTTGGAAGCTAATCCCTTCTCACCTAGGTTAGTGCCTTTGGAAAGAAAGGAACAATAAGTTCTTCAAGGAGGAAGAAAAGACCCCTAAAGAGGTGTTCGTGGTTTTCCACAAACTCTTATTGGATATTGTTGAGAAGTTTGTCAGAACAATATTTTTTTATTGATGTCAACATATTCCTCTACGTGTTCCAGTGTTGCAGTCAGAATAAGTGAGTTGGTTTGGCCAGTCTGTTGCAGATGAGATGTTGCGGATTAAAGGGTTTTGAGATAAGTATCTCTAGTTGATTCAGATAAAGTTTTGGCGGTCCGCATGATGATTTGATTGAGTTGTGTGATCTAGTATTCAGGTTGGTTTTCAGTTGTTCAATGTTGATTAGTGTTATGGTTTTTGCTCTGTATTGCTCCAGAATTGCAATACCTTGTTTGGCGGATTTGGCAGAGTGTTTGGGACGTCCATGTCTATCCTCAATTCAGATGGTTCTTGATTTGGAGGTCCGCAAGTGAATTTTTTAGTTTGACATAGTTTAGTGAGTGTTCTTAAGGCTCGATATAATTGTGATGAAGATTCTAGTAAGTTGTGATGTTGCGGTTGTTGTTGTGGTAATTCACGTTTCTTATGGATGTTTCTAGATCATGTTTTATTCGTGTTGTTGGTTTGCATTGATCGTTGTATGCGTTATTGATCATTTTCTTGATTTGGTGACATTCTTCGTGCTATGCAACATTCATGATGACTATAAAATGTTACAGATGTTCATGGTGTAATTCTTGGCGATGTTTTATGTTTGAGGAGTTGATTTGGGTCCAGACTATGTCTTAGCTGACATTGTTTTGGTCTGCATGTGTTGTTGTAGCATGTGTGGTCATATCTTGTAATTTGTGTTATGGGTTGAGTCAACCTTGAAATATAGGTTGATGATATGTATAAATTGATGTAATTTCTTGTTGCAGGTGTGTTTGCATTGTATCTGTGAGATCGAAGAGTGTGTAATGAGTGAATAATGCTTTAATCTTTAGGTAGCAAAGAAGAAGTGTGAAGAAGTGTTGTAGAGAAATATATGTGCTTAACTGAAACTGTAACTAGGCATGAAGAGATGCTATTCTACCAGTTCATGATTCTCCAGATGTAATCTGAATCTTTTTGTAAGACAATGAGTCTTCCTCAGGGTTGTAGCCCGCGTTTTTATTGCGTTTGAGTAGTGAGCTCTAGGTAGTGTGTCTAAATGCATGTGTATTCCCCATTGTAATATTTCATTTACTCCTAGCAAGGTATCATCTTATTGTGGGTAGGTTCCCACCGTGATTTTTCCCTTAACTGGTTTTTCCACATCAAAAATGTTGGTGCTATGTGTGTTATTGATATGGTGTTAATTTGTGCTTTCACTGTTAATTATTAGATCTAAATTTGATTTTGTGTTAAGTAAAGTTTTTGTGCAACTGATTCACCCCCCCCCCCCCTCTTAGTTTGTTGTATTGTTTCCAAGAATTGGTATCAAAGCTAGATCCTTCGGAAGAAGCTTGGTCGCTTGAGGTGATCCATGATGGCAACCTATGCTTACAAGAAGGGTAGTCTGAGATTTGATGGAACAAACTACACTCTTTGGATGAACCAGATGGAGTGTCACTTGAGATGCATCAATGAATATTATTGGAAGATTACTAAGAATGTGTATATTGTTCCTGAGAATGGTCCTACCACTCTGGATGAGATAAAGGAAGTTTAATTCAACATTAGAGTGTAGGAAGCATTGCTGAGTGCCTTGACTAATTCTGAGATGACTAATGTGATGGATTTGTAATCTACTCGTGAGATCTGGAAGAAGCTAGAGACTTTGTATGAAAGTGATAGTCATGTGAAAGTTGCTAAGTTGCAGAGCTTGAAGGGAAAGTATGAGATGCTAAAGATGGGAAAAGACGAGAACATTACCTCATTTATGCAGAGACTGAATGAACTTGTGTTGAACATCAGATGTACTGGTGGAGTATTGGAAGAATTTGAGATTGTAGCTAAAGTGCTGAGATCTTTGCCTCCTTACAAGCACAAGGTTGCTGCTATTGAGGAGATCTGGATGGTGACTAATGTGACTAGAGACATGCTGATTGGGAAGCTTGTTGCCTTTGAGTTGAGCGAATTTGGTGAATCTCTTCCTAAGTCAAAATCTGCACTCAAAACTACTATTTTCGAGAAGTAGAAATATGATCTAGGAGAAATTTCTACTAGGGTGTCCAGATACAAGAAGGATATGAGAGTGCTTGAAGAAGAAGAAAGAAAGCTTGAGGAGCTTAAAGCCTTGATTTCTAGAAGATTGCCTAAGGGTGTCGATAAGTATGAAGGTAAATTGCCTCTTAAATGCTTTTCATGTAATTTGATAGGACATTTTGCTTCAAGGTCTCTAGAAAGAGAGAGAATTCCTAAGAAGCCACTTAAGCCATACAAGCCTAGATATAAGAAGAAGTGTTATTATGTTGCTAATGAAGGTGTGACTGATGATGAATCTAAGAAAGGTAATTCAGGAGATGAATGGGTTTTTATTTCTATCAAGGAAGATGATCTAGTGACTACTGATTCTACTAGCTACATTAATGAGGAGAAATATTTGGCTACTAAAGTTGAAGAGAAAGATGAATGGGTTATTGGCAGTGGTTTCTCTCATCATATGACAGGTGATAAGAGTAAGTTTATGAGTATGGAAAACTATGTTGGCATTATGGATGAATTGATTATGTCTTGCATTGATGTCAACACTAGCTGTTATGGTTGGTTACTGACAGACAGGTTTTGGTTACCAAGAGACAGGTTTTGGTTATCAGCAGACAGGTTTTGGTTACCGGTAGAAGATCTAGTGTTACCGACAGAAGGGACTATCTGTTGGACACTTCCGACATGTTTGGATCTATGGAGTATGATTGATTTTATGTGTTACATGCTTTTGGAGCATGTTTTGGTCAATTGGTACTGACTTGGTGATCAGATGCTATCACACACTCTTGTAAACCCATACCAGCATTGGTTTAAGGTTTAACCGACAGAGCTTTCACTGAGGAATCTTTGACAGGATGCATAAGTGGTGTTAGTGTGGCTTCTAGATGGATTTCAGGATGCTAAAGATGTTCTTTGATCGTGCCTCAACCGAGTGAAGACATTTCTTTGGCGTGGTGGACCCAGATTAGGTCTGATGCCTATCTAGGTTATGGACTGATATCATGTTAACGTGTTCTCTACACGTTACCGGGATGATTTATGGATTGGTTATTGTTGTTTTGGTCTTAAGCCGACATGGCATATCATTGTAATATGGATGTATGTAATGATCTTATTATAATATCTTTTAGGTGTTCGACCTAATTGGTTTAGGCCTTAGGGTTGGTATAAATTGATGTAAGATCTCATTATAGATCATATATGTTCATGGTGTGGAATGTAATATCATATGCGAAGGAGATTTGGTCGATCATAGGTGATCGAATTGGGATTAAGTAAGAGGTTAAAGGCCTCCGATATTGAGCTTAACTGGGACTGTAATCAGGCATGGTAGATGCTATCTCTGACAGTTCATTATTATGGATTATTGTCCATTTATCTTGAGATGGTTATTACCTCTCTGTAGTCAGTGAGACTCTTTTGTAATGAGCAGTACGCTCTAGGCAGTGTGCCTTCCTGCATGTGCAGGCCCCTCATTGTATCACATACTTTCTGCAGAAGTATCATCTAACTGTGGGTAGGCTTCCCACCGTAGTTTTTCCCTTTTCGGGTTTTCCACTTACAAATCATGGTGTTATGTGGTATGGTTGCATTGTGTTGATTATCTGTTTTATTGTTAAGTTGCATTACTTACCGGTATCTGTTTCTGCTATTCCGGTACTTAACGCTTATATGCTTCGGTTAAAGGTTATTAAGTGGATTAATTGATATAATCTGTTAACAACTGATTCACCCCCCCCCCCCCCTCCCCTCTCTCAGTTGTTCACCGGTTATCCTAACAAAGTATGATGGTGATGTAGTAAGATTTGGTGATGACAAAATTGGTATAATCCATGGCAGAGGTTCTATTTCTCTTGATGGTAAGCATAGCACTAATGATGTTTTGTATGCTGAAGGTCTAAAGCATAATAATTTGAGTGTGGGATAGATGGTTGACAAGGGATATGATCTGCAATTCAAGAATGACAAGTGTAAGATCCTAAGTGGTTCCAGAATTGAGATTGCATCAGGTACAAAGACTAAAGGTAATATCTTTCACTTGAATGTTGGTGGTAAAAGTTGTTTGGTTGCTCATTTTAATGAAAGTTGGTTATGGCATAGAAAGATGTGTCATGTGAATTTTGATTGCATGGTTAAGATAAGTTCTACTCAAGCAGTAAGAGATATGCCTAAGTTGGTAAAGCCTACTAATTCGGTATGTAAGGAATGTTAGTTAGGGAAGCAGATAAGAGTTACTTTCAAAAGAAAATAGTATAGTTCTAATGGAATATTGGATCTTGTGCATATTGATTTGTGTGGTCCTTCTAGAGTGAGAAGCTTGCAGGGTGATAGGTATTTCATGTTGCTAATTGATGACTATTCAAGGATGGTGTGGGTTACTTTCTTAAGGGAGAAATCTGAAGCATTGGAGAAGTTCAAGATTTTCAAAGCTATGGTTGAGACTGAGACTGGACTAAAGATGAAGTGTCTGAGATCTGATAGAGGTGGTGAATTTACTTCTGGTGAGTTCAATGCATTTTGTGAAGAGCATGGGGTGAAAAGAGTTATCTAATCCATAGACCCCTCAACAAAATGGTGTTGTGGAGAGGAAGATCAAGACAATTCGGGAAGTTGCTAGAACCATGATGATTGAAGGAAATGTTCCACATATCTACTAGAGAGAAATTGAGTATTGTTTTATACACTTTTAACCGGGTGCATATTAAAGGTGATACCAATAAGACTCCTTATGAGTTATGGTTTTGTCATGTTCCTATAGTTAGATATTTTAGAATTTTTGGAAGTAAATATTGTATCAAAAGAGATGAAGATCTAGGGAAGTTTGATGCTAGAAGTGATGAAGGAATCTTTCTTGGTTATTCTTCTAAGAGAAAGGCCTACCGATGTTTTAATAAGAGATTGAGAAAGATAGTTGAGAGCGATAATGTGAAAGTGGATGAAGGAAATGTGTATTATCCCAAATCGTGCGGATATGATTCAAATGATCAGGATGCCAATTCAGATAAAGGAAAGCATGTGTAGACCCATAATTAAATTCAGATTGATCTAGAAAATCTTGAGAATGAAGGAGAAGGTGCTAGTGCAGAAGAAAGAGCTCAAGAGTCTGAAAATAGAGAAAATTCTAAGACTCCCAGGTATATAAGGTTAAATCATTCAGAAAATCAGATCATAGGAGACAAGAATAGAGGTGTGATGACTAGGAGAAGAGTTATTGAAGAGTATTGCTTGATTTCTAAGATTGAACCTAAGGATGTTGATGAAGCTTGTAAAGATGAAAATTGGGTTAAAGCAATGGAAGAAGAATTGAATCAGATTGGGAAGAATAATAAATGAACAAGGTGAAGTTGCTAGGAATAAAGCTAGACTTATTTGTAAAGGTTACTCTCAGATGGAAGGTATTGATTTTGAGGAGACTTTTGCTCTGGTAGATAGAATTGAAGTTGTTAGATTATTTCTTGCTTATATTGCTTACAAAGATTTCAAAGTTTATCAGATGGATGCCAAGTTAGCCTTTCTTAATGGTGAGTTGGAAGAAGAAGTCTATATCGAGCAACTAGATGGATTTTAGTTGACAGGTGAAAAATATATGGTTTGCAGATTGAAGAAAGCATTGTATGGACTGAAGCAAGCCCTTAGAGATTGGTATGCTAGATTGGATAGGTATTTGATGAAGCTTGAATTCAATAAAGGTACCACTGGCGGTAATTTGTATTTCAAAATTGATAATGATAACATCTTAATTGTTGAGGTATTTGTTGATGACATTATTTTTGATGGAAATGATGGTTTGTGCAAGAAGTTTGTTGATGATATGCAAAATGAATTTGAAATGTCTATCATTGGTGAGATGAAATTATTTTTAGGATTACAAATTTCTCAATCAGGTAAAGGTATTTTTATATCACAATCTAAGTATGTGAATGAATTGTTGAAGAAGTTTGGTTTGGATGATTCAAAGCTAGCTGGTACTCCTATGGTAACCAGATGTAAGTTGACAAAGGATGATGATTCTCTGAAAGAAAATTAGACTGGATATAGGTCTATGATTAGTGGATTACTATATTTGACTCATAATAGACCATATATTATGAATGTTGTGTGTCTTGTTGCTATATTTCAATCTAATCCTAAGGAATCTCATGTTGTAGATGTTAAAAAAAATTCAAATATTTGAAAGGGACCTGGTTGATTTTGGTTTGTGGTATCCTAAAGATGATGATTTTACTTTGAGTGCTTTTACAGATGCTGATTGGGTAGGTGATGTTGATGACCAAAAGAGTACTAGTGGTGGTGCATTTTTCCTTGGAAAGAGATTAGTTTCATGGATGAGTAAGAAGCAAAATGCTATTTTTTTAATCTATTGCAGAGGCTGAGTATATTGCAGCCGCTAGCAATTGTACACGGGTAATATGGATGAAGCAGACGTGGAAGGATATCGGAGTTGTTTATGATGTGCCTACTGCTATATATTGTGATAATTCAAGCACTATCAATATTTCTAAGAATCTGGTGCTGCATTCCAAGACTAAGCATATATCAATCAAGTTTCATTTCTTGAGAGAGAAGGTGAATGAAAAGGAAGTCAGATTGGAGTATGTATCCACAAAGGAACAGATTGCAGATATCTTCACGAAGCCTTTGCCCAACGATACTTTTGAGTATCTCAGAGTGAACCTAGGGGTGATTGCCCCTCCTGATAAGAACTAAGATGCATGGATTTGCATCAGTCTGGTGAACTTCACAGAGATATCTTGTGATCCGGATTGATGAGTGGTGGCTGCTACTTAGGGGGAGTAGTCAGTGTTGTGATTTGTTGTTCAGTTGTTTGGCTAGAGATTGTTGAGAATTTTTGTGCAATATGTGTTTCTGCATTGATGTCAAAGGGGGAGAGAGTCATGTGAAAAACTATGTAATATCCTAAGGGGGAGAGAATGAATTTTTTTTCCTGATTTGAGGAGATTGTTTTCTTTATTTGCATTGATTATTTTTCACATTCATATGTTGCCATCAATGCCAAAGGGGGAGATTGTTGGATATTATTGAGAATTTTGCTGGAATAATGTTTGGTCATTAATGTCAACATATTCCTTTGTGTGTTCTAGTGTTGCAGCAAGATTAAGTGAGTTGGTTTGTCCAGTCTGTTGCACATGAGTTGTTGTGGATTATAGGGTTTTGAGATAAGCATGTCTAGTTGATTCGGCTAAAGTTTCTGTGGTCCACATGATGATTTGATCGAGTTGTGTGATCCGGTATTCAGGTTGGTTTTCAGTTGTTCAATGTTGATCAATGTTTTGTTTTTTTCTCTGCATTGATCCAGAATTGCAATATCTTGTTTCACAAATTTGGCAAAGTGTTTGGGATGTTCATGTGTGTCCTCAATTCAGATGGTTCGTGATTTGGAGGTCTGCACATGAATTTTTCAGTCTGATAGCCAGTTCAGTGAGTGTTCTTGAGGCTCAATATAATTGTGATGAAGATTATAGTAAGTTGTGATGTTGCGGTTGTTGTTGTGGTAATTCAAGTTGCTTGTGGATGTTTCTAGATCATGTTCTATTCGTGTTGTTGGTCCACATTGATTGTTGTGCATGTTATTGATCATTTTATTGATTTGGTGGCGTTCTTTGTGTTATGCGACATTCATGATGATTGTAGCGTGTTGTAGATGTTCAAGGCATAATTATTGGCGATGCTGTGTGTTCGAGGAGTTGATTTGGGTGCAGACTATGTCTTAGCCGACATTGTTTTGGTCTACATGTGTTGTTGTAGCGTGTGGTCATATCTTGTAATTTGTGTTATGGGTTGAGTCGACCTTGAAATATAGGTTGATGATATGTATAAATTGATGTAATATCTTGTTGCGGATGTGTCTGCATTGTATCTACGAGATCAAAGAGTGTGTAATGAGCGAATAATGCTTTAATATTTTGGTAGTAGAGAAAAAATGTGAAGAAGTGTTGCAGAGTAGTATATGTGCTTAACTGGAACTGTAACCAGGCATGAGGAGATGCTATTCTATTAGTTCATGATTCTCCATATGTAATCCGAATCTTTTTGTAAGATAACAAGTCTTCCTCAAGGTTATAGCCCTTGTTGTTATTGTGTTTCAGTAGTGAGCTCTAGGCAGTGTGCCTGAATGCATGTGCATTCCCCATTGTAATATTGTATTTACTCCTAACAGGGTATCATCTCATTGTGGGTAGGTTCCCACTGTGGTTTTTCCCTTAACCAGGTTTTCCACATAAAAAATGTTGGTGTTATGTGTGTTATTGATGTGGTGTTAATTTGTGCTTTCATTGTTAATTATCATATCTGAATTTGAGTTTGTGTTAAGTAAAGTTTTTGTGCAAATTGATTCACCCCCCCTCTTAGTTTGCTGCATTGTTGCCAACAAGTTTGGAATCCTCAATTCCTCCCTAAGATTAAATTTCTTTTGGTGGATTGTTGTGCACAATAAAATCCTAACCTAGGATAACCTCATTAAACAAGGTTTCCAATTCCCTAATAAGTGTGTCTCTATAAGAAAAATAAAGAAACTATACCTCACATCCTTCTTCATTGTGCTTATGCTTACAAATTGTGGGGTTTTGTAATTCAAAAGTTACAGATTTGGAGGAACATGAACTATGTCCTACCTCCCCTTGTTGATGACTAGATTAGCCATTCCCAACACCCCCTTATTACAGATCTTTAGAAGCTAATCCCTCCTCATCTAGGTTGGTGCCTTTGGAAAGAAAGGAACAATCAGTTCTTCAAGGAGGAAGAAAAGACCTCTAAAGAGGTGTTCGTGGTTTTCCACAAAGTCTTATTGGAGAACATATTGGTTTCTCACTAGACTTGCTCATCTTTCCCTCCAACCTCATTTAAGGCTACTCTTGCGATGAACTGCAGCCTCCCTGGTTCCTTCTCCAATTTTGACAATTCAAAGAAAATAGACTAAGACCACATTCTCCTTCTCTGAATGGCTGGTGTAAACTAAATTTTAATGGTGCGGCCTAGGGTAATCCTATCCTTGCTAGGGGAGGTGGAGTCATTCGCTTATCCATGAAAGCAATGTTCATTGGCTAAGAAATGTTGGTCGATTTTGCAAGTAGCATTGAGTTTGGCACTAATAACCAAGTTGAGAGCATGACACTTCTATGGGGAATCAAGTTTACCCTCTTAATTGGCATTAAGAATCTTATCATTGAGGGTGACTCCAAGCTAATTATTGACATTGTTAAAGGATCTATTACTTCAGGTTGGATGCTTGAAAGTATTGATATTGACACTAGAAAACTCCTATTGGGACTAGAGTCGTTTGAGTTGAAGCATATCTTCAGGGAAGGGAATAAGGTGGAGAATGTTCTGGCCACCCTGACGCTGCCCACAACATCCCTATGATGATGGTGTAGTTTTAAAAGTGTTCATAATAAATCATTGTCTTCATGGCGATGACCCATAAGTTGATTTTCTCCACTCCTCCAATTTGTTGGGGTTGTGTGGTTTGGGTTGTTGTGATCTATGCCCTAAATTGGGATGGTTATTAGCAGGATTTTTTGAAATTGTTTATTTTGTTAGTTGGGTTTAAAAAGTGGAAGCATTGGCAGTTTTTCATGGTGGTTAGGCAGGCCAGTTTGATGACTTGAATTGATGATGTGGCCACTATGTCTATGCATATGTTGTTTTGCATACTTCTCTAGTTGGCCCGCATGATGGGCTGACGCCCCACTTGTTAGTTTGCCAACATAGTTCTTATGTCCTATATTTTGGGATGGGGCAATTATTGGCAGGACTTTTTGAATTTGAATACTATGATGACTAAGGTTAAGATGTGGAAGCCTATGCAACATCTCATGCTGACCTGGCAAATTGATTTGATGGCTTGGAATGGTGATGAGACCCCCCTTTCTTGGCGACGACTCCTTTGGGTTGTCTTATCATTGTGGTGGATTCATATGATGACCTAACGTCATTCTTGTTAGCTTGCTACTGTGGCTCCCAGTTGGTGTCTTGACATTACGGTGGCCTTTCAGAATAATTATGACAAGTGTACTGATGATATCTTAAAATTTAGACCCAAAATATATTTTTTGGCCACATCCATATTGCAATATTCCATCCCAAGGATATGTTGGTCATTAAGAGCAAAAGTTTTTTCTTTTTAAGCCTCTTTTTTTTGTATTGTGGGTGTCGAATGACTCGTTTGGTATCTCAACTAGATGGTGCCTAGTAATATTTTTTTTTACTATGACACACATCCCATCTACTAGATGGTTATCTAGAATTTTTCTTTCTATTAACTATTTGTTGGATTTTGGGACAATGATATTTGGCTATGTTTGGTTCCATTACAGTTGTGAATATGGGAGGTTATAGGGTGAGAATAGAGTCGAGCGCCCACTTTGAATTCAAAGATGACAAGACTGTTTGACATATTTGTTCGAAGGGAGAGGTCACATAGTTTAGTGAATGCATTAATGGATATGATGAAAATCTCTCCATCTAGTTTGCTACCTCCTGTGATAATCACAGTTATGTTGGGTGGGATTTTGTTTGAAGTGAACAAGGATGTTATTGCTAAGGAAATTGATTTACGCACCAAAGGCGAGAAATGGAAAAAACAAAGTAGAGTTGCTGACAATGATAGCCTGGCCCTCTTCTTTAAATAAGGGGCAACAACTTGTGAAGCCACATGAATGGTTTGACCATGAAGAGCTTTCGTCGCCCTAGGGCTAGGTATGTCTTATGATAATAAAATTCTTCACTCTTGAGTGAAGATTCAAAGTTTATTATTATTATCACCTCCCATTGCTCAATCATTTCCGTCACAATGCTTTAACTTGTTTCCCATTTATTCTGCTTAACTCCCTTGATAACTCTATTAAGGATGCCCTTGATGTTGCCAAGGATTCTAATAAAAAGCTTATTTCACTCCATCAAGGGCTCATTTTTTGGCTCTACCATTTTCACTTAGCCCTATGAGCTCTTAAGCCCATAATTGTCACAAATGCCACTCTGCACTTTGACTCCTCACCCACGGGTACTATTCTGGACTCCCCTAGTGGCCACAAAAGTAAGAAGAAGCATCTAAGGATCTTGTATGCTAGCAAAGTCGCTCCTAAAACCCCTTCCCATTTTACCACTCTAACTAATTCCAACTCAGTCACCCCTTAGGTGACTAAAACCACCCCGACATTGCCCTCTCTGGGCATAACCTTGCCATGGTTGGTCTTTGTGACTCGAAACTTTATGTTACTCCCTTGAGATAGGAAAAAAAAGGGAAATCCACACCCCTGATCAATAAAGAAAAAAAAATGGGACCACCCTTGTATTGTGGAAATTGAAAGTGGTGGGGAGTTCACCCAAGACAAAGGTGTGGGTAACTCCAACCCTCAAAGGTCCAATAGCTAGCGAGGAGGTCCCTTGATAAAGGAAAAGAGTCCATAGAAATAGACGAAATCAGTGAAGATCTCGATGTGGAGGAGGAGACTGAGGACTTTAAGGATGGGATCTATTTGAGGAAGACTACTAATGCCCACTCGGAGAGCACCAATTTGAAGTCGCTGGACTTGATTGAGTATGCCCTCTTATTGAAGGATGATCGCCCGACTGAGAAGACCTGCCTAGCTAAGGGGACTCATTCTTGTGCAAGATGTGATGTGACCGTTGTAGACTTGGGTACCCTTAAAGCGAAGGTGACTGATCTAGAGAAAAAGATGGTGTATCTTTCTAGATTTAGTTCGAAGATGATGCACAACTTAGCGACCTCTCTGTGTTTGTCATAGAAGAAGTTCTTAGAAAGGATGTTGAAGATGAAGGCAATTACAAAGATCTGTTTAAATTCCTCATTGAGGATTGGGGCAATCTATTCGCATAACCACTTGGTGGTTGTATTTTTTGTTGTTTAAGTATTTAAAACTTTGATATTGCTATAGACTCTTATATTTCTAAGGTTTTTGCTATAAGTACTTTTGATATTATAAATTTAGACTGATTGCTGTTGTTAATGGATGTTTAAAACTCCTTATATAGTGTTTTTATATAAGATCATCACCCTTATTTTGCCAATTCTTAATATAAAAAACAATAATTGAAATCATAAATACTAAAACTACTTTTTATTATAAAACTTACTAATATTGGTTAATAAGAATATTATATATGTTTCCAATAAAACCT
The DNA here is from genome assembly GCF_030272615.1 of Cryptomeria japonica. Lineage (NCBI taxonomy): Eukaryota > Viridiplantae > Streptophyta > Pinopsida > Cupressales > Cupressaceae > Cryptomeria > Cryptomeria japonica. The sequence continues at coordinate 228,433,868 of NC_081410.1, read as the reverse complement.
AAAGAACCCGTTTCATTTAACAATAAAATTAGAGCCGAGTTCCTCTTCTATGCAAATCAATACAGGACTGCTCCAAGCTAGGTATATCATCTTGAAGCACATCTTGCTTCCGCAGGCGTACTTTGTTGGTGATGGATACTCATAAGGTCATTGCCCTGCTGAAAAGAGCCACCGAGACCAAAGAGATACATCTGGGGAGGCTCATCCACGCCCTCCTTATCAAGACTGATTACCAGGTAAAAATATTCTCGAAAAAATATAAGTTTCTCAACGATGAATGCCAAATGCAATAGTTTGGATGATGTGCAATGACTGTTTGACAAAATGTCTCATGGATTGGAATGAATGCAGTGTATGCCCAGTTCGGACACTAGCCGAAGACCTGCAAACACTTCCAACAAACACAACACGGAAGGCCAGCGCGAAGTTACTGCACCATCGGAGTCGGCTTGGAAGTCTGATCCGGTGTAGCAGCTGCTGAAAAAGTCGAACAGATTCGTGCCCATATTGTAAAATTCGGTTATAAAAGGCGAAGTCTTTATAAAAAGCGCTGCGGGTGATATGCATTCGAACTGGGGGGATAGGAAGGATACATGCAATCTGTTTGAGAAAATGCCCGAATGCTTCGAGGTATAATGTAAAATGTGTATCTGTTAAGGACGCTATTTGTTTTATTTTATGATATGAATCTAAATCCTCTGGGGTTTAATTTTTAAATGTTTTTTTTGTTTTGTCATTTGTCTCGGGGAAGTTATATCTATGGTAAAATGGTATTTTCAAGTGTTATATGTAAGGTTAATGCAAACTACAGATGCATTTATTAATCGCTGCTTCTGATAGATGCTCTTGTGTCAAGAAAGTCCTTGGTATATGAATCTTTTGGTTTACTGTTATGTTGAGAGTTTTTTTTGCTGATATGCTTTCAGACAGTGTCATTAAGATTTTATTGGTTTTTTGGGCTTCCAATTAATACAAGAGACATTCAACCATGGTAGTTCTTCGGGCGGAATAAATAATTTTCCCAATCAAATCGGTTTATGTTTGTAAGTTTAATATAATATTATCTTGTCCCTTTGCCCTACCATCTTTAATTTCTAATTTCTAATTTTTTATGTCCAACAAGAAGAATAGCAATATAGTCTTGCAACTAGTTTATATATTCAAACTATTATTATCATTCCTTATTTTATCAATTAGTTAGAAGTAGAATATTTTTTCTTTTGTTTCTCTTTTATTGCCCTGCATTTTTCAGTTCCCTTGTCACAATCTTGTTCTTCTATTTTTTCAAGTGTTAAATCAACCAATTGAATCATAATTCTTTCCTCATCTTGATGATGAAGCACTTAGTGATCCAAAACATTGATACTAAGAGTCTAAGACAGCCTTCATACATGGGGGCCATTGAATTTAATTACATCATTTTGTCCAATTTCATTTATTTGTGTGCAAGTTTTGATTACATGTTATTGCATTCTTTTAAACCTTTTTTTGAAGTTTCTAATATATTGTTTACTCTGGTAACCTGTATAATCCAAGGGCCACAACAATTGTTAAGGGACCATAACAATTGTTAAGGTTGACAAACATCCCTACAGTGACCATGTGAACTACTGGTCCATTATGAATAGATACACGATCCTAGTTTCATCTTTTATAATATTGAAGCCTTACTCAGCAAGACTTGATCCCTCGTGGGCTCATTGAGAACCTTTCAACTTCATCAACAGACCAAAGACTCTTTGACGACATACAAATAATTTAAAATTTTGCTGGATTGACTGAAATTCATTTTCTATCACAGCAGGAACTTAACTCTATTCTATTAAACAAATTCCACTTACACTCATGTACAGTAACCATGTGAAATATTGACCTTTTAGGATTGGTTGCAGTTTTGATGCAGATGTGGTACTAAGGGGACTTCCTTATAGTTACAACTACCATATGTGTTCGGGTTATGATCACCTACGGCAACAAGTTAACTGCTGGTCTTTTTATGACCGTTTGCATCTTTATCCAAATTGTATACACGACACTAGTCAATTTCTCTGAATATAGCTTCTAGGAAAATTGTATCGACCTTTTAGGATTGGTTTCAGTTTTGATGCAGATGTGGTACTAAGGGGACTTCCTTATAGTTACAACTACTATATGTGTTCGGGTAATGATCACCTACGGCGACCAAGTTAACTGCTGGCCTTTTATGACCGTTTGCATCTTTCTCCTGCAAATTGTATACACAACACTAGTCAGTTTCTCTGAATAGAGCTTCTAGGAAAATTTTGCAATTAATTCCTCAAATCATTCTAGGAAACTTCTGACTTGACATGCCAAGAAACGTTCTGATAAGATGCTCACCTGGCCGTTCCGGAATCACAAAAGCACCCTAAAAAGGGTGTCTGCCCATGATTTTCAAATACACGAGGGGATCGTGGAGGACGCCCCACCCCTTACACAGAAATGTCTTGACGCATTTTATTTGATTAAATTTTCACTATCCTGATTGCGAGGTTATGTTGAATTTTCACATACAAATATATTCAAATTTGATTTTAATTGAATTGCACAGTTGCTGGTTTAATATGTATTGCTCTTCGCAAAAAGTGGAGCTCAGTCCTTAAGTTTCTACATCAAAAAGTTGAAATTTAATGTTTAGTGTTGTTATATCATATATGGGAGACTGCAATCTCAATTTTGGGTATCAAGACATAATGACCAGTCTCCTGCTCCAGTTGGGTTTGTGGAATGTAGTCAGTAGCACTTTTTGCAGTTATTCTGGATACGTGGGCCTTATCAATTGTTTTAAATTATTTGTGATGAATTGAAGCTGCTTGAGAGTCAGGAGTGGTATAAGCATCAATGCCAGCAGCTCAATGCATGGAGTTGAATAACTCTATGAGATCTATTTTTAACAGCACAGCAAATGCGATTTGAATCTAGCACGAGTTGCTTCTGTAATTGTTGAATTTTCTTAACATAGAAACAAGTATGTGGAGTATTCAAATATGAAGAAATCCTTGCTGACTTTTTATATATCAAATTGTAAATTTCAAGGGCAATGGAATTTTAATTTTAATTTTATGTGTTGTGTCTCATTGTAGACAAGTGGTGCTGAAAAGCACCTAGGGCAACTGCTAGTTTGTAGAGGGAAGAATTAGAGCTTTCTTGATGACTAATTGGTAGGCACTTTCACCTCTTACATTTTGCTGAACTCAATTAATTATGAATACCGAATAGAATATTCAGTGAAGAAATTTAGCATTCAGATCTATGATGGATGTGGTCATTTATCCAGCCTTAGTTTTTGATAGAGCAACATATCTAAAACATGCAAACAGAAAGTCTGACGTAGAGGTAGAAGAGTGCACAGGCTAGTGTAAAAAAGTGTTGTTGTTGGGTGCGTGTATGATACGTGTGGCACAACACAATGTTGCAACAGGCAGCATGAGAAAACGAAGCAGGGGAGACAAACTATCATTTCCCTCGAGCCATGAGCCAACTAGAGGAGATAGTAATAGATAGAAACTAGAGTTCCCTTGGGATCATGTCATTAGAGATGCACAATGGGGACACCAAGAAAGACAAAAATGATAGGTAGTACAAAATTATATGGTAAGTATTGTAGGCCACAAAAGGATGAAGTGACTATGGAGTGGCTTGATTGCCTAAATGGGCAAAAGACGAGACATTTGAATCTCGAATGGCTATTTGATTTGAGAGGCAACAAAGAAAGCAACTTTTAGGAGGCTTTTGGATGGTTATCCTTACGACTTCCTTGAAAGGAGGAAGTTGGAGGGGAGGGGTGAGGCCTTTCTTGGGAAAACTCAGGCAACACAACAAGGGGGAAGCTGGAGGGGAGGGGTGAGGTCTTTCTTACGAAAACTCAGGCAACACAACAAGGGGGTAAAGGAAGGCCATTTGCATGTAGACTTATGTGTATATCTAGAACCAAGATGTTCATCATATGCAAGGGCAAGGCTAATCATTAGGTGTTTTTTTCATATTCATTCCCTTTGTTTTCCATTATGCACGATGTGTATTGTTGCACTTTCCTATGGTGTGTGTTGTTGGACTTCCCTTAGCTGGAGATCTTGACATCTTTTGCTTCATATGATATCAAAACTTAGATTATAGCTTGAGGAGGAGATGATTTGAGGAAGGTGGACCATGTAGGATTGCAGGTGGAGATCAGGCTTTGGGGATTCTAATATCTTATGGTTTTGCATACCACATGTATCTATTTGTCTTTGTGGGTGACCTAGCTGTCTAATTCATATTAAATGAAATGTTTCGTGGTCTTCCTAAAAGGCTGGCAAACAATAAAATGTGCTTGCGTACCTTGAATAAAGGTAAATTTTCAATACCAGCTAGTTGTCTTTCAAAGAAAATCTTGAACTGCTACACAGCCCTGAAAGTCTGCTGCTTTGTCACAGGCACAATTAGTTCTCTCACATTATAGGGTTGGCAGCAGGCATGTCTTGAGGTCGTTAAGTATAGTTATATCGTACACATGTTGACTGATCTCACCTCTGACTTGTTTTCATACATGTATACATTATTTTCTTTGTCAAATGGTTTTTGTATGCAAATTTGTCACATGATACATTTCATAATGCAATTGGTCAAAGTACACTATATTAAGCTAAGGGTGAAGAGGTAGTAGTTGTGGATCCTAAGGGGTGTGTAGAGCTACATAGATGCCGTGTTGGCATCCAAAAGCCTCTTTACCACTTAGCTTCCCATTATACCATGCCCTTTTATATCTGTTGCATTTATTATAGGATATAAGTATCATTGATTTCAATTTATGGTAATCATTTGTCTAGTTAGGTTTCCCATTTTTGGTGCAAATATAAGTAGAAGTTGGTAATCAAAAGCGATATCGATTTCTTAATCCCAATGAGTTGATAAACTGTAATTGGCTTGGGAAATATCACATTCATAGAAACATTGTTATTAGAGTTTAGTCATGGATATGTAAGAATACTTCATCGTAGTAGAAGACTTATATATATATATATTTTCTTTTATCCTTCTCTGAGCTTTGGATTTAAAATAATGATTTTTCATTTTTCGATCAACTTTAGAAACTTTGTTTGAGTCAGGATTCATCTTTAGTGATCTTTGAACATAACAAATGGAAGACTAGGTATGTATGATAGGAAGTTGGCAATTCTAATATATATGAAAGGGCTAAATTCTTTTTGATTTGCTATCTTTTGAAGATTTTTAGAGATAGAGCGATGACACTACATCCCTGTTCCCAAGTTTCTGAGTTTCTAGGGTGTGCTAGATTATATGTGTCCCTTATGCTAGATTTTTTGTGACCTTTTTATCACAATTGTGATAAGTAATTGAAACTATAAGCTTGCATCGATCTCTTAATGATGCATGCTGAATATTTAATATTTAGGACTGTTACATGTATAGGAAAATGTGGATGATTGTTTCAATAAATATAATTTCATATTCTCAAATTCGGACTCAGTGGAGTCTCCGCAATTTCAAAAAAATACTTCACTTTCTCAAGAGAGCACAAATTTTATGCAAAATAAAGTTACAAATTTTAGATTGCGTGCAGGCTATAGTTTTCTTCCCTGCATTTTTTGCAGGACTTTTTTTCTGCGTATGGTGATTTTTGTGACTTTTTCCAGTATTTTCCATTTTTCAGTGTTTCCTCTACGGATGATGAGCTATGGTGTTGGTTTTACCAAAAACTTGCTGAAAATTCGCCCGTAATCGATGCCAAAACTTGCAGAAAACCAGCAGCACAGAACTTGTGAGTAAAACTTGTGAAAGCTCACTAGTTTTGTCATCTGAAAAATTACCTGACTACTCTGTGAGTTTGCTATCTATGCTTTTGTTCTTTTCACTATCATATCATAAAGTGATCTTTCTATAGTGTTCCATTGAAGACAAAAACTTAAGAGCTACCATTCTATCCCTTGGTTTATGGTTATTAAAGAATGCTGCTTCCATTGATTAAAGAATGCTGCCACAATTCTTGGTGTTTGTATGACGGGGTGTGACCCAGTCATAGGTTCCATCTAAGTGAAAGTTTCATCTAAGAATGCGTATAAGTGAGTTTTCATTCTAATTTATTAATATGAGGACATATCTAAATGTAATGAATATTTCAAACTATTTCCTAAATGAATTCTAGACATGAAAATATTGGATTTTTATATAGTTGATATAGATGTATCTAGAAACACCACATATTCTTTAAATTAGAATAGTTATATAATGGTCATTCGACTGTCTTATATGGCCGTAAATTGGTTATTGAGACCTTGTGAAAGTTTGTTTTCCTTCAAAGAAATTGATTTTCTTTTAAGAGGTGAGTTAGACCCACAAATTATTTGAGTTGATGAGTGTGTGAAACCACCCATCAATAGATTGGCACTAGAAGGAGGTCCTATGCAAATCTAATTGTTGAAAGACTTATATGGTTAAATTGTAAATTTTTATTGAACTAAGCTTGGAGATGATTTAGTTCCAATGGGAAGCCCTATGTGTATGCCTAAAGATATCTATGAGATTATTATGGATTCTTGCATCTTTACCCACAATGGACAAAATGCTAGAGAACATATTTGAAGAATTAATGACACTATCAAATTTATTATAAGGATGTTGCTTTCCATTTTTTATTAACATGTTGAGAGATGTAGCAAGTCATTTTTATGTTAGTCTTCCACCACTCTTGGGATGGATTGGAGAAAACTTTCTTAAGACAATTTAGTCAAAATTTGTATCTAGAAGAAGGTTTATTATAATTTTTATCAGTAAGGAGGTAGCTCCATGAGTCAGTTTTATAATTTCATTGGATGCTTTAAATGATGTTTCAAAGAATTGATGCTTTTAGTAAGTTATTAGAGGTTGAAATGCTAAAATGTTATTATTTGTGGGGGTTTGATCCTTGGCTAACAACTAATATTAGATAAATAATTATAATAATTTTCTTAGATGATGGATTCCACATGGATTCAAGAAATCTCTTATGCAAGAAACCATAATATCTCTTAAGTTAGTAATCAAGTTAGATATAATCTGAATTATCTTTTTAGTTATCAACAACTACCACTATACACCAATAACCAATGGTAACCTATATGTAATTATTTTAATTAAAGTGATCAACACCCGCTAAATTTATAATCAACATGTGAAAAAACTAGCTTAATGGATTCCCAAGTCATTTTAGATACATATATAGTCAAATTGTAGCAAAATATTTATAAGATGACGATGATTCTTATGATGGAGAACCCAAAAAGTATTCCTCACAATACACTAAAAGTAAATCCCACAAATGATGTAGTCATGGCTAGGAGTCTTATCAAACCACTAGTAACATAACTACTCAACACCAAATAAACAAAATAACACATTTCCATTAATTTGATTCAAATAATGAATGAACAATATACATGATCATAAGAAGATTAAATTTTTTATTTATGAACTATAATTTTCTTCAAAGATCTTCCTATATTACAAGTGCTCACATGATAAGGCTTGTTGTAGCCATCACATTACAGTTAATTCTTCACTAATTATAAAGCTTAAATGTCTTCCCAAGATATGTTTTGCAATCTATGACACAAAGCATTTTGATCATTGTATGCCATTTTAAAATATGTCAACCTTTCATATTCTTTTTTTGGTGAAATTAAATTGATGCAAATGTTGTTTGATGAAGTGACGAGTCATTTTTGATGTATTTTTATTACATAGAACTTATGCTTCTATGAACCACTTCCTTTTGCACATCATCAACGTCTCTTTTTGGGTGATCTTACTTTTTAGTGAACCAAAGAGTTCAAAAACCAATTTATTCAATAAAATGGGATTAGCAAACTAAATATTCTGCAAAACATGAACTTACTTTCTTTGTCCCTTCTTTTTTTATGAACCTAGCTTTTCAGTGAACTTGGCTATTAGCAAACCAAGGAGTTTGGGAACCAAGTTTTTCAATAAAATAAGAGGTTTGCAAACTAAATATTTTTCCAAAACATAAACTTACTTTATTCCTTCCTTCTTTATGACAAATCAACATTTCAACAAACTTGGCTTTCAACAAACTAATGAGTTTGCAAACCTCTTTTTTTTGAAATGTAATAAATTTCTACCAAAGACTTTAAAACTTCACCAATTTTAGACCGCAGATACCATTTACACTCCTTTACAAGGTGATTCCCTTCATTGAGCCAAATTGAGATGAAAATCCTTTCAAGACAAAACACTAAAACTGAACTAGAAGATGCTCCTACATTTGACATGCTAGGTAAGAAGTTTGCGACCATAACTCAAAAATGAAGTTGAGTGGTAGAACTACCCTTCTAGGTTGTAAAAAGTTGTAGCAGACTTCACCACTAAAATAGGTACATCAAAATCTTCTTCCTTTATCTCTTCTAACATCTGGTTGGGACACGACCATGCTCCTCCACAAAATGTGCTCTTAATTCTTCTTTCCTCTTATGGACCTATGTCCACCACAACCTAAGCTTCTCCAAATGCTTCTTCGTGCAATTCTCCTCCTCTTCTCACCTTTCTCAACTCCTCTCTTTCTCATTGGATTTCACACACTATATCTTGACATCCTCCACCAAAAGTCTCCTACAACTTCCTTTACACCATCCTCTTCTTCAATAATCTTTCCTTCCATTCTCACTATCTCAGTGCACTCAACTAAGTATCATATTCATCATTATAAATATGAATGATATTAACCATTATCATTTTCTCCTCTACTACTATAACACATTATTAATAATCACCTACTATAACATCTCCTCTTCTCTCATTCCTTGTTGAAGCCTCTCCATCTACAGTCTCTTCTTCTTCTTCATCTCCAAGTTGTTTTGTCATTTACTACACCTTATTCTTCAAAATCCCCATGTCTTCCAAAGGACACTCAACAACTTTTGTGCCACCATTCTTCACTTCATCTCCTACCTTGCTTCAATCTCTTCTTCTTCCTTGCTCTCTCACTGTATAGGTTTCTCTTCTTCACACTTTCTCGCACACAAATCTTCATCAAGAAAATAATAGGGCTCACATGTACCCTTATTTCCCTCTTCTCTTATCTTCTCCAAATCTATTTACTCTTCCTCAAAACTTGTAGTGTCTTCTTCATCTTTTTTAATCTCAACTCTTGTGTAGGGTGAAAATGGAATAGAGTAAACTAGGACTTAATCCCACTCTCATTCACACATTGGAATACGAAAGCTCCTAAGGAAGTGATCCACTTTGACTAACTCTTGTAAAAGAAAGTCTAAGAATACTCTTAGAGTTTTTATTCCTTTGCTGCTATGAAAGGGAAGTGAGCTAAATGTGCAATAATGACAAACTAAGCTAGTAAGGTGAAGGAAATTGACTACATAAACCACAATAATAGTGAGGTACAAAAATGTAACTGAGATACAAAGTACAGAGCTGAAGAGGAAATTCTAATGTGCACTTGATGTTAGAATTTGAGCTTGATTGAGTGTTACTATGCTGACCTAACATTCTGAAATCTGCAAAATTAGTTCTCGGGATGCAGAATTGCCATAAACTGCCCAAAAACACAAAGGACTAGGGCACTAGGCGCTTTGGTCTTAGAAAACTAAGACTATCCTTTGGATCCGGACTTGTACCTGCAAATCTCAACTTTTTGAAAGATTGCAGCTTCGTCAGATCTCTGTACTTGCAAATCTCGACTTTTCAAAAGATTGCAGCTTCGTCAGATCTCTGTACCTGCACATGCAACTTGAAAAATGGTGTTTGGGTGACTATATAGGGTTTTGCCTTAGTCAAACCCCTTCTTTTGTTGATTTCCACCTCCACAAATAGCCAATGTAATATTAAAAAGTGTGTGTGCCCTAGAATCTCATGTTTTTGTAAGATCCTAATGAGCTGGAATGCAAATTAGAGTTCTACCCTATGTTTTGAGTATAACCCTAAATGAACATAATGTAAATGAGAATGCTTCAAATTACAAATGCAATAATGGATCTAAAGCAAACATGTAGATCTGAAAACTAGTGTCGTGAAACTCATATAAAGATATGAAAATAACATGAAACCATACCAAACCCTAAGGGAGAGGTACAAGCCAATCAACAGTTGGTGATCTCCTATTATTCTCCAATATCACCAAAGCTTCGATTGATGATGAAAATGATTGATGAAGACTTGATGAATGCTTGATTTGTTGATTGAAGACTTCATATAAACCTGCACTTTCACTTCACAAGAGGCTCCTTCAATTGCTAGAGTTGTTGGGTCCTTCAAATGAGGAAAGGAAAGGTTATATATATGAAACCCTAACTTTGTTTTTGTTCATAGGTCGACCTAGAATTGATATAATTTCACACAAAGTTGGATTTAAACACTGTAATACTGCCAAAACATGATCTCAAAATTCGAGGAGAAAAAGTCGGGACCATGGTGAATCACCATGGTTTGGACGACTTTTTTTCCAAATTTTTAGGGATGTAGTGATTACAAAGTAAATCCCAACTCGGTGTGACAATTCAAGGTGTTTAGATATGCGAAATCTGACCTTGAATGTCGACATAGGACCTTATCAGGATTTAATGATTAATTGATTAAAAGACAAAATAAAAAGGGGGCACACTTAGGGTTAAGGGCCCAATTTTATAATGCGTGGAATGATGAGAGAGTACTTTAGATTTAATTAAGTGCCTAAAAGAATTATTTAAAGTGCAAAATGCAACACACTAAGGCGGGTACTAATCTAAACGTGAAATTGTACAACCCTAATTAAGGGTGTACAATTTACAACGCTACAACTCTATATATTCTTTCTTGCACACAAGGAATGCAATTCTCTCTCTCTCTCTCTCTCTCTCTCACACACACACACACACACACACACACACACACACACACAATGCACACACACACACAATAAAAAATCTCTTCGTAGTTATAGGTCCTCTTTCATACCTATAACACAAACTTTTTGTCCTATCCTTTGCATAAAAAAGGCTTCTAAAGACACACCTCTCACTTCCTCTACCCACTCTCTCTCCTAGAGGAGGAATTCCTTGTGCACCTTCTACCCAACCTCAACCTCTATTGGAGGACAACAAAAAACTCACTTTGCTCGACAATTATAGGATTCCTGCAACCACTCACACACATTGACCTATCCTCTACCCAAAAAGAACATTGAAAAATGCACCTCTTCACTTCCTCTACCCACTTCCACTAGGGAGGATGCCCTAACACCTTCTACCCAACCTTAATTCTTGTTAGAAGATATCCAACATACTCTCATCTCTCAAACTCTCTCACACAACTCATCTCACATGATATCTTACCCAACAACATTTCTTATCACACTTCAACACATTTCCAACAACTTCACTCTTAATCCTCCCAATGAGCCAACCTTCTTTGATACCATTTGATGTAGTCAAGACTAGGGGGTTCTTATCATATTGCCTAGTCACACAATAGACTTAAGACCTAATGAATAAAATAACAGATCTCCATTAAATTGTTTAAAATAATGAATGAACATATCCACAATCACAACAAGATTAAATGTTTTAATTATGAAACATAATCTGCTTTAGAGATCTTCCTATACGACATGACAAGGCTTATCATAGCCATCACATTACATTTGATTCTCCATGGTATTTCCTTTCGAACATACTTGTTCACCAAGGACTTAGCTTTTAGCTAGCACCTCTACTCTTGTGTTCATTAAACCCTTCACAACCCATTTGGATCCTTAATCTGGGAAGTTTCTTTCCCTCTACCCAAAACTCATTAAACTCTTCTTCAACCTTTTTCCTTCTAGCTTGGTCATAAGAGCATTATATCACCATTTTATGCATTGGTTAGGGAAGTTGAACTATCTCAACTGATTTTAAAATGGAAATGCCTCCCCAAGAAATATTTCTCCTTATAAGACACAAAATTTTGACTACCATATGCCATTTAGAAATCTATCAACCTTTCATAATCCTTTTGGTGAAATTAAACTAATGTGAATCTCTTACAATGAAATGGTGAGCTTGTGGACTTGCATTTTTGGGAAAAATGACTTTTAGAAAACTCATGCTTTTGTGAACCACTTTGTCTTGCACATCATCAACTTCTCTTTTTGGGTGATATTAGTTTTCAGTAAACCAAATAGTTCATAAACCAAGTTCTTTGATGAAATAGGAACACATGTCATTGAATAAAAGAAAATCAAATCAAATCTCAACAATTGACCCATAAAAGTACACCTTCAAATCCACAACACCACCATCCAAATAGGAACAAACATCATTGAATAATGATCGACTAAAATGGGGGATAAATAAAGTCATATTTGGAAACAAATGATACATTTGACCATGCCTATGCATTCCAAACATTAAAAAATATGAAAAAAATTGACTAGTATCTTTAACTAAAGGAAAGAACAAGAATATATTTGATTACTCTCATGCTTTTATTGAAGCTCTTAGATTGTCAAATCTTGTATAGTATAAAATATTCTAGACCAACTCTTACAATTTTTTATTAGAATGCTCTTATATGATGTGAATGAATATTTAATTGTTTCAAATCCCCTAGAAATTACTTCAAGTCTGCAATCATAGAGCCTACTTTGAAAGATATTGTATAAGATGATGGGCAACAATACAATTATGGATAGGAGTTGACTCAAGGAAATGAAAAAGGGGGATTTAATAAGGGCAAACAAAATCATGCATATAGTTCTATCTTATGGGATACAATCACATCTATAATTTCAACCATGGAAGAGAAATAGATAAGATATTAAATAAGTCCAAACTACAAATGCTGAATTAGGTAAAAAAGTAAGGAAAATGGTTGAATTAATAAACTTATGCATTCAAATCTATTAAAGTAACACCAAAATAACACACTTATAAACAAAATTAAAACTAATACAAAACAAATAAGTGAAAAAATACAAAATATACACTTGTCTCCTATTCTATATATATAAATATAAAATAAATGAAAAAACGGAAGACTATCAAATGACCTATAAAGTAGCATGTCACTTGATAGTCCTATAAACTACCTTTACTTTTTCCCCGTTAATATAACACAATGGGCACTAATAGTTTCTATCAAAAGTTGATACTATTTACAAAGAATTTAAATATAAAAGGAGAACCATTCGAGCTAGGGTGTTTTAGTCTACTCCATTATGTATGATCAACTAGCATTGCAAGATGGATGGGTGACTCTAGATATGCTAGATAAAGATACTTCATAAAAGAAATTTGAATTGTGATGATCCTCTATCACCTCTTACCTAATATAATGATATAGTAATATTTTATAATTTAATTACGCCGAAGGCATTTCCTATTTGAGAATGGACGAGCTAATTTGTCCGATCAACGGTCCAACCTGCTCAAGACGAGATGCAAGACGATTGGGAGAATCGTGTGCGTACACTGCATTTTGCTATTTCTTTTTCTTTTGCACCGTCATTTGCGTTCTCATCGATACTACTACTGTTGTCCGCTCCCGCTTTTTGTGGCGTTCGCCCAAGTCAATATTTTTTCTCCTCTACTTTCGTGCCCCCTCTATGTTGCACTCATTTGAACGGTTAGATTTTCCTCTTTTTTGATGAATTGTTTTTGTCCGCGCAATTACGTCAAATTATTTCCTTTTTACAATGTCCGTATTCAAATCACGAATGAATCACAACAAACTTGGGTCTCCGCATTAATGCAACATATTAATTAATTAACAACTCCAAATGGTCGGCAAACTAAATGAGAAAAGTAGAAGTCAAAGATGCTGGCAGTCTCATTATTGGAAAATAGAGAAAATTATAACATTATAATGAGAAAGGGTGATTTTAAAAGCATTATTTTTAATACATACATAATATTTGAAGGGCAATTTTGAAAGGAAAACCATTAAAAATATTGATATCAATATATTTTATATTTTTATGTAATTGTAAATAATCATTAAAAAATATTTGTTGATTATATTCAAATTTAATTTTGTAATTTTATTTAAAAAATAAGATTATGGATGTTAAAAATATTAAATTAAATTTATATGTGATTATAATTTTATAAAAAAAATGAAAGTCTATTTAAAATGTTTAATCTCTTTTAAAAATTAAAATTGTATTTTATAATAAATATGTTTAAATATGATCATATAATCAACATATTTAAGATTTAAATTAGTGATAGCATCTCAATATTATATTTATAGTATCAAGCTACCATATGCATGTGTACTCAAAGATGTAGTTCAAAACAATGATTCATTAAACTTATAGAAGGTCCATTGTTTAATCATTAAATGACTGAAGTAGTTAATATTTTTCTTTTAGTTAAAGGTGTCTCTATCTTCTCATCCCTCTCTATCCATATATATATAAATCCATCTCTCCTACTCTCTCTATATGTCTATATCTTTATCTTTTTATCTCTATCTCCCCCTCATTCATTGCCTCCCTCTTTCTATCTCTATTTCTCCCTCTTCTCTCTCTCTCTCTCTCTACATAACTCTCTTTACCTATATTCCCTAGCTCTCTAACTCTCTTTCACCAGTTCTATCTTTTTCCTATCTCTCTCAATGTCTCCATCTCCCTCTTCCTCTCCCCATCTCCAGCTCCCTCTTCCTCTCCCCCTTTCTATATTGAGATATTTTTCCTTCTCTCACCCTCTTCTACTCTGTCTACCTCTACTTATCTCTCTTCATCTCTCCCTATCTTATCTCTCTCTTTTTTCTCTCCCTCCCTTTCTATCTCTCTCCATCTCTCCCTCCCTCTCTCTCCACATCTCTCCATCCTGTGCTCCCTCCCTATCCACCTTGTCTATCTCTATCCCATTCTCTTCCAACATATCTCTATATATCTCTTTCTCTTCACATACATCTCCCTACCTCTCTATTTGTCTCTCTACTTCTCTTTAGTTGTTAATCTCTCTCTCTCTCTCTCTCTCTCTCTCTCTCTCTCTCTCTCTCTCTCTCTCTCTCTCTCCTTATATCTATGTCTCTCTATCTCTCTATCTCACCATCTATATATCTCTCTAGCTCTCCTCTCTCTTCCTCTATACCTCTCCATCTCCCTATATCCCTCTATCTATATCTCGTCATCTCCCTCTTTCTATCTCTCCATCTATTTATCTCCCCATTCTTATCCCCCTTCATCTTTAAACATGTCTCCCTCTCTATCCATGCATCTCTCGCTCTCTTCCTAGACATATATTTATATCTATATCTCTTTGCTTCTCTATCTCTATCTCTTAATATTTCTTCTTCCATCTCTCCATCTCCCCATCTCTCTTCACCCATAATCTCCCTCTCTCCACCTCTCTTTATATCAGCCCACACACAAGACTACCCTTCTTCCCGAGAGCTTCACGGTGGACCTCTCTCTCTCTCTCTCTCTCTCTCTCTCTCTCTCTCTCTCTCCTTCTTTGTTGCTCTTTTTTTATCCCTACCCCTCTCTTTCTTTCCCTCTCCCTATTACAAATGTAACATGAGCCTATTAGTAATCTCTATATCTTTGTCTCCCTCTACCCCCTCTCTATATCTCCTTATATCTTTGTCTCTTTATCACTCTATCTCACCATCTATATTTCTCTCCCTCTCCCTCTATCTCTTCCTCTATATCTCCGTCTATCTCTTCCTCTATATCTCCCTATCTCTCTCTGTGTGTTTATCTCTCTATCTATTTTTTAACCTCTTCCTCTCTTGCTATATCTTCATCTCTAGGTCTATATTTTCAGCTCCCCCTCTCTATCTCTAGGCATTTATCCCTCTCCATCCTTACATCTCTCTTCATCTCCCTCAAGTCCTAGACCTCTATTTATATATCTCTTTGCGTATATATCTCAATCTCTTTACATTTATTCTTCCATCTCTCCCTCTATCAACCTATCTCATTAACTCTCCATCTCTTTATACCCATATATCTCTCCATCTCTTTCTAACCCTATATCTTTCCCTCTCTACACCTCTCTTTATATACCATTTCCTATCTATATATTCATCTTTCTATGTCTCCCTCTGTCTATATATTTATCTCCCTTTCTACATATATTTCTCTCCCTTCTCTATATATTCCTCTATCCTCTATCTCTTTATCTCTCCATCTCCTCTCCCTCTCCTTTCCTTCTTCATCTCCATTTCCATCTCCATACCCCATGATGTATGCCCACATCTAAACTGGCTCCAAAAAGTGGTTATAAACTTTGTGTTATTGACTTTTCCAGAAATCACATATTCTTGATTGTGATCAGGAGAACAAGTTGAAGCTTTGATTTTTTTAAAAAGTCAATAACACAAAACTTATAACCACTTTTTTGAGCCAGTTTAGCCGCGTCCATGATATATGCAAACATAGACAAAAAAAATTCCCTCTATAATCCTCCACACGTTTTCGGCGTACATATTGCACACCAAGGTGCAATTGCTAAGAATATTAGATATGTTTCCAACAAAACCATAAAAACCCGTTTCATAGAACAATAAGATTAGATCGGGGTTCCTCTTGAATGCCGTGGCTGCAATATCATCTTCAAAAAAAATCTTGCTTCCGTGATGGACAGTCATAAGGTCGTTGCCCTGCTGAAAAGAGCCACTGAGACCAAAGACATACATCTAGGCAGGCTTATCCACGCTCTCCTTATCAAGACTGATTACCAGGTAAATATGTGTTTTGGAAAAATAAAGATTTCGACGATGGATACGAAATGCAGGAGTTCGGAAATGCACACTAACTGTTTGACAAAATGTCTCATGGATTTAATGAATGCAGTGTATGCCCAGTTCGGACTCTAACCGAAGACCTGCAAACACTTTCAACAGAGGCAACAGAGAAGACCAGTTTGAAGTTTCTTTACCATCGGAATCGGCTTCAAAGCCTGTTCCGGTGTAGCAGCTGCTGAAACAGGCGAACAGATTCGTGCCCATCTTGCAAAAGTCGAATTAGAAGACGAGGTCTTTAGAACAAGCGCTGTGGTAGATATGCATGGGAACTGGGGGAATAAGAAGGATGCACGCAATCTGTTTGAGAAAATGCCCGAATGTGTCGAGGTGCCACGACGTCCTAGTGGCTTTCTTGACGTAATGTAAATGTGTATCTATTGAGGACGCTATCTGTTTTATTAATGGTATAAATCTAAAACCATTGGGGTATGACGTCTTCATTTGTGTTTGATCATTTGTCTTGGGGAAAGTTATTTCTATGGTAAAATAGTATTTTCTAAGTGTTATATCTAAAGGTAAATGATGACGTTTTGAAAAATTTAGTGTTGGCTAATGCAAACTACAGAGAATTTAGTAATCACTTCTTTTACTATATGCTCTTGTTTGTATAAAGTCCTTGGTATTTGAATCTTTTGGTATATTGAGGGTTTTGCTGCTGATATACTTTGGACAGTGTCATTAAGATTTTATTGGTTATTTGGCCTTCCAATTATTACAAGAAAGACATTCGATCATGGTAATTCTTGCGGTGGAATAAATATTATTTTCAATCAAACTGGTTTATGTGTAAGTTTGATAAAATATTATCTTGTGCCTTTGGCCTACAATCTTTGATTCTCAATTTTCTATGTCAAGATTCTATTAGATGTCTTTAATAGTCATGCAAGTAGTTTAACTATTGTTATCTTTTCTTATTTTGTCTGTTGGTTAGAAGTAGAATAAAGTTTCCTTTTGTTCCTCCTTTTTTGCCCCTCATTTTCCATTCCCCTTGTCACTTCAACAAATCAAATCATAATTCTTTCCTCATCTTAATGATGAAGCACTTAGTTGATACTAAGACACCCTCATGCATGGCGGCCATTGAATTTGGCTACATCATTTTGTCCAATCTCATTTACGTGTGTAAGTTTGATTAAATAGTTTTGATTAGATGTCATTGCGTTCTTTCAAACCAATTTTTTAAGTTTTTAATAGTTGTTTAATTCAATGAGCTATATAATCTAAGGGCCATAAGAATTGTTAAGGTTAACATACATCCCTACAGTGACCATGTGAACTGATGCCCCATTATGAATGGATACACTTATCATTGTCAATAATATAAAATTTTGCTAAATTGGCTGAAGTTCATCTGGTATCATGGCAGGAACTTAGCTATATTTTCTTAAACATATTCCACTTACACAAATGTTTAGTGACCATGTGAAGCATTGACCTTTTAGGATTGGTTGCAGTTATGATGCAGATGTGGTACTACTGAGAGTTCCTTATAACTGCTATATATGTTCCAGTTATGATCACCTATGGCAACCATGTTAACTGCTGGCCTTTTATGACTGTTTGCACCTTTCTCCTGCAAATTGCATACGCAACATTATTCAGTTTCTCTGAACAGAGCTTCTAGGAAAATTGTGTGATTAAATAATGAAGTCATGCTAGGAAACTTCCTGACTTACATGCGAAGAAACGTTCTGATATGATGCCACCCCCGTGGCCATTCCGGAATCACAAAAGCACCCAAAAATGGGTGCCTGCCATGATTTTCAAAGACAAAAGGGGAAGTTGGAGGACGTCCCGACCCTTCCACTGAAATGTCTTGTCTGGGATGTATTTGAGATCTTGGGTATACATCTGCGTGGATTTCCTATATTTTCTAGAGTAAATGTGAACGTATTTTATTTAAATATATTTTCACTATCCTAATTGCGAGGTTATGTTGAATATTTTTGGGATAGTTTTTTATATACAAATATATTCAAATTTGATTTTAATTGAATTGTACTGTTGTTGGTTGCATACGAAACGCTCTTAGCAATAATCGGAGCTCAGGCCTTCAGTTTCTGCATCAAAAAGTTGAATTTTAATGTTTTGTGTTGTTCATATCATATATGGGGAACTGCAATTTCAAATTATCAATATCAAGACATAATGACCAGTCTCCTGCTCCATTTGTGTTTGTGGATTGTAGTCAGCAGCACTTTTTGCAGTTATGTTGGATACGTGGGTGTTATCAATTGTTATAAATTATTTGCGATGGACTGAAGTTGCTCGAGAATCTGGAGTGGTATAAGCATCAATGCCAGCAACTCAATATCTCTCTGAGATCTATTTTTAACAGCACAGTAGATGTGATTTGAATTTAACACTAGTTGCTTCTGTAATTGTTGAGTTTGTACTTACTGAACATAGAAACAAGTATGTGGAGTATTCAAGTATGAAGAAACCCTTGCTGAATTTTTATATACCAAATTGTAAATTTCAAGGGCAATAGAATTTTAATTTTAATTTTATATGTTGTATCCCTATGTAGACAGGTGGTGCTGAAACCCAGGGCAACTGCCAGTGTGTAGAAAAAATAACTAGAATTTTCTTGATAACTAGTTAGCAGGCACTTTCATCTCTTACATTTTGCTGAACTATAATCTTGAAGCCAAGTAGAATGTTTAGTGAAAGAAATTTAGCAATCAGATTTATGATGGATGTGGTGATTTATCCAGCCTTAGTTTTTGATAGAACAACATATCTAAACCATGCAAAGAGAGTCTCATGTAGAAGTAGCAGAGTGCACAGGCTAGTTTAAAAAGGTGTCGTTCGAGGGTGCATTTATGATACTTGCGGCACAGCACAATGTTGCAAGGGGCAGCATGAAAAAATGAAGCAGGGGAGACACGAACTATCATCTCCCTCGGGCCATGAGCCAACTAGAGGAAATAGTAATTGATAAAAACTAGAACGCCCTTGGGATCATGTCATCAAAGATGCACAACGAGTACACTAAGAAAGACAAAATTGATAGGTACTACAAAATTATAGAGCAATTATTGCAGGCCACAAAGGGATGAAGTGATTATTTGAGTTGAGAGGCTACAAAGAAAGCAACTTTTAGGAAGCTTTTGGAGGGTTTTATCCTTAAGACTTTCGTGAAAGGAGGAAGTTGGAAGGGAGGGCTGAGCCCTTTCTTGGGGAAACTCAGGCAACACAACAAAGGGGTAAAAGGAAGGCCACTTGCGTGTGGACTTATGTGTATATCTAGAGCCAAGATGTTCATCTTATGGAAGCCGGAAGGGCAAGGTTAATCATTATAATCAATAATGTAACCTCATTTTGTTGATTAAATTAGGTGTTTTTTTTGTGTCCTTCCCTTTGTTTTCCATTGTGCATGGTGTGTGACAGTGTGTTGTTGGACTTCTCTTAGCTGGTAATCTTGACATCTTTTGCATCATATGATATCAAAGCTTAGGTTATAGTTTTAGGAGTAGATGACTCGAAGAAGGTGGACCATGTAGGATTGCAGGTAGAGATCAGGCTTTGGGATTCTAATATCTTGAAGTTTTGCCTACCACATTGATCAATTTATCTTTATGGGTGCACTAGCTACCTAATTTATAGTAAATGAAATGTTTCCTGGTCTTCCTAAACTGTTAGAAAACAATAAATGTGCTTGTGTACCTTGAACAAAGGCAAGTTTTCAATACCAGCTAGTTGCTTTCAGAGAAATCTTGAACTGCTACACAGCTCTGAAAGTCTGCTGCTTTGTCACAGGCACAATTAGTTCTCTCACATTAAAAGGGTGGCAGCAGGCCTGAATTGAGGAGGTTAACAATAGTTTTATCCTATACATGTTGACTGATCTCACCCATGACTTGTCTTCATCATCCATGTATTCAGTATTTTATTTTCTTTGTTTAATGGTTTTTGTATGGAAATTTGTCACATGATATACTGCATAATGCAATTGGTGAAAGTACACCATAATAAGCCAAGGGTGAGTTAGTAGTTGTGGATCCTAATTAAGGGGTGTGTAGAGCCACATAGATGCCATATTGGTATCCAAAAGACTCTTTACCACTTTGCTTCCCATGTTGCATTTATTTTAGGATGTAAATATCATTGACCTCAATTGATGGTTATCATTTGTCTAGTTAGGATTCCTATTCTTTGTGCAAATATAAGTAAAAGTTGCTAATCAAAAGCAATATTGGTTTCTTAATCCCAATGAGTTGATCAACTGTAGTTGGCTGGAAAATATCACATTCATAGAAACATTGTTATGAGAATTTAGTCATGGATATGTAAGAATCTTTAATCTTAGTAAAAAAATTCTTAACAGAACATATATGTACAGTTGGTGATATATTCTTTGATTGTCCTCCTTTGTTGTTGTTTACTTCTTATTTGAATGAAATTTTTTTTAGACTGCAGGTAGTCCTTCCTAGAAACTGTGGTGTGTCTGGTAAACTTTTTAATGTGATCGGTGATGCTGGTGTGACATGCCATCTGGTGTCATGTCGGCTAGGGGGAGACTGGACCTCTTGACCTTGTGCTTTACCACAGGAAACTCTTGCCAATTGAGCCAGGCCCCCAGCCCATCTGAATGATAACTTATAGATTTAAAATGATTTTTCATTTTTCGATCAACTTTAGAAACTTTGTTTGAGTTAGGATTCATCTTTACTGATCTTTGAACATAACAAATGGAAGACTAGGCATGTCTGATAGGAAGTTGGCCATTCTACTATATATTAAGGGGTTAGATTTTTTTTGTTTTGCTATCTTTTGGCGATTCTTAGGGATGGAGCAACAGCATTACATCTCTGTTTTTCAAGTTTCTAAAATGTCAATGTCCCTAGGGGTATGCTAGAGTTTTTGTACCCTATTTATCATATTTGCGATAAGTAAATAAAATTATAAGCTTTCATCAATCTCTTTAATGATGCATGGTGAATATTTATGACTTTGAGATGTATAAGAAAAGGTGTTTCAATAAACCTTGTTTCATATTTGCAAAATCAGACTCAGCGGAGTCTTGGCAACTTAAAAAAATTAATTAAATTTCTTTGAAAAGCACAAAGTTACAAATTTTAGACCACATGCAGGCTATGTTTTTCTTCCCTGCAATTTTTGCTTGACTTTTTTTCTGCGTATGGTGATTTCTGTGACTTTTTTCAGTATTTTTTCCCATGTTTCAGTGTTGCCTCCATGGATGGCGAGCTATGGTATTGGGCTTACTGAAAACCTGTGCAAAATTCGCCCAAAATTATGCCAAAATTTGCAGAAAACCAGCAGCACAGAACTTGTGAGTAAAACTTGTGAAAGCTCAGTGGTTTTCGTCAGCTGAAAGATTGCCTGAGTACTCTGTGAGTTTGCCATCTATGCTTTTGTTCTTTTGAAGTGAGAGCAATAATCCACACAATTTTTCCTTGCCATATTAAAGTCAACATCTGCCAGCGTATGGATAAGCCCTGTTTAAGGAGCAAGCCTGAAAACTACTTACAGACCGAAACAGTTTCCATTGCCATCACATCTTCATCATCTTTGCCGCATTCTTTCTGGAAGGAAAGCATTAGGATCTCTTGCAATTGGAACCTTAGACACTCAAGGATAACAAAGCTCAGCTAATTCATAAATTAAGGGTGTGAGAAATCCAGACTATGGCGATTCTGCTTGAAAGATATTACCTGATAAACTGTTGGCATAAGCAAAATCACTCTTTTCAGATTGTCAGTCTCATTTTAAAATTTTACTGGAGTATGATTTTATGTCCACCTACATTTATCGCACGGCTATCCATGCCTTGTCAGATTATCGCATGTGCTTAATGAATTTTATATGATGATTTTTGAATTTTGTAAAAGATCAAATGTCCATAAATTTTCATACAGGTAGCAAACACGTTCACGTAATTGTTTTCAAACAAGTGTTGTTCAATGTAAGAAAATGTTTACTTATGAAATATGGGTTGACTAAGATTACCTCAAAACTATGCATTTGAATTATACACTGCAAAAATGCTACCTAAATGAACATGTCAATATTGTTTCTGGTGTTTACTATTATTACATCATTCAAATATTGTCCATGCGTATCTGATGAATGTGTATTATCTGATTTAATTTGGGATAGTTTTCCTATTTTGTTGTTTGTGTGAAGTTCTTGAATATACAGTTCAGCAAGTTGTATATGGGAATGAGCATACGCAAATAAAATCCTGTAGTTGAGTAAAGCAGGAGGCTATTTGTACGGAACTATTATTACATTCACGACTCCTTAAACTTGCTTTGCATATGAAATGATATACGAATAACGAATTATGTAAAATTTATCAGGGATCCAAGAAGTAATGGTTCTTGTGCATTACATTTCCTCCATTTTGAAAGTGAATTGTTGGAGGTTGGCAAGGGTATCAAAAGACAATGAATCATGGCCACCTTGAAAACAATACTAGTTGTATTACTTATAGTGCAAAGAATAATACATGTGTTATTATTGATGAACCTTGTCTGATGGAATGGCAAGCCTTACAAACTCATTCTATTTGCAGGTTTAAAAATGTGTCAACTGTAGCGATACTGCTATAATTTGAAATGTTTGGATGATAGTTTTGAAAGGTACCTTCCTTTAATTGTCTGTGCGAGACAAACAACTGTGGCTGTTAATTTAATGGTTGGGAAAGAAATTGACAGCTTTTTAGATATCATGGACAATTGATTGTGAATTTTAGTGACAGATTTTGTCAAACTATTCGCTTTATATGCACTTTTTGTGAAGGCTATATTGCACAGTGACGACTTCCTTAAATTTCTGTAACGACTTTTGGAGAAAAACATCTCAGTGCTTGAAGTGTTCACATCAAGCGAACATGTATGTGGTACCTATTTGTGGATTTGCTTATTAATTAATGTCAAGAACAAGTAATACTGAATAATGGTTAAGATACAAGTATGGTAAGGGGATTTGTTAATCTTTGAGTTTGAACTGTGAAACCTTATCGTAAGAGAGACCATATCGCAATAATAGAACAAGCTTAATTTACAGGAAACAGTGTTTTTATTGTTAATGGGTGTGTTATGATTATTTAAGATTTTTTAACAAATTTCAAGTCCCATATACAAGGCCGCTATTTCAAGTCATTGTCTCCTGCCTGATAACGACAAGAACTTAAAACCATTATTATTCTACTTTTTTTGTTCAATCAGAGACATTGTATCTATAGTTTAAATCATAGATCATTACATAAACTTGACGAGAAGGTTTCAGATTCCTTGGCTTGGCTACAATATGGTTTGCAGACATACTTTCACATAGACTATATCGTGGATAATCTCCTTGACAACTCATGAGTTTGCTGAGTCGAAACTTTAGACCATAAGCCACAAGAAAGTGTAATTTAAATATAATTCCCACTATATAATTTTGCAATCCATTTGCAGATATGTTGCTTGGAGGACTGAGCATGGTTTCTTTTGTTAGGCTAGGCCAACTTATTCCTTTGCACAATATATTCCTTGTCAAGCATTTTGTGGATATAATTTTCTAAAATATAGTAGCATTCTAAGATATTAGGGATCCTATAACTGATTACATAGTGTTGTAAATTCAGATTCTTGATACTGGAATAGGTTTTTAATTTTGAAACTGTGCAAGGATAGTATTTATGCAATAGTAATTAGTGTCATGAGTATTTACTTATTGAGGGTGGTTCTGTGGATATTTGGGTTTAGATTCTTCATGGCTTCTAGTTATCACACATAGCTGGAGGGATTGACATCATATAATCCTTTGTTATGGTGATAAAATAGATCAAAACTTTCTAACCTCATTTAATGAATGCAAACTCCATAGTAAATTGCAATGCATTGTTGGACTGGCTAATGTTGAATCATGTATCTGCTTGATTATTTCTAATATATGCTACCTCCTTGCTTCAGTTTTGATCCCCACTCTATTACTTGTTGACTCCCTGCTTCAGTTTTGATATTGGGTACAGCTGCAAGGCTAGCAACTACAAGTATCCCATTGGCAGGCAATGCCAAATTCTGCATCCACTCCAGTGGAGTCTTCTCATTAGGCTTCACATGCTTATCCATTGTGCATCAAGCACATCATGCATTGTCGCCAGATTGCCCCTTTCACCTAAATCCTAGAGCGGAATCTCCTCAGCTCCTACATGTGACGCCAACTCCCAACAAAAGACGTAAAAGTGAACACACAATGTCATGAATCAAATATGTAATAAGTGTACATGAAATAATTATATACAGTATTACACGTTTAAGAAAGATATAAAAATATCTGTAACATGGTATTGGTGAACAGATTGGTAATTGCGATTAGCCTTAAGAGTAGTTATAATTGTACCAGTAGATTTTTTCCCAACTCTACTAGGGAAAGAATCAAAGTGCAAGTGCTTTTATTTCCTTAGAAATCTAACGGTACCTCCCATAAATTGGAGTTTGGCGACTCTTATCTAAAAGATTGAACCTAAGGTAATGGATTGGTATTAAGAATTTCAGAGTTGATCATCTCTCACTAAGAGTCAGCAACTAACAACTATAGTGATGATGATTTTTTTTATTTTTCCATATACTCGTCGCAAAAAAAATCAAGTTCTTGGTGAACTCAAGCAAGTGACCTCTTGAGAAGCTTCTATGGTGGCATGCAACTTACTTTTGATAAAAGTACACCCCTCTTCTTCCAGTTATAAATTCTTACCAGAAAGAAGTATTTCCCTAGATAAAGAACACTATGTTGATGCATATCATTTAAATGATGAGAATAATAGTGCAGACAAAATAAGTTCTTGTAGATGAGCTAGTATTTGATGAAATATCTTCTAATTGCAGGGTTAAAAGATATTGATCGAGACATTAATGTGGCAAAGAAGAAGATATCACATGTCCGGTTAAGGAAGACCAAAAAGGAGTGGTCATAGAGAAGATTGTATTGAAGCATGTAATAATGAAGAAGAAGCCCTTTTGAATAATCGGAGCACAAAAGAAATTTTTAACTAGATGAAATTAGAAAGTGTGAAAAAGAGTCACTAAATGTTCTTCCAATAAGCACGCAGTCCTAGCTTTAAAGGAATAACGAAGAGAGAATGCCTCAAACGTGATGTTTTCATCTCAATTGGGCGTCCCAATGCTTTTGAAGATTATTTTCTTTGTGGGAAAGATGTTTTTATTAATCCATCACCGATAATTGAAGATAAATTCTTTGTTAACGAAACTAGAGGTATGGATTCATTCTTTTATTTGTCTTCACAAACTTGAGCAATTAAGTTTCTTGAGTCTTTTGTCTCAAAGAGAAATGATAACTCTTGGGTGAGAGATGATCATATACCCTTTTGAAATGTAGTGGAAATGGGGTCTTTAGTCTAGGAATGCAAACTAGGGATTTATTTACCATTTCCAAATCTTTCATTGGGGAACAATCAATTGGGCGCAATTTCAATCCTTTAGGAGGGCTAAGCATTGTGATCAGTTATTCCCTTTTAATGTGATTGGATATGATTAGATACGATTTAAATTGAAGATGCAAGAACTAGGTAAAATGATGTAAAATTGACAAGATTCAGCATGACCAAATAGATATAGAACTAAAAGCTAACACAAAGGCACATATTTGAAAATATGACATAGAAAGGAACCTCTCACTAAAATTTGAGCTTGAAAATGTCGGTCAAAGGTGCTAGGTACCCTAGACCTGGAGGTGCTTCCATTAGCTAAAACTTCAGATTTTGGATTAGGATGCTCTGGAGATCATTTCCTTCAAAATTTAGCCAAAAAGTGTCAATCATGTGTGCAAATTGACATAGACCTAGGGATTTTGCATGTTCAAAGTCTAGAACTATGTCTCAGGACACTGTGCAATTTTGCAACTTTCGCTTGTCGGATATATAACGCGCACACAAAAAAGAGGGAAAAATGTTGTGTTGTATATGGGTTTGCCTAAGTCAAACCTCGAGTAGGTGTTGAAAAAGGCTAAAAACCTTAAGGAAATGCTTGAATTGACAAATGATACCTTGATATGAAACTCCTTGCCTTGAAGCCTAACACAAAGCTTAATGTTTCTTGATAGGTGTCAATGCATGCCTTCATTTATGGAGGAACATATAACTTGATCATGATTGCTGAACTTGAATGTTGGACTTCAGATTTCTCTTCAGTTCTCTTGAAGATGCTTAATTGAATGCTCAATTGGAGTGATAGGAGTGTGAACTTGAAAGATGTAGATGCGATAGGATGTTCAAATGAGGGAGTTGCATTTATACTCAACTTACACCTTTTTGGGTTTAAATTTTGAAGAAGGCCAACATCGGAGAGCACTTTCTTGTTAATCAAAATCTTGACTATTATAATTTCAAATTTGGACCCGAAATGGCTGGACCAAGGCACTAGGTGCCATAGTCCTAGCTTTCTAGGCTGAAATCAAGGTCACTAAGCATAGGATTGTGTTGTGATTTTGTAAATGACCATGGGCCATGCACAATCAAACATGAATTAGGGGCATGAGGGACAACCACCAAAGTGAGCCCAAAATGAGTGTGAAATTGTAGAGGGATACAATTTATAACGCTACATTTAGCCCCCACTTTAGCAAGAATATGAACTTACGCTCATACTCTTGGTAAAGTATGGGATAGTATAGAAAGGCTTTCATCAAGACATTAAAGAGACAAGACAACACCAAGTCCCCAAGACTTAGGATATTATCGATCTAGAATATCAAGATAAAAAGAGCATCGTGATTAGCATATGCTACACACACACATGGAGCATGCAAGAACAAAGAAGGGTATGCCATCGTGCTTCTAGTAAGGAATGCTTACTAGAAGCCATTAGAAAAGAAGGCATATCATCTTTATCTAGTAAGGGATGCTTACTAGGATTCATGTTAGGGAAGGGGAGTCAAATAGGTCTAGCAAGATGTGTTATTCTAGCAAACTCACGCTAAAGAAGATTACAAAGTAAAACATATTTTTATTAGATAATTTAAAAAAATGTGACTACAAAATGGGTATTGCATTGTGCACCAAGAAAATCATGGTGTATGATCACAATGTACAAACCAATCTCGTGGTGTGTGCACAAAGTGTAACATATAGCAGAGTGTATGCCTCCACAATAAAGAAATTGAGTATGCCTTATCGAGAGCAATTTCTTTAAGGTAGAATACATATATCCAAAATACAAGCACGCCACAATAGTGGAATGCCCCCCAAAACATAGGAAAATCAAAGGCAAAAGTCACAAGAGATGAAAGAGCACAAGGGATCCACTATCTAGCGTCAATATGCACATCAGATAAATCATGTATATCAAGTATGGCTGTTTTAAATTGACCACATCCCCCAAGTGTAGTGGAACTACAAGTACAATGGAAGAAGAGCACATAAAATAAACAAGTCTTTTTGGGTCAACATGGAAGAGACCAAAAAGATCTCAACACTTTGCATTGTCCCCAAGTAGAAACACAAAAACACATTTATGACGTAACATGTATACAACGTATAGAAGAATGATGATACAAATAGAGGAATGCTATGACAAGGTCGATCCCTTTGTATCCTTGTGCCAATGAAGCAACAATGGTCATCCAAAAAAAGTTTAACAAAAAAAAATATATGCCAAGCAACACAAAATAGGAGATCACATTATATGCAAAAAAACACACAAAATAAAGCATCTAGTACACAAATGAGCTAGTCTAGTAAATCATCCACCCCCCAATCTTGCTCATCACCTTTTACGGATGAAAAAATGTCAAAGGAGCTATGACTAGTACGATAGATGGAATTGTATCTAGTGCCAAACATGGACCATGCTCTAATGATGGATCACAATGTGTCCTAGGAGCTAAAGTTAATGCGTTAGAAAGTATTAAAGATAAATTATCATTAGTATTCTAAATAGTTTCAACATTATTGTGTAGGATGAAAGTGGAATCAAGTAAACTATGACCTAAACCCACTCTCATGCACACATTGGAATGTGAAAGTGCTTAAGGAGATGATTCACTTTGACTACTTCTTGCAAGGGAGAGAGAGAGAGAGAGAGAGAGAGAGAGAGAGAGAGAGAGAGAGAGAGAGAGAGAGAGAGAGAGAGATCTTTAGGGTTTCTATTCCTTTGCTGCTATGAAGAGGAGATGTGTCAAATGTGATGGAATGATCAACTATGCTAAGAGAGATAAACAAGAATGCAAATGTAACCTGAAATTTTGAAAATTGCAGATTTGATACTGAGAGACTGAGTATAGAGCATAAAAAGGAATTCAAATGTGCACCTATCACCGAAATTTGAGGCTGATTGAGTAGGACCAGGGCACCATGCCCTGGTCTCAAAAAATTGAGACCTTCTTCTGATACTGAGTTTGCACCTATGTGTTTTGTCAGTCCTGAAGATCGTGCGTCCGTCGGATCTCTATACCCACAACTTGAAAAATGGTGTCTAGGTGGCTATATAGGGTTTTGCCTTAGTCAAACCCCTTGTTTTGACGATTTCCACCTCCACAAATACCCGATAATGTACTAAAAATGTGTGTGCAAGAATCTTGTGTGTGTGCAAGATCCTAAAATGAACAAGAAAGTAAATCTAGAGTTCTACCCTAAGCTTGAGAGAAAACCCTAAATGAATGTAAATGTAAATGTAAATGCTTTAAATCACAAATTCAATAATGGATCTAAAGCATGAATGTAAATCTGAAAATGATTGTTATGAAGCTCATACAAAGATATGAAAATAACAGGAAACCATACCAAACCCTAATTGATTGATGAAAATGGTTGATGTAGACTTGACAAAATGCTTGA
Organism: Cryptomeria japonica; assembly: GCF_030272615.1. Classification (NCBI taxonomy): domain Eukaryota; kingdom Viridiplantae; phylum Streptophyta; class Pinopsida; order Cupressales; family Cupressaceae; genus Cryptomeria; species Cryptomeria japonica. The sequence goes on along the minus strand of NC_081410.1, from coordinate 228,404,323 downwards.
TTTACTGATTGAAGACTTCACATAAACTCTAATTAATTGATGAAAATGGTTGATGTAGACTTGACAAAATGCTTGATTTACTGATTGGAGACTTCACATAAACCTGCACTTTTACTTCATAAGAGGCTCCTTCAAAATTGTTAGATGGATCCTTCAAATGAGGAAAGAGGAGGCTATATGTATGAAAACCTAACTTTGTTTTTGATTATAGGCAGACCTAGAATCAATATAATATCGCAATCCTTTAGTTTTGAACATTAAAAATCCATCAAAACATGCTCCAAAAATCTGGGGAGAAAAAGTAGGGACCAAGAGGCATCACCTCGGTCAGACCAACTTTTTCCCAAATTTTTAGGGAAACAAAGTATCGTGATTCTAAAGTCAATTCCAGAAGGATGCAACGATTCAAGGTGTTTAGGTATGTGAAAGCGGGCCTTGAAGGCCAAAATGGGACAAAATTAGGACTTTTGATGAATTAATTAATTGTAAGAATAAAATAAAAAGGGGCACACTTAGGGTTAAGGGCCCAGCTTTATGATGTGTAAAGTGATGAACAAATATTTTAGATTTTTTTTTTTAATTAAATGCTTAAAGAGAAATTGAAATGCAAGGTGCAAACACACTAAAGTGGATTCTAACCTAAGCGTGGAATTGTACCACCCAATTAAGGGTGTACAATTTACGATGCTACAATTATCATCATCATTATCTAAACTGATTACAATAGGAGATTTGATAGGAGGAGAAGAAGAACCATTTGGAATCGACAACTTCAATTTTTGACGAGGTTGGGCAAGGTAAGGCTCCTCTCTAGGAGTGGGTAACTTAGGCTGAGAAGGTGAGATGAAATCAACATTCGACTTCTTAGAAGAGAAATCACCTTTTGTAGCAAGCTCACAAGCCTTGGCATGACATCTTCATCTGCCCCTCAAACAACTCCAATTGTGTTGGTTACAACTCGAAGCTTTTGTAGAAGAAGGTTGGGGATCACTCAACACTTTTTCTTTTTCTTCCTTTGTTATGGGAACAAAAGGAGGAATAGAAGGAACCACTATAGGTTGAGAGATAGGAGGTGTCAAGTGTTTCCCTCTTTATCCTTTATAGGATTGTGGAGGTGGTCCCACAACATATATATGAGGAATGTTAGTAGTAGGGAGGATTCCTGGTCCAAGATGTGGCTCACTTGTAATGTGTGGGGTAGGAAGAGATACTTCTATATCCATAAACGACGAAGGATCCTTAGGGGTAGCAATCAAAACTGATACCAAAGAATTACCTAAGGATAAGTCAACTATCCAATTGGCTTTGAATTTTTGATAGGAAAGGAATAGGATATCTTGATGAGGTTTTAATGGTTTATTTTTTTAGGCCAAAAGTAATAAGGGTAAAGTTTCCATGATTAGCTAAGGGTTGGAAACAATATGATGTATAGTTATGACTTGTCCTTTGTAGGGAATTTCAAACATTTATAAATGGTAGAAGGGACTACCTTCATGGATGCGAGTCAAAGATGATCCAATTTCACATGAAATTGGTTCAAGGTAGGGATAATTATTAAAGGAACATCAAGCACTTAGAGCCAACTTCAACGAGAATAGTGATGGAACCTATGGTAGGACAAGTGAAACCATCATGCACCATGATCAAGGCATCAAATTTATCATATGCGTCTTGATATAATTCAAGTGTGTAAATATAATATTTTGTATTCAGTTTACAATACATACTGGATCAATAAGCACTCCATGTGATAGCTCGTTTCTTTATTTTTACAGTAATGTATAATGGACCATCAAGTGCATTTATGATATCATGTGAGGTAAAGGTAATATTGGGTTTGCATAAATAGGATTAGGTTTCTCTTGGTCTATCAAATTTGCAATGTTGTTCTGGTTGAGTAAATCATTAGAGGTTATATGACTATTGTTGACTCTTAATTTTGCATTAAATGCTAACAACCTTATGGGAAATTCAGTGATGGGGGACCTTTTGCATGAGACTCACTAAATGACCCCTGGGTTTGAGAAGTCAACTCTTCATATAATTGGGGGAGAAAAGGGGAAGAGGAAAACTTAAAAACAAGCTACACTACTTGGGCGATGCGCCAGAATATTTTTGAAAACACTAACAACATATGAAACCCAGATACATGCAGTTTTAAAGCTCATTCAACAATCTACATGCTCAGAACTATTTGAGAGTATAATTCAACAAAAAACTCATTCAACATAATATGACATTCGCCATTCATCCAATAGATAACAAGTCTTAAAACATAGTTTAATCCATGGAGTCTCACAACATATATCACAGAAGTCAGTCCATTAAGCTTCAAGTAAAATAATCATAAAGACCATAGGCACAATCTGACATGTCTATCATTCACCAAATTTAACTAACATAAAGGCTTCTTCAATGAGCCAAAGTCTAAAAATCTATCTCAAGTCTGAACCTCCCAAAAAGAAGAAAAAGAAGGCCTATATAGAGCCCCCGACTCTTAACAAACAATACGCAACATCAACAAAATCCTAGCAACCGCTTCTGACAGGAATCTCCCAGTGTGGCACTCCGTGAGACACTACCCAGCGAAAATGACCTTCAAATTTGTTACCTCAACTGCATCATGGTGACCCCTGCACATGCTAAACAAGAAAATCGCGGTGTAAACCACAATCTAGTTCACAAACCATCATGGAAGACACGTGGCGACTCGAGGGAGACCCAAAGTTGAGTGCAAAAAGAGGACTGAAACGTGCAACGCTTACACGAGGGATGGTGGGGCCGAGAAGCACACGCCCAAGAAAAGACTTGAGCCATGCGACAGCTCTGAGTTCCCTCAACACTAGGCGAGAAAAGCGAGCCGCTCAGAGGAACGCCGAGACACCATTGGGCATGTGTGTTGACAAATAGGAAAGTGGGCTGGAAATCAAAAGAAGGGGGCCAAAACTATACCAAAATGCTGCCTACGAATGATTACGAAATAATATTAACATTTCTTGGTGACTCAATGGGGAGTTCTGCCTACGAATTGCTAGAACCCAAAATTGTTGGTTCAGAGACTAGACTTCATGCCTGAATGGGGAAAAGTAGATCAAAGACCTACTGCAATGGAAACCAATCATCCTTGGAGAGTAGCACCTGAGCTTCCAGATTCTAGTAGTTTTGGTCTAAACAGATAACCTCATCAAATGGCAAGCTCGCTGGTTCATCATGGACCGACTTCAAGAGTGCATAAAGTTGTGCCAGGGGGTGCAAGAGACACTCGACTTCCTCCGCTGAAAGAGGACTGCTTAGGCACTATAGGAAGGTACGATCTTGCTGTAATTGCTCTATTTGGCTTATAACTTGTTCAATACCTAGCACAAAGCCATCCGCGGTAAAAGGAGAAGCCAGACCCAAGAAAAAAAACCTCTCTACACGTTGCTTGATGTCTGGAACCATAATCTTCAAAGGCTCAAGCGTTGTTGATACATGCATGATTACCTTGTGCTGGTTAATGAAAAAGTTAGTCTTCCTGATTAATTGCTTGCGGTCTGTAATTCCTTTTGCTCTCAATTCTTCATCTAGAGCATCATACAAAAACTGAATTAAGCTCTGGGATATGGGGAGTTTAGGACCAATGAAAAACATAGTGTTGTTAATGAGAGTGCCCGCCTCAACACAGAGAGATTGTGCTTCTCCTAGGAATCTCAGTATGGGTTGCAACGAAAGGCAACACTACTTAATTCTCTCCCAATGAGAAACATACAATTCTACAATAATCAGAGAGAAATATTGAAGAGCCTCCAAAGGGGGGGAAGGTTCGATAACAACGTGACTTCCTCCTCCTTCGCTCTTATATCATTTTGCAACTCCTTGCACTTGTCTTATTCATGGGCAACCTGATTTTCCAGAGCGAGGATCTTGATACCTCCATCCTGTAAAGCTTGTTGAAGTCACAACATACGATCCCATTCTTGCTACAACAAACCCTCCACATCCAGGAATTTTTTTTAGCTTGCTCCAAGATACTCTATTTCTCACACGCATCTATTTCAAACCTTTCTCTTTCCTCCGAAAGCGTGACCTATGTCTCACTCAACTGCCGAGCGTATTCCTCTTTTAGACAAACCTCCTCACGCAACTGGGTATGAATTTGGGTAGCATCTCTAGAAGTTGCTTTCAACTACTGTATCTCTTGCTCCCTCTCCTGCAATTCTTTCAATGCCATGCTCTTCGTCGCTTCTTTCCCTTTCAATTGAGAGCTCACGTTGTTCAGAGCGGACTACAACTTCCCTTTTTTAGAGTTCGCTTGGGTTAACAAGCCCTGCAAGCGGTTGATTTCAACATTTCTAGCTTTGTCTTATTTTCTCTATTGGTCCAAAGATTCTCTAATGCTCACATTTTCTGCTTGCATTTTCTTCAGACGACAACTCCTTTTGATGAAATCCAAAGACACAACCTTCGAGGTTTCTTCCATCATTTCTACTTTATCCGATGCCATAACATTCAAGAGATTGACCCCGACAACATGTAGGGTGTAATCACTGGGTCTCATTTGGGCCTCCGACTTGTCGACCTTTGGGAACATGGTTGCAAAGAAGAGACTATCCTTTTCCTTGCTGAAATGCATTTGCATATGCGGTCGGGTTGGCTTCACACCATCCTTCTCCGTTCTCTTTCCAGTCTTGCAAATACGTCCAGTCTTGGAGTAGGTAACCTGTTGCTGATAATCATCCGGGTTTGCAATAGCTTGGCCTGCAAACACTGCACTAGGAGGGATTGTACAGGGGAAATGAGAAATAGGGCTGCCAAAAGAGGTCTGAATGGGCTGTGCAAGCATGGTTGGGGAGAACAACGAGACGAAGGGAGAGGCTCCTAAAAATACTGGATCAGCGGATGCTACCCCAACATTTGGGGGAGGAGTGGAATCTCCAAAACCAAGCCTACACGAGATAGCGACTGTAGCAGGCATCTGTGGGAAAAATGCTACAGGAATGAAATTAGGGGTAGGGAGCGAAAGAGCGACCCGCGACAACGCAACTTGGGGGTCAACTGACATTCTGATGGTTGCTAATGTGAGAGAAGTGGGGACTTGGGTAGGCATAGGTGCAACTTGGGATGCTACGGAAGACACAGATTGAGGAGAGGGAGAGGGAAGAAAAGGACGTACTTGAATCGTAGAAGTCACTGGTCGCTGAGAGGCTGGATGAACCACAGGGATCCGAGAAGATGAAACCTTCTTGCCAGAACCTAAATACTATTTCTTACTGGAAGGGGAATCGGGTGCCTTCTTTTCAGCTGATCTTTTGGTGATTTGGGAACGGGGTCTCTGACTTGAATTAGTGAGGAAGAGGAACACTGGGCTCAGTCTCTTTCTCTTTTACATTTATAACTTCTACTTCTTGATGTTGAGCCTCCTCGGGGGATGAGTCATCACGTGGGCACTCATCGCTTGTCTCTTCATCTGATTTGTTGTGTTATCGCCATTCAACCTCAAAACGCTCGTCGAAAGGAGTGTTCCTGATATTAGCCCTAGGCTGATTCACTTCCTGACGATAGATCCATAAATCTTCCCTCTTTTTCTTAGGCCACAAATCAATTCTCATGGCTTTCAGTATGCTCCAGGAAATGCGCTTCACTAGATTGTACTTTTAAAGGATAGGGTAAAAATTCAACCATGAGGGACATTTCAAAACAAGAAAATCACTGGGACCCACATAAAGATTTGGGTCATTCATTGGTGGGTTGGTGCATCCTTCCCACAAACTCTGTGGTTCATGCTTAACTGCATTTTTTCTTTTAGACAAATCCGTCCGTGTCATAGCTCCACACATCATCAATTGCTACCAAGATGAGTTGCACCAGCTTGGAGGTCAGGACATTCTCAGCAATGCTCCTTCGTACGAGAGTAATGGGGCCAATAGCCTTGTGGTATTTTGTTATGGAGGTATCATGTTTTCTCGCCCCTATAGCTCTCTCAACCTCCACCAACTGCCAAAAAATTTCAAGGGTGAGGGTTCTCTCTGTGACATAGGTAGGTAGGCAGAAGGGTTCTTCAAAGAAGCCATGCACCCGGACAAAAGAAAAAGCACTACCTAGAAACCAGTCGCAAGAGGGGCGTTCATTGCACATCCAATTCATTTGTATTTGGGAAAAACGAGCAAGACGCTCTTTAGGGATAAAACCAAAATCATGAAGGACAGGGGTCAGGAAACAGTCTGAAAACTGGTAGGCATCATACGAAGCTAACAGGATGGGCATCTAGGTAGACACAAACATTTTGTTTCCTAGCTCATCATGAGTAGCCAATAACATGAATTGACTGAAGAAAGCGTCATTCTGGTGCACAAAAAGATGAACTAGGAACGAGGCAAACCTAAACCGTTGAAAATTTTGGAACTCAGCTGACTGCCTCACCATTTCTCTAGCTATCAAGACAGAGAAGTCGAGATGGAATGGCCCCTTCCGGTATTTGAAAAAGAAACCCATCATAGGGGCGGCGATCTCCCGATCGCTATCATGACTGCATAGAAACGCAAGGGTTGAGGAGATATCTTTGAGATCATCATGCTTTAAATCACTGTAGGACAGAGGGAACCTTGGAGGCCTAGCTGTTGGACTCCGATTCAGTGCATTGTGACAAAATGAGACAATATCCCTCCTAGTGTCCCAGTATTCTTCCATGGAGCCTTCATCGAACACCTTCATGCTTTCAATTATGGGACAACATAACATGTCCTGAATAGCTTCTGGGGTTATAACGACTCTAAAAAAGGAGCCCTGAATTGAAGAAGAATTTGGCTCGAACCTGTTGCTGCATGCAGCTACAAATTCTGGACAATGCACAACCATGGGAACCACGAATTGAGGAACACCGCTATTCCAAATTTTGAATGTCATGGATTGTGGCTCATTTTTGTGATTTACCATTCTTGCGCAAGCAACTTCCCTGAGGTTCTTCAACTTCCTGTGTAGTTCGGGCTTGATGACATTCTCCAAATAATCGATCACCACTGCAGGACTTCAGATGGCCGACTTCGATTTAGGTTTGGTCCTTTGACATTCCAACTTTGGGGGCACAATGTGGGAGGAATATGAGAGTTCCCTGTATACGTCCACCCACATTTTCCCTTCGAAAGGATTTGAGGAGGACGCTTCCATCTCTATTTTCTGCAAGTAAGCTTTTCTTTCTGACACCTCTGAAGAGTTTTGGCACTTGGGATGCAAAATGAACAATATGACATGCACTTTAGGAGGCCTGCTTCCTTAAATGTGTCACATGCCTAGATTTATGCAAAAAAGGGCATTTAATGATAAGCGCCTGTCCGCATGTATGCCACCTCATTTTCCAAGTTGCAATTAATTCTAAAAAAGGGATAAGCGCCTCCATTTGCGTTTCCCAAAAAGATGCCTGTTCAGTACGCCACTACTTCGAACCACTTGAGACAATCTATTTGTCCGGACAAATCTCCTCATTAAGGAGAGCATCCGCAACCAGCAAGGCTCATACGAGCCATAACAAACCTGCGGGTTACTAGACTTAGGCACAATATACTTGGATATATATGTGGCGTACAAGGACACTACTTCTCTTTTCGAGGTTCTGGACAGGATGTATGCAACCTTCAGGCTCGACTCCATTTACCTGCATGAGTTATGAGAAAAGACAACTATGTCGAAGATTGAGAGTGTTGGATTTCCATTTTATTTATTACTTGGAGCTGGAGATCCGCTATAAATATGTCTTTTTAGACATTCTTTTGCACAGTATATAGCTCAACAACGAAGTTTCTTGAACCACAGATACTCCCATCAGGCTTATCAGCAGTCAAGCTCAAGTCGCTTTCTTAGGCAACACCTCAGACCGAAGGTTGTAGAGAATGATGTGACGTAAAAATCCTCTGATCATCGCTGCCATCAAATGGGTGCTTGGGAAAGACTTTATTGATGATGTGGACATATATCGTGTCAACGCGGATATCTATTCACACTTTGTGGCCTCATTACTGAATATTGGGATGACTAGTTATCTGACTTCGGAGCTAACTTAGGCGCTCTTCCCTCTGGAATATCTAGGTGGCTTGGAGGATGTTGTGGCATATTACGTTCCTTTCAGAGGTTTTACCCCTATCTTCAGATCTGAAGTGTTTCATCACCTTCAAAGAGGAGGTGACTTGGTATCCGCTTATAGGAGGCCTAAAGACCATGCCATTGTCATCTCATCGCTTCCGAGTTGATCTTGCCACGTAGTTCCTCCTCCAGGTTCATCTGATAGTGCCTGTTCTAGTTGGCACATATTGGTACACCGAATTTAGAGATTACATCTTCCCACAGATCTTGACGCAGCATGTTCTCCCAAACCTGGTGCTTGTGTCGATAGCTCATGAACTTGACGATGACTTAGGCCACGAGTGGTCAGAAGAAGATGATGATGAAGATGAAGATGATGACTCCAAATCCAGACGGACGAGGAGGACGATGAGGAAGACCCCTAAGATATTGTCATTCTGCTCTAAAAATTTGTCACTTTACTTTTCAAATATAGGCCGCAAGCCTTCTATATGTATTGCACAAAGATACTTTTATAATATAATGATCTCCTTTTGTTTTCTCAAGGCATATCTTGTGGTTCACTTTTTGCTTCTTGGAATACATGAGGAAACATAATTAGATATATAAGGATCACTAAAAATACATTATTTACATTAGGAAAGTCGCTACTTTAGTGGAAGGGTTTAAGATGAAACCCGTTGACTGGGATTCCAAGAGATTTCCCCTACATATTCTCGAGATCGAAAGCATTAAACCCCTTACAATTCATGATGTGAAAGGGTCCCTTCCATAAACCATCAAACTTAGCATGTTGACCAGGCTTAGCTGCCTTCTCATTATATTTCAAAACAAGGTCACCCTGTTTGAGTCCCGGGTTAGAACTTTTCTTGTTATCAAACCACCTCTTGACAGTTTGTTGGTGGTTTTGAAGTGATGAAAATGTCACTTCGCTTTCTTCTTCTAGCTCCATAAACTCTGCCAATCTTACCTCCATGGGCTCATTTTCGGCCACCTTGATAGACTTGAGTAGCTGCAAGGCGGGAATCTCCAAAGACATGGGGAATAAGGCATCCTTGCCGTAGACCAGCTTGTATGGAGAGTTCTTTAAAATCATCTTGGGCATGATCTGGTCTGCGCATAATGCACTTCTCAAGTGGTGATGCCACTCCCTTTTGTGTTCAGACCCCATCCTTTTAATGAGTCTTATGAGATTCTTGTTGGTGGACTCGACTAGACCATTTCCCCGTGGGTAATAATTTGAGGAGGTCTTCAGGTAAATACCTCGACTAAGAGAAAACTGAGTGACTCGTGAGCCTGCAAATGTTCGCACATTGTCCGATATTATGGTCTTCGACGAACCATACCGACACATTAAGTCCTCCAGAAATCCTAGTATTTCCGCCTCTGATGAATTCCTTAGGGGGACATTCTCGGACCATCTATGAAGTAGTCAGTAGCAGTGAGGATCCACTTGTGTCCGACTGATCTTGGAGGATTCATCATTCCTATGATATCTAGACCCCATTGAGCAAAGGGTTCTTCCACCATTATGGGCCTGAGCGACATTATTGCCTTTCTACACCTACCACGGTAGTATTGGCATTCTTTGCATTCTCTTACTAGAGTATGTGCATCTTTAAACATTGAGGGCCAGAAATACCCAACGCGGGCAATCTTAATGATGGTGGTTTGCATTGAATAGTGGCCTCCCGATAGTCCATGATAGAATTCATGTAAAATCTTACTAGCTTGGCTTTGGTCTACGCAACAGAGTAGGATTCTGTCGAAATTTATTTTAAAAAGTACTCCTTCAACCAGGCGAAAACCGCTATTTTGCATCCTGTAGATTCTCTTCTTTTCAAGAGGGAGGTCAGCAGGGAAGATTCCAGTCTTCATGAAATGTTTTCGATTCTCAATCCAACATGCTTCTGTTTGCTCGGAGGTAACCATTACAACTTCCTCTGTAGTAGTCTCAGCCTCTTGAGGGTCAGACTCTTGGGCTATATATTCGCACAAGCCTTTACCACGGATTACCTTAGTGGGTTTGACATCAATGTCATATTCTATGATTTTGGTAATCCAATTTGCTCTTTTCTCTATAATGTCGTCTTCCATTATATATTCCTTGACTGAAGGGTGAGCAACACACATAGTAGTCTTATTGCAGGCAATAAAATGCCTGAACTTTTTAAGACCCTTGACAATGGCCAATGCTTTCTTTTCAACAAAGTTGTATTTAGCCTCATACTCTTTTAGAGTTTTGGAATGGAAAGCTATGGGATGCTCACCCCTTTTGTCTGCATCTTTCTGGGTTAGTACCATGGCAATGCTATAATCGCTAGAGAAAACATACATTATGAAATCCTTGGACATATCAGGGTTGGAGAGTACAGGAGCCAAGGAGATGGCGTCTTTGATTTTCTCAAACACCTCTTTTGCTTCAAGAGTCCATTTAAAATGCATTTCCCTTTTAAGCATTAGAGTTATAGGCCTCACCATTCCAACAAAGTCTAAGATGAAACGACTAACAAAGTTGACTTTGCCTAAGAAGGACTGAACGCCCTTCTCGTTGTTAGGAAGAGGAAGCTCTTTTATTTCCTTCACTTGATCTGGATTGATGTAGACTCATTCTTTTGATACTACATGTCCCAATAGTTTCCCTTGCGGGACCCCAAAGATGCATTTCTTTGGGTTTAATGAAATGCCGAATTCCAAACACTTTTGGAAAACTAGCTTGAGATGATCGACATGACCTTCTTTACACTTTGAAAACACCATCAAGTCATCCAAGTAGATGAGGATGATTTTATTAACGATCTCCTTAAAAGCCAGATCCATAGCTCTCTGAAAAGTGGCGCCTACGTTTGACAATCCAAACGACATTTTTTGGTAAGCAAATGTTCCCCATTGGTTGTGAAGGTTGTCTTATGTTGGTCTTTTGTCTTTACCAACACTTAGTTATAACTTGAGAATCCATCCATCATCGAAAACATCTCCGACCTTTCTACAGTACTTAACAATTGTTCCATGGGTGACAAAGGGTAATGGTCTTTTAGAGAGGCTTGGTTCAACTCACAAGAGTCTACATAGAGTCAGATATCCCCATTCTTCCTTCTGACTGGTACCAAATTTGATACCCATGTACCATGCTTGATGGGGTAGACGATCTTGGACTCTATCAATTTCTTCAATTATTGCACCATAAGAAATTCAACCTTCGGATTGACAGGTCTCTGCTTTTGTCGAACCGGCTTGGCCTCATCAACAAGCTCAATGGTGTGCTGAATGATGCTCGAACTGTAACCTTTCAAATCCTCATATGACCATGCTAGAATGCCCACATATTCATCACAATATCGAGCCAATCTCTCTCGATCTTCTAGGGGAACTTCCTTTCTGATCTTAAGTGTCCTCCCATTCCCTAATGACATTTCGATGTAGTCACCTTTATCGGCTGTGAGTTTTTGCTTGTCATTTTTAGCATCATCATGGGTCAAATAAATTCTCTAGGGTGATCAATCCATTTGGGAGCTTGTTGGATTTCAATTGAATGATTTGATCCCCGTAAGCCTCCTTTACTTTAGACTGCAATTGATTAGCAAACTCTCTAGAGTTTTGAATGAACAAAACAATTTTCTCATGTCTCAAAAACTTGCCAGTGAGTGTCATTGTCTAGAATAGTTGGTCGAACGATCACACAGACCGAATGGGGGTTGGCGAGCAAGGCCACAATAGGGTTGAATTGCGACCCAATAGTGGCCATCCGATCAGCGGATGCATTTGTCTTTTGAGGAATCCTCTGGATGTTGAAGGCATCAAAGCTTTCAATCAAATTCCATGTCCTATGACGATAGGACCTCATGCAGATGTTCTTGGCACTTGAGATTCCTTAGACCTGGTGTACGATCAACTCAGAATCACCCAAAACTTTCAGCTGCTTTATACCCATCCTTTCTGCTAAACTTAGGCCTTGGATCAACCCTTCATATTCTGCTTCATTATTGGAGCAAGCAAATTGTAGGCAGAAAGATCTCAAGATTTGTTCACCCGAAGGCAAAGTAAGGCAAATTCCAGCACTTGAACCTACCTTGCATCTTACACTATCAAAGTGCAAGGTCCATAGCATAGAAGACAACTCTTCCTTGGTTAGTGTACCCTTAGTTTCGGGATAACTTGATCCTCATAAAAAATACACTAGGTACTGAGACCTGTGGCATGGTAATTGGAATATGGATCAAAATTTATGAATTTGTTGAGAAAAACTTCCTACTATGGTGTAATATCCCCGGTCACCTCTTCATCCTCTAGAAGTTCTACCATTTTTCTCTTCTCATTAGAGATGGAGGTATGAGTAGGATCAAAATTGAGCATAGCCTAATCAGCTACATGCTCGGTGTGTAGAGGTTCTGAAAGAATTTTGAGCTTAGCACCACGCTGGGTCCGGAGAATGAGGTGGGACCAATCTAAAGATAGGTAACCTCCTATTTTGGTGGTGAAGTCTCAGGAAAGGCAGAGGTCGAAAACATGTGGTATGTCAATAACTAGTACTTCTTGAGAAACGATGATACTAGGACACGTAAACAATGTCAACGAAAGGCTTTTAATAAGACCCACAATCTGGACTTTATTTCCATCTAGTTGCATAACACCCCTAGTTAAAGGTTCATATTTAATGTTCAAAACCTCAGCAATTTGCTTAGGCATGACGGTGGTCCTAGCACCAGAATCTATCATAGAATTGTGTAAAATGTTCTCTCTTACTATGAGGGTCAAATAGAAAGGGTTTGGTTTAGGCTTACCTTCCACTTGGGATCTAGGCGATACGACCTTATTTGTCAACACCGTCAGTGAGTGTGATTGTTCTGCGGGGGGCTCAAATCTTTCTTCACTAGCTCATGAAGAACTAGCAACATTCCTGCCAGCAGGTTTCTCCACCTCTAAAAGAGCTTCTTTCAACCGATTCTTTTGCTCTGGGATGCTAAGGAGATCCCATAAGGAGACGTTAGCCAAGGCTTTCTTTAGCTACTCTACCATGTCCAATACTAATGACACTGATGTTTTTGCCTCTCTCGGCTTATAGGGAATAAAATTCTCTCTCGAATATGTGGCAGTAACCATAGTTGCTCAGGAACTTTATCTGAGATGAACCTCCCCTATGTGCCTACATTCTCTCCCGTAAAATATCTTTTTGACCAGAGGTTGTAATCTAACTACACTTGAGGAGCCTCCGAGCTTGATGAGATTATGCCATTTGTGAGCACGACGTCCTCATCCTCCATCCAAGAGAATAATGCATGGTCCGGAGCTATCTCCATTTCCTGCTCTATTGACATACCTTGCATCTGTGCGATGAGAGCCACATTGTCCATGTCAGGGGATGCGTAAACTGAATCATCTAAAGCAACACCTTGGATTCGCTGATCTGCAATTTTTTTGTTGCAAATTGTCTTTCGGGCATTTTTTTGGGGCGTGGGCATTGTTACATGGGAAAACACCAAGAATTGGTGTCATCCGCTAGATTATTATGTCCTACGGTCAACTCTTTATTGGTGCTGGGATAGATAGTTTGCAAAGGATTGGACACTGGAACTATTTGTCCATTCGACTGACTTGAGGAAGTTTGGTTATTCGCATGTTGGTTTTGCTGATATGTGGGTCTATTTCCTTGGAAATTTCGTTGGAAGGGAGGTCTAACAGGTGGGATTTGGGATCTTTTCAAATTAACGATTTCATTTGAGAAAGATCTCAACAAATTTTTCATATCATTGACTTCTACACCCAAAGATGAGGGGGAAGGCGTAGTTGCTTGTTGGGATCCGGGATACACATACATAGATTAGGGTGTAGATGTGCTAGGCACGTCTGGCTCAGGAACTTGATTTGATAACTCAGGAAAGACTGACATGAGCGGTTGTGGCGCAAGTTTTCCAACATCAATTAAATTGTTTTATGCTCGGACCGCCAAATCATACGCATCTAGGAGAGTATTTCCTCCGAGAGATTGGATCATCATAGATATATTCAAATTGAAGGCTTTTAGATAAAAAAACAAACGCCATGTCTGTAGGTGGACAAGCAGACAACGATATTCTTTGTCAGGTCCTCTGAAATCTCATATTGAATTCTGTCACCGCTTCTTGAGGAGCTCTTTTTATGGTAATCAATTGTTGTATTAGGGATGATCTGTTAGCCTTGTCGGAAAATATCTCAAAGAAGCGATCACCCAACTCATCCCAATTGGTTATAGAGTTGGGACCAAGAGATCTGTACCAATCTAAAGATTTCCCTTTGAATGAAGCCGCAAGTAATCTTAGAACTACATTTTTCTCTATAATGTTATGGACGGTGCAGACATCGACCACAACTTGTAGGTGTTCCCTCGACGTCTTGGAACACTCTCCGGTGAATTTAGGGACAACTTTTAGCGCAAAGGTAGGAATTGGCCTCCATACTGTAGGTGGAATAGGAGGAATGAGAGGGCTACTGCTATTCCAAGTCACAAAGTTTCTAGGAGGAATCTAAGTCATTGCTATGGGAACAAGTACCGCAGGGAAATTAGGTGGATTTTGAGAAGAAGTAGCTGCGGGCGAATGGACACTTACCAATGGTGGGAGAAGAAAGCTAGGATTTAAAGTTGTTTGGCTCCTGATAACATGTTTATGACTCATAAACTTTCTTAGGCTTGATCAAAATTACGGTCCCATCAGGCATGCCAAAAAAAGAACTATTGACTCTTAATTTTGCATTAAACGCTAACAACCTTATTGGAATTTCAGTGATGGGGGACCTTTTGCGCGAGACTCACTGAATGACCTCTGGGTTTGAGAAGCCGACTCTTCATATAATTGGGGGAGAAAAGGGGAAGAGGAAAACTTAAAAACAAGCTACACTACTTGGGCGATATGCCATAATATTTTTGAAAACACTAACAACATATGAAACCCAGATACATGCGGTTTTAAAGCTCATTCAACAATCTACATGCTCAGAACTATTTTCGAGGATAATTCAACAAAAAACTCATTCAACATAATCTGACATTCACCATTCATCCAACAGATAACAAGTCCTAAAACATAGTTTAATCTGTGGAGTCTCACAACATATATCACATAAGTTATCAAATTCGAAAATAAATAGAAGTTAGTCCATTAAGCTTCAAATAAAACAATCATAAAGGCCATAGGAACAATTTGACATGTCTATCATTCACCAAATTTAATTAACATAAAGGCTTCTTTAATGAGCCAAAGTCTAAAAATCTCTCTCAAGTCTGAACCTCCCAAAAAGCAGAAAAAGAAGGCCTATATAGAGCCCCCGACTCTTAACAAACAATACACAACATCAACAAAATCCTAGCAACTGCTTTTGACAAGAATCTCCCACTGTGGCACTCTGTGAGACGCTACCCCAGTGAAAATGGCCTTCAAAGTTGTTACCTCTGTATGCGGGAAAAGTGGGCGAATAAAACTTAATATGTGAAAATATTGCTAAATACTAGTCCACACACACACAGAGGACTTCTTGGTGCAAGCTATGGAGTAACGTAGTATTACTCAGCTTCCTCAACCGCATCATGGCGACCCCTACACCTGCCAAACAAGAAAAGCGCGGTGCAAACCACATTCTGGTTCACAAACCATAATGGAAGACTCGCAGTGACTTGGGGGAGACCCAAAGTCGAGCGCAAAAAGAGGACTGGAACGTGCAACGCGGGGGTACCAAGTGTCGCTACCTTTACACGAGGGATGGTGGGGTCGAGAAGCACACCCCGAGGAAACGGCTTGAGCCACGCGACAACTCTGCGTTCCCTCAATAGTAGGTGAGAAAAAACAGCCTCTCAGAGCAACGCTGAGACACCACTTGGCACGTGTTCTAACGAATAGGAAAGCGGGTTGAAAATCAAAAGAAGGGGGCCAAAACTATACCAAAATGATGCTTGCGAATGATCACAAAATAATATTAACAACTATCATATTTAGGTTTTTCCTTAACACGTTGTTTACAATGTAATAAATCAATCAATGTAACTTGTGGCTCAATGTTGTTTTAAAAATGTTGCAAGAATGCATCCACCAATTGTTGAAAATTAACATTTTAATTATTAGGCAAGGAGAAAAACCATTTCTAAGCAATTTTTAAAGGATCGAGGGAAGATTTTTGCAAAAAAAAAATTGTCAAAAGAAGAAATCACTACATAAAGCAGAAAATATTTCACGAGCATGAGAGTCACCTTTTCCATTATATTTCTAAAAACGAGGAATCTCAAAGTTTTGTGGGAGTTGGTTTTGAAGGATCTCAATGGAAAGTGGGCTACTTGTGATATATGAAGGGATAGTGGATTGGGATTAGGTTGTGTTAGGCAATTTTGTTGTAAGGATGAAACATTTTGTGGGTTATGGCAGCATTGGTGAGTGAATTGATTTGGGAAAAGTTGGATTGTGATGGAGGATTTGAAGATATAATATGGTAGGCAGGTTGAACATTGTGGTGGGTGGAGGAGATGGTTGATGTATGTTTTGAGAAACAAAAGGGAGATTGGTCGAAGGTGGAACATAACCATATTGATTGATTGGAGTTAACCCATTACTAACATGGATAACATTACCATTTAGTGCAATAGTAGTAATGGTAGTAGATGTTTAGGTAGGAACATTGGGTATTGTTGTAGGCATAGGTATCTTAAATTGGGTTGGAGGAGAAAAATATCCAAGCACTTCCATGCAACTAGCTATCTTCATAGTGTTTTCATCCACTATGTGAGCTATGCTATGTAGAAATTCCACACCATGTTAATCACTTTGAATCATCTTCGTTAGACTCTCAATTAAGGGGACTACCTCTCCAACCATGTGTTCTTGACTCAAAATTGTTGAACATTTTCCAATTGCTTGTCTATCTTCGCCAATTGTTTATTAGGCACTTGTACTAAAGGGTTGTCCTCATCATGAGAAGCACAAGGGGAAGGATTATTAGTAATTAGGCAGGATAGGTGTTGGATTAAGAGAAGATGATTCATCACCATTTCAAAATATTTAATTGGGGAACAATAAATTAGTTTCAACTTCAGTCCTCTAAGAGAGATGAGAACTGTGATTAATTGTTCCCTTTTGATGTGAATGGATATGATTGGATATATTTGAAATGAAGATGTGAGAACTAGGTAACATGATGCAAATACAAAACAAAAAGTTAACACATAGGTACAAATATAGAAATAAGGTACTAAAAGGAACCTACCACTAAAATTTGAGCTTGAAATTTTTGGTCAAGTGTGTTAGGCACACTAGACCTTCCATTAGCTAAAACTTTGGATTTCAGATCAGGATGCTATGTAGATCATTCCCTCCAAAATTTAGCCAGAATGTGTCGGTCATGTGTGCAAATCAACATAGACCTAGGCTTTTCACATATTCAAAGTTTGGAACTATATATCTCAATTTACTTTGTGAAATTTTGCAACTTTTGGCTACCGACTTTGTAACTTGCAAACATAAAAGAGTGAAAAATGTTGTGTTGCATAGGGGCTTGCCTAAGTCAATCCACGGGTAGGTGTTTCCACCTCCACTACAAAAATGATAGATGAAAGAGATGTTGGCAATATTGCATTATAAAAGACAATGGAAGATTGTTGGCATTTCATGAGGCCATTGAGAAGGTTGTTGATAATTATGGATATAACTGATTAAAGATGTTTTACTGTCTTGATATTATTATTTTGTCATTGATGTCAAGAAATTGATTTTCTAATTCAGTATGATGTTGCCATATCTTGAGAAGTATGATATGAAGATTATAAAGATGTCGGTAAAAGACACGGGAAAGAATATGATGAATAAGGGGATGAATAAGGTATTCAATGGGCAACTACTACCGAGTCAGACAATGATGAGATCATGATGTTTTAGATTGTTTTAACATCATACATATGTTGTAAAGTGTAAAGGTTAATACTATACTATGTTATCAAGTAGGGAACCTAGTCGGTAAACCCTAAGGTTATCACTATCAGTTAATGAAGGTGGAATGTCTACCGAGTGAAGTTTAGTATTCACCCAGTTGTTACCGAGTTGTAACCGAGCTATAACAGAATGCATTAAATGTTTACATGCGGTATTTAATGAAGGAAGCTGACGAGCTAGAGTGGATTAAATGATTGGTAAGCTGTGGAAGAAGTTTGTTAACGAATCTAAGGCAATGAAAAGTTGGCATGAAGATCTACAACTTAGATTGAATCACAATACCCTGGCACAAGTTCCAAGACTAGTATGCATGTTCCAAGGTGGGGTAAAATGTTTTCAGATTGAAAGATGCATTGAACTTGGACAAGATTGAAGATCTGATGGCTATGATTGATCATGGGAAATGTGATCAAGGAGATTAAGTGGTTATCTAATTGTTTATAAATAGGAAACTGTTGATAAACAATGTATGCGGGCAAATGTATGCATAGGGATACTACATAGTGATTATCGAGCACAAAAGCTTGAAGACCTGTTAGAATAACAGAGTATAGAAGCCCAACAGATAGACAAGATTAGTTCTATGTCTAGATTGTATTGAACAAATAAGAATCTGCTTTAGCATTTTAGATGTGAAGTTGCAGATAGATTTTATTATTGTTATTTTGTGAAAGTGACAGAAAATCTCTTAACCGAGTGGACTTAACAGTCTTATATGTAAACCCTCTAGCAAGGTGACATTTTGATTGAGTGGTTGAAATCCTTTAACAAGGTCACTTCTAACAAAGTGAAGATCCTAACAGATCTGAGGGAAATCCCTTAACCGGGTCACATCTAGCAATGTGTTTGTAATCTTTAACAGGATTTGCTTTTAACCGAGCATACTCTAGAAGATTATATTTCTTAGTGGGCCCAAAATCCCACAGTGGTTTTTCCCTATTTGGGTTTCCACATTAAATTTGGTGTTATGAGGTTTATATTGTTCATATGCTTTCGAGTTTGCATGTTTAACAGTTTTGGTTATATTGCTGATATATATGTTACCGAGCTTGAATCTGATGTTTTTATGGATGATTAAGTTTCCCTCCCCCCCTCATCTTGTTGGCTATTGGATCTGTACTTATATTAAGTATCATAACTATCAAGAGAGCTTACCCCTGGTAGGGAAAAGGCTAAAAACCTTAAGGAAATGCTTGAATTGACAAATGATACCTTGACGGGAAACTCCTTGCCTTGAATCCTCACACAAAGCTTGATGTTTCTTGATAGGTGTCAATGCACGCCTTCATTCATATAGGAACACATAGCTTGATCATTATTTCTGAAATTGAATGCTTGAATTCTTGAATTTAAGTTTCTCCTCAATTGCCTTGAAGATGTCTGATTGAATTGTTTAATTGGAGTGATAGGAGAGTGAACTTGAAAGATGTAGATGAGATAAGATATTCAAATGAGGGAGCAAGTTGTATTTATCACAACTTACACCTTTTCATATTTAAATTTTGAAGAAGTTTGACATTGGGGAGCACTTTGTTAGTAATCAAAATCTCAACCATTATGATTTCAAATTTTGGCCCAAAATGGTTAGACCATGGTGCTAGGAACCATAGTCTAGGAGGTCTATGGAGCTAGGTGCCACAGTCCTAGCTTTTTGGGATGAAATCATTGTTAGTGAGCATAAGATTTAGTTGGGTTTCTAGAAATGACCATTGGTTGAGCACAATTAGGCATGAATCAAGGTCATGAGGGACAACTACCAAAGTGAGCCCAAAATGAGTGTCAAATTGTAGAGAGATACAATTTACGACACTAAACCTTTAAAGAAACTAACCCAAACTAGTAAAAAATTTATACAATTATTTATTTATTAAGGAGGAAACCTCTCTAGCTAAATTTGAAGATGCACAAGAAGGGATTGAAAATTAACTTTTCCCTAAAAAAATTTAGTTTAAAAATCCTATCATGTTGTCATCCCAATGTTTTGATCTTTTGAATGATGATTTATTGAATGAAATACAAAAAGTAGATAGTGATGTTGAAGAATAAATTTCAAATGATGATATTTACATGGTACATAATAGTTCTATATTTAAGGATATAATTGTAATTACAAACAATCAAGTGGTTGATGAGAAATTATGTATTTCATCCTCTTTTCCTTCTTCATAATCAAAGTATTTTGAGCATATGATTTTTACTTATCACATTATGACTGAGTGTAGAAAATAAGTTTGAGGAGTCTAAATTGTTGATAGAAAAAAAATACAAAGCACACAACTAGACAAAGTTCAATTAGATGTACATTTTCAAAATGTCGTTATTCCATGTTGTTGCCACTTTAATTGATGGCTTTGTTTGCATAGAAAGTCATTTATTTTTCTTCACCATTGATGAAAGAAGGTTCTTTGAATGATTAAACTAATGATACATTTTTACCACCTACATCTATTGTTGTATCAACATCTAATAAAGAAGCTATTGAATTAATGACACTTAAGGAAGAACAAGTTAAAAAGGCCATGGTGATCTTACACTTCTCAAGGTTGATTTTCATAAGGAAGATGTGCAATACATATCAAAAGAGTATTCTTTTGTGGTGAATACCTTTTTTTCCTAATTCTTTGACAACCATAGATGAAGACATTTTTGTAGGTCAATCTAAAAGAAAAAATGTTATTCTACTCTCTTAATTCATCATTTTGGGATAAGACATTCTCTTAGGTTCACACAACAAAAATAGAGATGTATCCTATGATATTTGCTAGCAGGAGTTGATAGTCAAAAAGTAGATTTTTCATTTATGCTTCCAAAGGTCCCCTCACTCGTCAAGGTACATGAGAGATGTCCAATTCATGGCTTGATTTCTTCTAATCTAGTCAATCTAAAGTATATTTAGATGGATGATATTGGTATTCTCTACATTAAAATAGAAGATATGATCGATACAATAGAGATAAATACTAATATGATTTAGGAGAACACAAAAATTATGCTGAGAAATGGTTGTTTTTCCCATTATTCAATTTTTTTTCTCATCTCATATATTTTAGTTTTAATAGCATACCAAGATCACAAGTGCTATATGTGTGCATATCTATTTTTCACAGATGAACATACCATTCTCAACCTATTAATGGATTTGTTGACCATTCAAAATCATACACTACCAGACAGAGAGCGCACATGCACTAGAAGAGTGACAATAGCGCTAGAACTATGACAAAGGCGCTAATTAGCGGACAATGGCGCTAATTCGCCAACAAAAATGCTCAAATGCCCACTTTCGAAGGCGCTAAAGCGTGATCAATGGAGCTAAAGCGCGACCCGTGTGTCAATTATAACATTCAAAAAGTTAGTAGTTTTCAAAATGGTTGCTCTTGGATTCACGTTAGGTTCACCAAATGATGCTCTGCAAAAAGGGATGTCAGTTAGGATAAACAAACACAAAACAAGAAACAAGAAACCAATTGTTAGATGTTAGTGTTAGAAATCACAAATTAAAGACTAT
This sequence comes from Cryptomeria japonica, assembly GCF_030272615.1. Lineage (NCBI taxonomy): Eukaryota > Viridiplantae > Streptophyta > Pinopsida > Cupressales > Cupressaceae > Cryptomeria > Cryptomeria japonica. The sequence goes on along the minus strand of NC_081410.1, from coordinate 228,382,819 downwards.
CCTAAAAATGCATACCAAGAGAGACACTATAAGCAAAATAGAGCATTTAATAAAGACAACAAATGCAACAAGGCATCTCCAAATGCCTTCCACCATGCTTGTAGCTCCTCCTCCCATGTTCCTCTCCTCTCCAAGTTTCCAAATAAGTGTAGCTCTCAGCAGCTTTTTGCACTATGGATGTCTTATGGAGATTCAAGAATGAAAATGCTTTTAAACTATGCTATGCAAGTGTAAAAACAAGCTAAATATGAGATGCTATGAAATGAACTAAGATTTATTTTAGTCCAAAATGACAATATGAGTGATTATGCTAAAATGCTCTCTCTAAAATTGACTATAAGTTAAATACATACAAGTTTTCAGGATCTGGATTATGAAGAAATGAGCTCTATTTATAGGTAAAATGGAGCAATGAATGGTTGAGATTGAGTAATCTCAACAAGGGTCAAGATTGAAGGGCTTAAGATCCATGTGAAGACTTTCAACCCAATCCTAGGATGACAAGTGTCAACATGAGATGGGTTGAGGGGAGAGGGAATAAGCATTAATGCTTGAGGAGACACATGGGTTACCTTGGGAGGTAGGGTTAATGTTGAGTTGAGTGAATAAATTCATTATTCAAGGAATAATGCTTTTATCCAATGGATAAACTCTTGTGCAAGAGTTAGTGAGGATAACCATGGTCAAAGCAATAAATGTTTGAGGAGACACATGGGTTACATGAGGGTTGAGTTAGAGGTCAAAGTCTCTAACCATGGGTGCAAGTGGATTTAACCATTAATGGTCATGTAAGAGCCATAAGTGGTTTGGAAGACTTTAGAGGTTAGCTTGTTGGGCACATAAATCATTAAATGCTTTTCAAAGACTTTGGAGTCTTTGAGAAGTGACTCCAAGTTGCTTAGGAATGTGACAAAGTTTATCTTTTTAAGAGAGGCCTGCCAAGAGACACATCACTCTTGGGAACGACCTCACGCGATAAATCCTTCGAGCTGCTATAGAAATCAGGTGTGAGCGAAAACTGTAGCCTTGGGTATAGCTGTTCCTACAGTGTAACTTGCCAATAGGACAAATGGGCCCCACCACAAGTTACAAGGCTCTTAAGTGAGTCACTGTAGAATGAACTTATGTTCAAAAACATCAAAAATTACTAAACACCTTTTTATGTAGAAGCCCACCCATTCTATTGATTGGGGATATTTGTGAGAAGTTCAGTTAAAGAGCATAGATGGTTTTGCTCCCAAGATACTCACCATACATATTTCCTTGAGTAGAAACATAGCTTTTTGAAAGGCTACTTGTAGCTTGATAAAAGTGGTGACTCCCCCATCATAGGGATCATCTATTTGTTATGCTCGTGCAAGACTTAGTATATCACATCCTTACCTGTCATGGCAGGATTCATAAGGTATGTAGTACCAAAGTTGAAGAAATATCAAGATGTGGGCTGAAATTATCGCAACTGGCCATTTGACCCTAGGGATAAAGTATGTTTGAAGTGTCTTCATTTTGTGTCAAGACCAATGTTAACTTGAATCGACTTCAGGCTTTTGAAAAAAAAGAAAATACAAAAAACATTTGAAAAGGGGTCAAAGAGTTCAAAGATTGGGTTGATTTAGACCCACACTTATTTGTGCCTTTTGAGGCAACATTATTGTGTTTGTGTGCTTGCTCTGTTTTCTTGTCAAAGAAAATCAAAACCAATTCAAAAAAAACAAAACAAGTATTCATCCACCACAAAATTTTCAACACCAACATTTGGCAAAATAAAAAACAAAGTGCAAAAAACAAAGTGTCACACCATATGACCATCCTTCACATTTTGAGAGGGAAGAATCTTCATCAACATATCAATTTGAAACAAAGACCATTAAGCTCAAGGCTTTCATCAAAAGAAGGAGATTTTTCTATCTCAATAGACAAATCTTTGCCTCACATAGAGCCTTCTTACGTCACATGCATCTATATATTCAAGGAAAATCCAATGAGTTTGATCAAGAATCTTTGAACCGCTGAGCTTTTACTCAATATAGAGCTTTGAGTTATCATAAAAATAAGGGAGGCAAAATCAACCCTGCCTTCTTTCCAGACATTTGCATCACATATAACATAGCTCAGGAAGACCCACCAACCCCCGAAAGAGAAGAGGAAGAACTTGTCCCATTTGTAACACAAAGTTTTTATTGAAGTTTAAACATTCCATCCATTCTAACATTCATACATCATCAATCCATTTCAAAATCTCAAAACATAAAAAGGTTTTGTCCTAAGTTATTTTTAGTAATTGCTTGAATCAAAACAACACATCACTTTTTAGAGTGTCTCTACATCTAGGATAAACTCATCCTTAGAGGCATTTCTACGTAGGTTAAAACTAGTCTATGAGTGCATCCTCTCATTACTAGGTAGTTGGGTCTGTAACACATCTCAAGCCTTTCTAAACCTTATAAGATTAAACATTGTCAACCAAACGCAAACAAGCAATTCATAGAAGGACTTTGGTAACATCTACCTTTAGCGTTAGAGATCCATATGCAAAACACTTCACCAAAAATTTATCTCTCATTTCATCACCAACTCATCATCATTTTCACCAAACTTCAACAACAACTTGTAAACAAAATGACTCAAACTAGATCACGGTCTAGACAACTAGAGATAGAAGAGGAAGAGGAGGAAAATCTCAATGAATTCCAAGAAGCCCTTGGAGAAAATAAAATGATGAAAATCCAAGTACTCCTACTCCTACAACAATAGAAAGGGCACAACACAACCCCCTCTTCAATTGACTTTTTGATGAAATCCTCAAGAACAACGCTGATGTTCACTTTTTAAGACTTGCCCAAGAGGGAGCCAAACTACCCTCTGATTTTGATACTGCACAACTAAGGTAAGCATCAGAACACCATAGTCATAATGAGGGTGGAAGAGGTCGAGACAACTTCAGATATGACCTTCATCAAGGAAATCCCCCACCTGCTCCTCCTCCTAATGACATTGACATGTTGAGGCAACAAGTCGAGAATTTAGCCCAACAACTCCACACTGGTGTGAAAACTACCCACTTCTCACTTAATGATATTTGTCCCTATCCCTTTGATAGGAATATACATATGCCACCTTTTCCACAAGGGTTTGAAACACCTAAGTTTGAAAAGTATCGGGGAAAAGGAGACCTCGAGATCATGCCAGGGAATTTCATTCAGCTTGCCTAGAAGTGGCATATGAAGACACATACCTAATGCACCTCTTTCCTCAGATTTTGGGAGGGACAACCACACAATGGTTTTCCCAACTAGTAGGCAGAATTAGGACATTCGAAGAACTGGTCCAAAAATTCATTACACATTATTCACACAACATAGAACGCGATGTCACCATGGCCGATCTATGTAACACCAAGCGAAAATCAGGGGAGCTACTTTCAGGTTTCCTGCAACGATGGCGACAAATGTCTAGCAGACGTTCTCTTCAGTTACCTGAACAAGAACTAGTGGAAATATTTATTTCCAACTTGAACGAAGAAATGGAATTCCATCTAGACATGAAAGGCACAAAGTCCTTTAATGACATGATCACACAGGGTTTAAAATGTGAATGAGCCCTCATCAAAAAGGGGCTTATCAAGTTATACAATGAACCAAAAGATGACCCTCGTTCGTGCTTCAACAATGATAAACCTAACTTCTGGAATAAAAACAAAAACATCATCAATGACGGGGTTGTAGATACAAGGACTATCAAGAGTGCACAACATGTGGTCCGATTTGCGAGGCAAAACCCCCATCCTAAGAATAACACGGTTGCTCCCCCAAATCAAGGATGCAATGTACCGCAAGAGGAATCGAGACAACGATAGAAAAATTATAAACCAGAATGTACATACATTCCCTTAGGGGAACCTATTGAAATAGTGTTATGTCAGTTGGTCTCTTCAAATCTGGTGACCTTACCAAAGACATCTAATTATGAACCTCAGGTCAAACCTTCATGGTGGAGGGATAATGAACATTGTGAATTTCATCAAGGGAAAGGGCATAAAACAAGTAACTATCACAGATTGAAAGATCTTGTTTAGGATCTTATTGACCAAGGAGAGATTGAAATTAAAGGACACGACCCAAAAACCACAAATAATGATCATCTTATGTTTAAAAATCCACTTCCATCACAAGATCAAAGGGGTCCTTCCACTTTAGGATGAAACATAGATACAACCGATTATACGTGAGCCGCCTATAATTACACTGTGAACCACCTATATGATGCCAATGAATAAATTGCAACTATTACCATCAAAGATCCAAGCTCTACCTGCAATGTTGTTACGCGTCAAGGCAAGATCACCACTAAAGAAGCTTCACAAGGCACAACTTCCATCCCAAAGCAGTATAACCTTGTGGAATAGTTAGATAAGACACCCGCACTTATATCCATCTTAGAGCTTTTGCGCCTATCCCCATCTCATAAAACAATCTTGGATCAAGCTCTCCAAGAGGCGTCAGCCCCTGCCAATCTAAATACAAATCAATTTCAAGCTATAGTTGGTAGTTTGAGGTCATCACCATGTCTCACTTTCTCTGAAAGTGACAATACATCCTTCCAGCAACCTCATAACACCTCACTCCATATTGAAGGATTTATCAACCAACATAGGATCAAGCAAGTCTTGATCAACAATGGAGCAGGCCTAAATATCTGTACATTACAATTGGTCACAACATTGGGATATGCAATTGAATAAGTGGATCCCCGCAAAAAGATAACCATAAAAGCCTATGATGATGCGGAGCGTTCATCCAAAGGAGCAGTTGTGTTACCAATTTGAGTGGGCCCTTTGGTGAAGCACATCATATGTCAAGTTCTGGACCTTCCTCTGCTGTATAATTTGATGTTAGGAAGACCTTGGATACACGCCATGCAAGTCATTCCATCCATCTACCACCAGTGTATCAAGTTTCCTCATAACGGTGTAGAAATTACAATCATGGATGATGCAAATCCCTTTGCATATTGTAACAATATCAACCATCAACTAGAGATTACCGTTCCCAACAATAGAGAAGCTATCCCATCCACATCATATGTAAGTCCAACCTCTCTTTCCAATTCAAACACCACTATACCCAATCAAGAGAAGCTAAAAATGAAAATGGTAGAGGAAGGTCCTGGGGAGTACAATCTCAGCCAACTCTTTTGTGTTGGGCAACTACCCACTTCCCCTAGAACTCATGGTAAGCCTCAAAGGTTACTTCACACACCATTGGTCAAGCCATCATGCACCTTGATGCCTTTTATCCTTAGAAAGAGTCAAGAAGAAGAGAGCAGAGATGAGGACTTAGCAGAATGGATCTATAAAGATCCTATCACCACAGACATCCCACAAGCTAAGCTTCCCACAAATCAATACGTAAAAGGACTTCTCATTATGCAAAGAATGGGCTATGATGGTCAGAGTGCTTTGGGACCTTGCAAGCAAGGACAACATGAGCCGTTGCAACCAGAATTAAAGCCTAAAGATAATACTAGATTAGGCTTTCAAAAGGAGATTCTTCCTAAGCTGAGATTCAAAGGGAAACCCATCAAACTCTATATCAGCCTAATACTCTAAAGAGGTCACCCTTGACTATATCAGCAGCACCACAAACCACACCAATTGCCCCAATGCAGCTGAAAATCCCAACAATCACATCCACATCACCAATCATCCCACCAATCGAACCAGCAACCCCCTCAGCAACAACAACTACATCAATCACACCATTAGCAATATCAGAACCCCCAACAGTATCAACAACACCAATAATTCCACCAGAAGTAGCAGATTCAACAATGTCGATACTCCCAGTATTGGATTCACTGATCCCAATAATCCTTCCTGCAACACCAACCATTCCATCTCCAAAGGTACATCAACCAATCACATCTACAATGTTTAACTCAAAGGATATCCTGGTTTGGTATAGCAATCGGATATTGGAAAGCGACTGAGAGACTGACTCATATGAGTGGGATTTTGATTTCGTCCAGCTCAATACTTCAGATGAGGAAGGCACATCACCACCTCCACCTCACAAAGAAATCCCTGTTTACGAAGAAGCACAGATTAAAACCTCTTGGGTTCCTGAACTGGAAACATCTTCCACAGACCCTATGTCACATCCTATGCCTGATTTCGACAGGGAGAGTACCATCAACGACCTTCACCGCAACATCTTGACCCTCACTGACACATCTTATGAACTTAACTTGATCGATGAGGTAATGCCCATTATCCATCTTGAACTTATCGAATGGAACCAACCTAATCCCCCATGTCTTGACCATTTCCAAAACGATGAGGTGATCATTGACTTTTTGGGAACTATGGGATAACATACCAAGTGGGGATCACAAAGCTGGATTCGCCATTGAACTTAATAGCGCAACATACTTTGGGGCGGATGCCAAACCTTTCAGCTGCAAAAAACATATAACAATAAAACATGGATCTTCCAGTGAAACCCACACCGTGGCACAGTTTGATCCTAACAAAGTAAAAAGAAAGAGCGTATCCAATAGTGAAAACCTCTCTGAAGTGCCTAAGGATGAAAGGTTTGACATTCTCCCCTCTAGTGCAAATCAGGAACGATCAACAATCCTTATTGAGGAAACAAAAGAATTCAATGTGGGGACTCCTGAAACTCCTCACCACATAGATCTGGCGTCTCTTTTAACTCCAGAGGAACAACCTAAGTTTGTAGAATTCTTCCAGAAGTGTCAGATCAATTTTGCATGGTCATATGCAGACATGCTTGGTCTTGATCCTGATTTGGTCATGCATCACCTCACTGTAGCAGAAGGAGCTAAGCCTATCAAGCAGAAGCTTCGCAAGATGCACCCCCAAATTGCGGTACTAGTCAAAGCAGAACTTAAGAAACTCCTGGATGTTGGTTTTATTAGACCAATTGATTATGTAGATTGGATATCCAACATTGTGCTTGTCGGCAAACCAAATGGGGGCATCTGTATCTGTACTAACTTCAAAGATCTAAATAAGGCATGTCCTAAAGATGAATTCCCCCTACCAAACATTGACATGATCGTGGACCTAACAACAAGACATGCCATGCTCTCTCTCATGGATGGCTTTTCAAGATACAACCAGATAAAGATCGCACCAGAGGATCAACATAAGATGACCTTCACATGTCCATGGGGAACATACTATTGGAATGTAATGCCTTTTGGTCTAAAGAATGCAAGGGCAACCTATCAAAGAGCAATGACCACCATCTTTCATGATATGATGCATACCATAATGGAAGATTATGTTGACGACTTATTGGAAAAATCATTAACAAGAGAAGGTCATCTAGAAATATTAGAGAAAATCTTTGACAGACTGGAACAATATCATGTTCGAATCAACCCAAAGAAATGTGTCTTTGGAGTAACCTCAGGGAAGCTTCTAGGATACATTGTCTCAAGCAAATGCATTGAGGTCGATCCTGCAAAGGTCAAAGCAATCATGGACATGCCACCTCCAAAGAATATCAGTCAACTAAGGACATTACAAGGATGGCTACAATCCATCTGAAGATTCATTGCACAACTGGAAGATAAGTGTCACCCCTTTACACATCTGTTACAAAAAAAAATTTGCTTTCAATGGGATACCAGATGCCAACAAGAATTCTAGATGCTTAAAGACTATCTCATAAATACACCATTACTGATCCCACCAGATCCAAATAAACCTCTATTGCTCTATATTTTTGCAACTAATACAACATTGGGAGTGCTACTGGCTCAACATAATGCAGAAGGGAAAGAGTTTGTTGTATACTATATCTCTCGCACACTAGTCGGCTATGAACTCAGTTACATACCTATTGAGCAAGCTTACCTAGTAGTAATCTTGGCAGCCACTAAACTGAGGCACTACCTATTAACACATAAAGTACAACTCATTGCAAAGATCTATCCACTAAAGTACTTACTCAGCAAAGCAACATTGATAGGCCACTTGGCTAAATGGGTGATGATTCTAAGTGAATTTGGCATTGAGTATGTGGACCGTAAGGCTATCAAGGGCCAACTTATTGCAAATCAGTTGGCTGATGCACCCCTCATAGGCGATCATCCTCTTATTTCTAATTTTCCAGATAAAGAGATATTAATGATCACAACAACACAACCATGAAAATTATACTTTGATGGTTCATATACTAGGCATGGCTCGAGGGTAGGCATTCTGTTTATCACACCTCAAGGTGACAACATCCTGAAGTCTTACAGGCCCACATTTCCATGTACAAACAACATAGCAAAATATGAGGCCTTGATCACAAGACTCAGACTAGCCATATAATGGAAATTAAAAGAGTTATAGATATATGGCGACTCCCAACTAGTCATCCGACAAGTCACAGATGAATATCAGACCAAGGATGATAAACTCACGTCGTACAAGAAAATGGTGGACAATTTAAAAGCATCATTTACTACTATCACCTTTGAATAGATACCCAGAGATCGGGAATCGAGCTACTGACGCCATGGCTACCATTGCATCTCTCCTAGATCTTCCATAGAATTCAACATGCTACGAGTTCTTGGTAGAACAACTTTAGATTCCCGCTTATGATATCCCCGAATTCGAGATGATATGTCGCCTTACTGGTTCCGAATCCCCGTGGTACAGTGAGTTCTACACCTATCTACATGATCACACACTTCCTCCTAACCAATCAAATAACCAAAACAAAACTTTCATTCATGAAACCGCTCGATATACCATCATTGCTGAAACCCTATACTGAAACAGTCTTGATGGTACTCTCCTTCGATGTTTGGAATATGATGAGATAACAAAGGCCTTGGCAGAAGTACATGAAGGAATTTGTGGGACTCACGCAAGCGGTCCTTCACTGACAAAGAAGATCATGTGAGCAGGATACTATTGGTCATCCATGGAAAAAGACTCCTATTATTTTGTCAAAAAATGCAAGAAATGCCAAGTTCATGGAGACCTGATACATGCACTAGCATAGGAATTGCAACCAATCACAACACCATGGCCCTTTTGTCAATGGGGACCTGACCTTGTGGGTAAAATTCATCCATCTTCATCCAACAGCCACAAATTCATTATTACTGCCATCGAATACTTCACAAAGTGGATCAAAGTTGTTCCACTTACCCAAGTCATCGACAAGCAAATCGCCTCATTCATCCTTAATTACATCATCTGTCGGTATGGTGTACCCATGTCCATCATCACAGATAACGACCTTCCTTTCAAAAATCAGGATGTCTGTTAGCTCTGTGAGAAGTTTCACATCCAACACCGCTTTTCCACTCCCTATTACCCACAAGGAAATGGTCAGGCCGAAGCATTGAACAAAAACATATTAAGAATTCTCAAGAAGATAGTCAATGATGCTGGCCGTGATTGGCACATTCAGTTAAATCCAACACTATTGGCGTATCGAACTAGCATTCGAACCCCTACAGACGCAACTCCCTACTCACTGGTCTATGGCACATAAGCCATCCTTCCTATTGAGGTCGAGATACCATCTCTACGGGTTTCCTTGCATAATCTGATAGATGATGAAGCATATCGAGTCTCTCGTCTTCAAGACTTGGAACTACTTGATGAGAAACGACAAGCTGCATACAATCACCTCAAAGCCTATCAACAATGCATGAGCAGAAGCTATAATCATCGAGTTAGACCTCATACATTTGAGGTAGGTGATCTTTTTCTTCGAGAGAATCTTTGTAACCAACTAAACAGAGAACATCAGAGAAAGTTTGAATCAAACTGGTTGGGTCCGTATGTTATCGCTGATGTATTTGGGTCTGGGGCATATCAGTTGGCTACTTCAAAAGGAGGATAGCTAGTAGATCTGATCAACAACATGCACCTCAAATGATTTCATACATAAACTGTACAGAGCATCAGGCTCCCATACATATCAGAAAAACACCAAAAACATTTAGATAAATGTCCTGAAGAAAATACAAAAAAAATCAAAACAGTAAAGAAAAATCATGCATCCAAACGGTGAACAACCACTCTAGTGGCACCTTGGGTAAGTGCAATGGTGAAACCTAGAAAACATGTGCCACTCGTAAAGGCTATGGCTCCATTGTCTTTCAAACTCGTTGTGATCACATTCATTGCATCCACTCATCCACCATTCAAATCCTGGCTGGTTATTGATCTGCAATCAAGGATAGTACTTCATGCGTCTTGCATCCCTCTTTTTCATAGTCATATCTAAACTGGGGCCAATTCCCTTAACCTATTGATGGAAGTGGATTCGGCATTACTTATGATTCATTGATTTCTACATTCAAAAACTGTCTCACAAAATACCAAAAACATTCAAAAACACTCACAAAATCCAAAAACATCATAAAACATCATAAATCATTCAAAAACATAGCAACACCTTGTACATACGCATCCAAGCAAATACCAAACAAACATTTTGAAATACTCAAACGATGACCACTTATCAAATCAAACAAACAATCAATATCGATGCACAAATTGTCTTAACACGGATGCATCCTTCCTTACCAAAACAAAGACATAGTAACATTTTCTTTGACAAGTAAATTTTGTTTAATCTATCAAGTACTTGGTCGGTTTGTTAGTTATTTATTCATTTATATCAGGTTCCTACACTACTCTGGGATATCCACAAATGATTAGAGTAGTCGGGATGGTTCCTAAGCATTGTTTGTTTATCTTCTGCAAATTATTTCCAATGAAGTTCTGGGGCATGTACTAATGGTGTCTACATGCGAAGTTCACTAAGCTACGTGATCTTATGCAAAATAGAGTCATGGATCACTATGGCTTGCTGACTACAGCGTATACCTCGACCATATGAGCATGAACCATTATGGAGGGTCCATATTCTTTATTTATTTATTTATTTATGCTGCTTGTTTGCAGGTACAATGCTCCAAACTTGGTTCCTACTTCCTCGTCCAAGATTGATACTACCAATTCTCAATGATGAAAAATAAAGCACTATGGATCGTCATTCCATCTCATTTGTATGTATTGCATTCCGTTGCATTTCATCCATCCATACATTCATAATAGCTGCATATCATTCATACATAGTAATGACAATGGATGCATACTCTTTTTTTTTCGATCTTCTTCCACAGGAATGGGTCCTAGGTTCTCCATATCTTCTATCTAATATTGAATCCCCTCCTCACCCTCCCCATCTAGGTCCTCCATATCTTCTATCTAACATTGAATCCCCTCTCACCCTCCCCATCTAGGTCCTCCATATCTTCTATCTAACATCGAATTCCCCCCTCACCCTGCCCATCTAAGATCCTCATCATCACCCCTTCATCAGTTCCCATCAACCCAATCAAGCCAGTTACTCTGTCTACACAGGCACATCGACTCATGCACACCTAGACTATCAACAGATACTCTGATCAAGTATCTTAGGGTCTCAATAGGTAATTGATTATGGCAAACCTAGACTACAATAAGCATTTCTCATAATGACCTAGTCTTAACGGGGCTGCTATGATTCACCACAACCAACCTACCACACACACACTATCAATTGATCCAACCAATCAAACACAATCAACACAGACAATTACATCAATTGTCTAAGTCTCAACGAGTATTTTGCTTCATATACCTTGACTTCATCGGGCAATTACATCAATTGTCTAAGTCACCAATAGGTCACTTTGATTCACTTACTCAAACTTTATCTTGTCCAAGCAAACAACTGACATCAACTGTCATGCTTGGACATGACCGAGGCAATTAAACCGATTACACTAGATTGTCCAACCAATTTTGATCAATTGTACAGTATCACTCAAAAGCACAAACACTACATCCGCACCATAACCCCTGTGTACTTTCGAGGCTTTCTCATTTCTCCGTATTCACTCCATCTTCTCCCATTCTTTCACCATTATTTCTAAATTCTTCTATTCTACCTCCCCTCCACTTCTTTCTCTTTTTCAAGAGATCGCCCGATTTTTTGAAATTCTTTGGCCCATCTCTTGAGGGGGCATACCACCCACTAAATTAACATTTATGGGGCATATTTCTTCACACCTATTTTTCTTTCTTTGAAAAGACACGATAAACCGCACCGTCTCAAAGAGGGGCAAATGTAGTCACATAAATTTGTCCATCTTAATTAAATGAATATTTTCTATTTATTTGATTAATAAACCTACTAGCCAACAGTAAATTAAATTAACATTTAATTAATTCATCTTCAATCATTCTCCTATTAATTAAATAAATTATTCAATTTATTTTAATTAATTCATTAAACTAAATTCATAATCAATTAAATGAATAAATCATATTTATTTAAATTGACCCCCTTTCTTCTTTTAAATAAATAAATTAAAATATTTAGTTAAATCATTAAACAACCCCCCCACTTGCATTCTCCTACAAATGCAAGTTGCACCTATTTGTTGAAATAAATGAATTTTATTTTAATAAAAATCCTATTTTCCCTCACCCACCAAACCCACTTGCAATCCTAAATCCCCTTCTAGACTCTTCTTACCCCTTCCTAATTAGCCTAATCCATCCCCTAAATATTGTCACATTCCTAAGCAACTTGAAGTCACTTCTCAAAGACTCCAAAGTTTTTGAAAACCATTTAGTGCTTTATGTGTTCAACAATCTAACCTCTAAATTCTTCCAAACCACTAATGGCTCTTACATGACCATTAATGGCTCTTACATAACCATTTATGGTTAAATCCACTTGCACCCATGGTTAGAGACTTTGACCTCTAACTCAACCCTCATGTAACCATGTGTCTCCTCAAGCATTTATTGCTTTGACCATGGTTATCCTCACTAACTCTTACACAATAGTTTATCCATTAGATAAAAACATTATTCCTCGAATAATGAATTTATTCACTCAACTCAACATTAACCCTACCTCCCAAGGTAACCCATGTGTCTCCTCAAGCATTTAATGGTTATTCCCTCTCCCCTCAACCCATCTCATGTTGACACTTGTCATCCTGGGATTGGGTTGAAAGTCTTTACATGGATCTTAAGCCCTTCAATCCTGACCCTTGTTGAGATTACTCAATCTCAACCATCCATTGCTCCATTTTACCTATAAATAGAGCTCATTTCTTCATAATCCAGATCTTGAAAACTTGTATGCATTTAACTTATAGTCAATTTAAGAGAGAGCATTTTAGCATAATCACTCATATTGTCATTTTAGACTAAAATAAATCTTAGTTCATTTCATAGCATCTCATATTTAGCTTGTTTTTACACTTGCATAGCATAGTTTAAAAACATTTTCAATCTTGAATCTCCATAAGACATCCATAGTGCAAAAAGTTGCTGAGAGCTACACTTATTTGGAAAATTGGAGAGGAGAGGAACAAGGGAGGAGGAGCTACAAGCATGGTGGAAGGCATTTGGAGATGCCTTGTTGCATTTGTTGTCTTTATTAAATGCTCTATTTTGCTTATAGTGTCTCTCTTGGTATGCATGTTTAAGATAGTCTTTAATTTGTGATTTCTAACACTAACATCTAATAATTGGTTTCTTGTTTCTTGTTTTGTGTTTGTTTATCCTAACTGACATCCCTTTTTGCGGAGCATCAAAAACAAATCCATGTCAAATCCTCTACAGTGAGGCAAAACACATCCCACTAGAGCCATATAATCAATCCTCAACAACGAGGAATTCTCCCTCTCGTTGGAGAAATACAATGCATATGAAACATCTCAATGGTAAGGCATAAAACCTCTTACCAGAGTACAAAAGACATCATGAAAGATAAAAATACATTAAGGACAACTCAGAGAATGTCAACACAACCCACACATGCCTCTAGAGAATGCAAAAATCCCAACAAAATACTCTCATTGTCCAAACTGAGCTTCCTTGCACCTTTAGAGTAGTTTAGCTCTCCCAGAATGTTGATCAACACCTCTGGTATGCAAAATGGAACCCTTGGGATGTTGAGTGGCGTTTTTGGTCCATAAGATAGCATTCTGGGTAATTTCTATAGCATTTTTTAATATCAAAAATCCAAAAATCAAGCAAAATCCACTCATATGGCTAGGGCACTTGCCCAGATCAGAAAGGGTAAGAAATAGCTCATGAAATTCACCCAGTAGGTCTGGAAGATGCAAAAATCAAAGCGGAAACTCAAAAATATAAAGTTGCACCCTCATAAATTGAAAATAGAATGAAAATCCTTCTCCCACAGTGCTCAAAATGACTCTTACAACACATAGCATAAAAGGGAGACATAATAACTCTGCAAACTCCTCAAAAAGACAATCACAAAGTTGCACAAGGCTCAAAAACATTCTCAGACCCATTCAAATGGTCTATCCCTCACAATATACAATCACGGTGACATAAAGAGCCTTCTGTCAAGCTATAGGAAGTGTGAAAACATACAATAACAAACTGAAATAAGGGAGACTCAAGGAATGCAATTTAAAGAGATAGAAAATTCCAAATCAAGATCCAAAACTCAACTAAATCACAGAGAAAAAGAAACATATTATTTACATCCTATTCTCTAAATGATAATGTGGCGGATTTCATTCAAAATCCCAAAGCTAGCCCTCTTGCCCATCAAGGTCTTATCCTCCTGATTTATGAGTTTTGTAAGGTCAGGGCTAAGAAAATTCAAAATGACTCTAGTGATGATAAGGAGTATGAACCAAGTGATGACCCAGACGAGTTTGACTTTGAGGAGGAGGAGAATGCCAGTTCACCTCCTAGGTCGAGGGCTAATTCCATGGATCGTATGTCTGATCCTGAGGAGGAGGGTAACATATGATTATGAAGACAAAGATTCTGAGCCGATGGATTTAGACTCAAAGGATTTACATGACAAGTCCAAATCCATGATTGACATATTGGGCACTGCTAGGAGCTCCTCAATTGATCTTTACCATTTCAACAGGTGGAATTTCCATGAAATTAAGACTCTGAACTTAAAATTAAGAGCTACAAGTGCCAGAATTGAAGAGGGTGAACTTAAGTAGCATAAAGATAAGCAGATGGCGAATGATAAGAGGGTGGCCCAGGATACAAAATATTATGCTACTTGGACTGTGGGGGAAAAATGTATGATGTTAGAGATTTTAAAGAAGAATGGTGAGGCAGTTGAACTTTTAAAGAGCAAAAATGATCAAAAGAACAATGAGATCAGCCAAAAGATGATGCAAATTGAGGAAGGTATGAAGAAAATTATGGAGAATAGTGCTGCAATGATGAAAGTTTATGCGGTCAATATGAACGGTCTGGTTTCCAGGCTGGAGAGAATACATAATGAGAAGAATGTTGTGGATCTGGAAAATGAAGTTGGGGCCTCGAGCTCGAAGATGACTCCTCGCACTACTAGGAGAACAAGACATAGCACTAAATTGGTGGAAGAGTCTCTTCCACATGACCTGTTGGACCTTAAGGAAGCAACCAAGGCTATGTTGTTGCTTGAGAAGGAGGCCTCCTAGGCCTTCGACATTTTTAAGTAGGTGGTTCGTGTTTGTTGTTTTTGCCAGCATCTCACTGCCCTTTTGCTGGTCTTTCTGTGGCTGTTGGGTTGTATTGCTTTTGGATTGTAGCCAGTTTTGTTTCTTAGACCTAGATTCTCTTATGATACTCTAAAGCTTTATCTTTAACTCTTTGATGTAAGGGGTTTTTGGTCCCCTCAAAACCTGTTTTTGCTCCATCAAAAACATAGTATTCACATAGAAATAATAGAGAAAGGCACTTCTGGCAAGCAATTACTCAAATTTGAAATTAATAGAACTATGCTCCCCCTTTCCCAAATTCCATTTCAATGCAAATTAAATCTTCCATATACAATCCAATTTTCTCAAATCAATTTCAAACAACATCCGACAAACACATTTCACATAGTCATAGAGAAGACATGCTTTACCGGAAATTAAAATTTCAAAGGATAAATAGAACCGACTTGCAAGTGCAATCCAAACAAAGGATGCAATCTGAGGAAGAGCAAGCTGCATGCAACCAAATATTCAAGCTAATCCTCAATCCAAATCTGAAAACCAATTCCAAAATTTGTTGGATGATTAACCGACAAGAATCCCAGAATGTCATTTAAATACAAATTTAACTCAAAAACTATAGGGCAAAACTGACAGATCAAAAAATTCTAAAGAACAATATATCTTACCTACTAGGTATAATTTTGAGAGATATATTATTCACTCGTATTATTTACCTACCAATTCAAAATTAACCAATCATAGGCAAGGGTAGGTAAACTTTATAATATACCTTGTTTATACAATCAATATTAATGCAACATATAATTATAAATAGATTAATAACCAATAGTTTAATAATTAAATATCAAATTAAATAATGAATCAATAATCAACAATAAATAAATAACACAACTATATAAAATCAAATAAATCAATCTCAACAATAATTATTTAAATAATTAAATAAATAGATAATCAATAAATCAATTAAATCAAAATAAATTAGTTGTTAATCTCAATTAAATTAAATATATGTCTCAACAATAAATAATTATCAATAATAAAATAATCAAATAAATATCCATTAATCAACTATAGGATAAATTAATTAAACATTAATAAATCACATAAACCCATTAATTAAATAAATATAAACCATACACTCACATACACAAACAACTGGCGAAAGGAAACACTAACGCAAGACTAGACACCAACTTACGCCACAACACAACTAACAAGGTGACCTACTAAGCATAGAGTATGAGAAGAAAACACATGCCATCTCCAACAACTTGCCATTGGGATAGGACATGCTCAAACCTGTGAGACTAGGTGGAGTTGATGTACGGTACCTGCTGTAGACACCTAAAAATTGTCATGTCTAATTAAATATATATTTTATTTATTTAATTATCTAAGCCTAATTCTTCTATTAATTAAATAAATCCTTATTTATTTAATTAATTCATTTATCCTCTTCTAGCCTTATTTCTCATTTAAATAAATACATTTATTAAATAAATATCTTATTTATTTAATTATCCCACTTCTTCTATTAATTAAATAAATCTTTATTTATTTAATAAATTCTTTAGCTTTTTCTACACATGACACATGTCATTCATCTCTTAATTCATACACTACCTACCCCTCTCATTATTTTATTATTTCTTTTACCTACCCTCTAATCCTAGCCGACCTCCTTTTTTACACCTCTCAACCTTATCCCTCCATTTCATATTGTGTCTTCTATATAAGGAGATGCTTCCTTCATTATCAACCCTAATCAGGCATTCTAATAACCCTAATCGACAACTTGGAGGACTTGACTACACTACGATCCTACTTGCAACCACATTTCGTTCTTTGTTGAGCTCTTGTGCACATAAAATCTGAGAGCAAATATATCAAGCAAGATCAATGGAGATAGGAAGAATGGAGATCAAAACCCTATTAGATATGTGATGGTATAATCTTTGTGATTTCATTTGATTTGCATTGTCTTAGGTAATCTTCATATGTTATGGTGGATCTTTGTTGATTGTTAGGCTAGGGTTTGGTGGTTGAATTCATTTAGCCTTTCAATATTGTTATTATTGTTATCCATTTTCACCATATGCATTTTGGCATGCCCGGTGGGACTCTTGTCCCTTTGCATTTAACCTCCTTGTTGCAGATCTTGTATTTTTGAAGTTGCAGATCGGACATTTTTGGCAGCATTTTTTGGTATTTTCGTGTTTGCGCACTTTCGGATCGCGTTTTTGATTTTCAGGCGCATCTGTGACAACTTTATCCGCGTCTGTGTTTTGTCAATATTTCGTTTTGCAGATTCCGGGATAGGCGCGTCTGTGTCTTTTCTATCCACGTCTGTGTTACAGAAGTGCGTCTGTGTCGCATTCACCCGCGTCTGTGTCGGAAAGGAGCGTCTGTGATTTTTAGGCGCGTCTGTGAATCACAGAACCGCGTCTGTGTTATACAGACGCGTCTGTGTTGAGGGTAACAGCGTCTGTGTATTTACTGTTTCGGAATTTTGAAGTTTTTCATTGATTCAATTTTCGGATTTTGTACTTAGGGTTTCAGATCTGGTTTATTTTTGGACTAACACTTTCAGATCTAGCTAACTAAATTGGTGTAGCTTGTCTTGGAAGCAAAACGTTTTGTTGAAGGCCCCTATGTCACAAAGTTTTTTTTTGGGTTTTTAAAATGTACCTAACTTGTATGTTTGCAGAAAGGGGTGATTATGTCAAACAACCCAAACTACTAACAACTTTTGTTGCAGGTTCTTGGCTAGGGTTTTGAATTTTTATTGTGTGCCTTGTTTTCATAGACTAGCAAACACTTCCATTGGTGCACTAAAATTGAATCATTGTCTTTTGTGTCTTGAGCAATAGGCTCTTTTTGTTTAATCTTTAGAGGGCCTGTCTTCCCGTGTGGTCATTAGGACTACTAGTGAGAAGAGGACGACCCAAGTGGTAGCGAGGAAAACCCACCTCATCCGAACCACTATAATCAAATGTATTCATGGTGAAAACTATGGATAACGTGTGCTGATTAGTTCATACCGACACTATGTCTCCCCATAAACCCGTTTGATTAAATTTATTTGATCATTTGTAGGGCGTAACCCCTACCGGCTGGGAGCCTTCTGTATTTACAGAGCTGAAAGTGCCGCATGTATGGCCACACGAGCGGATGCCCTTACTAGCACCATTTTGTTTTAGAGGCCCAAATCCTTCTAGTTGTTGGGGCAGGAGGTCGGACCTCTGGTAGCGGCCCACACACATATGGTTCTTAGTAGAGATACAAAGTTCGCCATGGGGAGTTTTCATGGGGACTGATGTTTGGCTGACTCGAGAAGTGAGTGCCGAGGGTGGAGCCAGTGAGGTCAAGCATCTAAGTATCCGCTCTGAATAGCGTAGCCTTGGGGGTAAAACCCCATGTGGGATCAACAACTATTGTCCTGGCCAGCCATAAGAATTGTGCTTGACTTATGTTAAACATTCAAACAATCAAGACCAAACAACAAAACATTGTGTCTTTTGTGTCTTCAAGTGTATGCAAAACAATTTTACATCAAACAACACGCTTTTCTTGGAGTCATTTTGGAGTCTAAACACTTGCAAACATTGAGTCCTCATCAACACTGTGTCCTCTTGTCACGAAAATCAGTCAAACAGATAGATTGGGTCACAACAAAACAACTTCACAGATTGAAAAAATTGCACAAAACTTACAAAAACGCGTCTGTGTCTGTTTTAACCGCGTCTGTGTTGTCTAAGCGCATCTGTGAAGGGCAGAATAGCGTCTGTGTTTATAACAGCATCTGTGTTAAACAAAGTAGCGTTTGTGTTGGGTAACAGTGTCTGTGCAGTATACAGTTGCGTCTGTGTCCAGAATTGCAAAAATCTTTACAGTCCAGCAAACATAAACAAGAAAATTGCAGAAGCGCGTCTAGGTTAAACAGAGTAGCGTTTGTGTCCGGAAACCGCGTCCGTGAAGTATACAGTCACGTCTATGTTCAAAATTGCAAGAAAATTTCACAGTTCAACAAACAAAAGAAATCAGTTTCGGAATACTTGAGCTTCCTAGGTTGTTTCTTCAGGTTTCATCTAGCATTCAACCTGTCCTTGGGTCTCACATAGTCCATCATTGCTTCACATCTCATTTTACATTCATACTTGTCTAAACTTGAGTCAAAAGGTCACTTGCTTGTCCACATAATACTTTGTCAACACACTACATACAACAACACTTTGCTAAGTGGTCCCTCATCAAGGTTTCTTACCTTTGGGTCTCATTTGGTTTTACTTAGGGTCAAGGTCAGCTTACCTCATCAAGAGAAACTATCCTCTCTTTGGAAGTCACACCTACTCTACTACATACATACTTGGTCTTACACCTTGGACATTGCAAGTACACTTCAGATTCATTTACATTCCATCCAACTCTTGGTCTTCCATACTTTTTCCATTTTCATCTAGTCTCACACATCTTGGTTAATACCTAGTTCATGGTTGAAACCCGTCTTCAAAAATCTAGGAGAGAAACTAAAGAAGCTCAAGAGTCCGCAAACATGAGTTCTTATGAGTATGATAATGACTTATTTTTCAATACTGATCACACTACATTACTTGACATGGATGTTTATAGAAACATTCCAAATGTTGAGAACATGGACACTCTAAACAACAATGCTACACACAATGACAATTTGGACAACTTATCAATACATTCAGCAGATGTGGAAGAATCCATTATGAATCCCCATTTCAATCGATTGGTTGAGGAAATAATGAGGAGGGATAGACAATACTTCTTACACATGATGGCACAAAGTGGAGCCAAGATACCTCATGATTTTGACATGTCTCAAATAATGGAACATAGACCTTTGCAACAACCTCACTCCAACATGCATCAAAGGAGACCTAATAGTGGAGGAAATAGAGGACCACACATGGTACCTGAATCACCATCAGCTTTGCTTCAAAAACCAGAGGTCCCACATACACATGGTCAAACATATGATACTCACCTTCGCAGACCATTATGGAAGTCTTATGGAGAAAAATATGCTCAATCACATATCAATGCTAAGGATCAACCACCAAAGCAATGGGATATTCCAAGGCATGCTGAAAATTTGGACACAAGGAAACCTCATGTCAAATTTGGGGGCAATACAATAGAACATGACATGCCTGTAGAGTATGGTATACATGCACAAAAAAGATATGGTGTTCCTCAACATGAATCTATACCAAGTGGTCCATATACGCAACATCACTATAGACCTCCTCCATATGAACATATGTATGATCAATATCATCCATATATGCAACATGTACCTCCTCCAATGGGTACCTCAAACATAGGATATGGTCCAAGAAGTCGATCTCCACCTAAGAGAAATTTGGAGCAATAAATCAGGGACTTACAAAAGAAAATGGAGGACATAAATACACCAAAGCCAACTTACACAATGAGAGACATATGTCCTTATCCATTCGACAAGAGCATTCCAATGCCTCCATTTCCTACACACTTTGTGACGCCTAAATTTGACAAGTATAGAGGAAAAGGGGATCCTAAGGCACACATAAGACAGTTTTTCACAGCTTGCATTGAAGTAGCTTCAGAAGAGACATATTTGATGAGATTATTCCCACAAAGCTTACGCGATCAAGCTATGGAATGGTTCTCCCAACTTCCACCTGGTATTAAGTCATGGGGTGACTTAGCAGAAGCATTTATTCAACATTTCTCCTACAACATAGAGACAGACATATCAGTCACTACTTTGTGCAACACCAAGCAAAAAGAGGGAGAATCTTTTGCATCATTCTTACAAAGATGGAGAAATCTAGCCAGCAGATGCTCTTGTGAAATTCCACAAAAACAAATGGTAGAGATGTTCACACAAAATGTTAACAAAGACATTGGCTATGATCTAAGGAAAGCTTGTTTGTCCACTTTCAAGGACGTCATTGAAAAAGGCTTAGCAACAGAGAAGGTCCTAATTGAACAAGGAATTATTAAGATATTCAAGGAAAACAAAGATGACTTTAAAGGAAAAGACAAGCCAAGATTTTGGAATAAAAACAAGAACACAGTCAATGATGGTGTTGTTGATGCCAACACAGTGCGACCCAAATTCATCTTTTCTGGATCAAGTTCTACAAACAATCAAGTGAATACTCAAACAACTTCCAGATCACGAAGGAAGTACACCCCATTGGGAGAACCACTTGAGTCAGTCTTCAAGAAGCTAGTAGCAAACAAGGTAATCACAGTTCCAAATTTTCCTCCATATGAACCAAAGGTCAAACCAAATTGGTGGAATGATGATGAGTATTGTGAATTTCATAAAAGCAAGGGTCATAAAACAGGTAATTGTCATCGACTAAAGAATATTGTGCAAGATCTCATTGATAGAGGTGACATTGAGATTGAGGGACACTCATCCAATCAAGAACATGAGATGTTTAAGGAACCATTCCCAAAGCACGACAATGGAAAAGCTAAAGTCACAGATGATCAAGCCAACTATACTAGAGCACCTTACAACTATGATTCAACTATCAATCATATCTCGATGGACAATCATATCTCTACTATTACCATCAAGAACAAAAACCCTGAGAATCCTCCTCAGCGACCCAAGATTGTCCTAAGAGGTGTTGGATCTTCTTCCGAACCTACTTCTGAATGTCATGTTACAACTCGTCGAGGTAAAATTACTTTGCCAGGTGCTTCGACTAAAAACACCACTTCTTCATCTACCAAACCTGAGTATGACCTTGTAGAACAGTTAGGGAAGACACCCGCACTCATCTCCATCCTTGAGGTCTTACGCATATCCCCTGCTCATAAAGCTATTCTTGACAAAATCTTGAGAGACACCGCCATTCCTATTGATCTGAACGTGGACCAGTTTCAAGCCATGGTGGGATACCTTTCCATTCCACATTCCCTTACATTCACAGAAGCCGATGACGCCTCCGTAAGTCAGCCACATAATGCACCATTACATATTGAAGCCTTCATACACAAACATCGAATAAAGCGAGTCCTGATAGATGGAGGAGTTGGTCTAAATATCTGCACATTGAGCACCATTAAACAATTGGGATATTCCGATAAAGCTGTGAATTCAAAAAATCAAATCACCATCAAGACATACGATGATGAAGAACGCTCCTCCAAGGGCACGGTCACCTTACCTCTAAGAATTGGGCCAGTTACAAAGGATGTGGTTTGCCAAGTCCTGGATTTAGATCTCACTTATAATATATTGCTAGGACGTCCTTGGATTCATGAAATGAGGGCAGTCCCATCCACATATCACCAATGCATTAAGTTTCCTCACAATGGAGTCGAGGTAACAGTTAACGGCGATCCTAATCCGTTCATATATTGCAATAACTTGAGATCACATACTGAGACCATCATTCCCAGTAATCGTGAAGTTGTTCCTTCTTCGACATACATTGACCCTGAGTCATTAAAACCTTCGACATCAAAACAAGGTGAACTTAAAGGCAAATTTCAGGACAAAGGCATGGGAGAATACACTTTAAATCAGACCATGTATTTACGACAAGTCATGAGCTCTCCAAAAGAATATGGAAGGCCACATCCTAACAAGCAAATATCCATCATGGTATTCAAATGGGACCCTACTACCTTTCAAAATGGGGTGAACTGGAAGAGGAAGGTTTATACAAAATTCTCTACAAAGACATTGAAGATGACACACAAGATTAGATCAATATACCCTGTGAGAAATATGGCAAAGGCTTCAAGATTCTACAAAAATTTGGGTATGATGGAAAAAGCCCTCTTGGGTTACGCAAAGAAGGCGTTATGGAGCCCTTACAACCTGAATTGACTGTAAAAAGGGAACGCTCGAAGGGACTTGGTTTTCTGACTTCCAAGATCCACACTAAAAGGACAGAAGAGGCATCATGAATCAAAATTGCCAAAGTTCAACAAGAGGATCACTATTCCACAGACTCCAACGAATGGGAATGGGGTTCAGACAAATCCTCCAGTGACTATGAGCTCACCAAGACATTCAGAGAGCCAGGTGAACCCACAGAGGAGGAGGAGTTTTATAACAAGTTCAGAGTTGGTCAAGAAACAACCCATGAGGAGTCTACACAGTCCTTGTCTCAAGGTTCTAGGTTGAAATCACATAGGATGAGAACACCTGTTCCGGAATGCGCTACTAGTGATGATAATTTGGATTCGTTCGCGATCGAGATTGATGAGGAGAGTGCCATCGATGACCTCGATAATTACCTTGACATACCCAAATATAACCACATCTTCACTCTTAGCCCCGCTAACTTCGAAGACATTAACGGCCTTCCCCTTGTTCATCACCAACTCATTGACTGGGATAATGAAGGACCTGCACAGTTGGATACATTCCAAAACGATGAAGCTTTTATTGATTATCTAGGCATACGAGATGATCTTCCCCCTGGAGACCATAAAGCGGGATACACCATGGAACTCAATAGCATGGCATATTTTGGTGAGGGTGTTGGACCTTGCAGTCGCAAAAATGTGAAATTAAGAACAAATCAAGGGTCTTATGGCGAAAACCACACTGTGGCGCTATCTGATTCCAAAAAAGTAAAAAGAAAGGACGTATCTGAGGGTGAAAACCTCTCTGAGGCACCTGAAGATGGAAGGCTCGACATGCTCCCATCATCATGTGAGGAAAAATCATCCATGTTGGTAGAAGAAACTATCAAAACAAACATCTGTACAGAAGAGGTTCCGCACAACATATTCCTAGCTCAATCATTGACAGAGTCCGAAAGGTCAAAATTCATAAGTTTCTTCAAAAAGCGATAAATCAACTTCGCCTGGTCATACGCTGATATGCCTGGATTGGATCCGGATTTGGTAATGCATCATCTGACGGTCAAACCGGGGGCAAAACCAGTAAAACAGAAATTAAGAAAAATGCATCCACAAGTGGCATTACTAGTCAAAGCAGAGCTGGAGAAGTTATTGGATGTCGGATTCATACACACAATTGATTATTCGGAATGGATCTCTAACTTGGTACCTGTTAGTAAACCAGATCGCAGCATCAGAATTTGCACAGATTTCAGAGACATCAACAAAGCTTGTCCAAAGGATGACTTCCCATTATCAAACATTGACTTGATTGTTGATCTCACGGCAGGTCATGAAATGCTATCATTAATGGATGGATTCTCTGGCTATAATCAGATAAGAATTGCACCCGAGGATCAACACAAAACATCATTCACTTGTCCGTGGGGAACTTTCTGCTGAAATGTCATGCCTTTCGGGTTAAAGAATGCAGGTGCTACATATCAAAGAGCCATGACTACTATCTTTCATGATCTCATGTATGTAACTATGGAAGATTATGTTGACGACCTCTTGGTCAAATCAATAGACAGAAATACACACTTGGACATACTTTCAGTTGCCTTTGATCGGTTGGAAAAATACAAAGTTAGATTAAACCCTAAGAAATGTGTCTTTGGAGTAACCTTCGGGAAACTCCTAGGATTCATTGTATCCAAAAGAGGAATTGAAGCGGATCTAGCAAAAGTCAAAGCTATCTTGGAAATGCAACCACCAAGAAATATCAGTCAACTTCGATCCTTACAAGGCAGACTCCAGTCCATACGAAGATTCATAGCATAATTGGCGGATAAGTGTAATCCTTTTCAGCACCTGCTACATAAAAACATCAAATTCAAATGGGATGACAACTGTCAACAGGCTTTCCAGACGCTCAAAGACTATCTCCTAAATCCACCAGTTCTGATGCCACCAATTCCAGATCAACCACTGCTACTATACATATCAGCTACTCCGACAGCACTAGGGGCACTCTTAGCACAACAAATTGCTGGGGGCAAGGAAAAAGCAGTATACTATATCAGTCGCACATTGGTGGGATACGAGCTAAACTACACACCAATTGAGCACACATGTCTTGCCGTGGTCTTTGCTTCACAGAAATTATGACATTACATGCTTACTCATAAGACTAAGTTGGTTGCAAGAATTGATCCATTAAAATACCTTCTAAATAAAGCAACACTTACTGGGCGACTGGCCAAATGGGTAATGATACTGAGTGAATTCGACATCGAGTATGTGGATAGAAAAGCAATAAAAGGACAAGCCATCGCAGATCAATTAGCAGATGCTCCCATGATAGATGATGTTCCTTTAAATTCAGAATTTCCAGATGAATCCATTTTAACAGTGTCACATGCAAAGCCATGGCAACTGTACTTCGATGGCTCATACACACAGCATGGGGTAGGAGCTGGCATCCTCTTTATAACTCCTCAAGGGGATTCTATACCAAAATCATACCACTTATCATTTCCTTGCACTAACAATATAGCAGAATATGAGGCATTAACAATAGGATTAGGAATTGCAGTTCAATGGAAGATCCAGGAACTTCGTGTTTTTGGAGATTCCCAACTTGTTATCTGTCAAGCAACTGGTGATTATCAAACAAATGGTGGATGATTTGAAACAACACTTTACAAAGATAGACTTTGAGCAGATACCAAGAGAGCAGAATCGCACCGCAGATGCCATGGCTACAATTGCTTCATTGATTGATTTACCTCCAAACGAGACCCGCTATGAGTTCTTGGTGGATAACCTTTTAGTCCCTTCATATGAGATAATGCCTACTGAGATGATATGTGTTGTCGGTCCCGAATCCCAGTTATATGGTTCCATTTTCACATACCTACGCGACAATACTTTACCTACTGATCTATCAAATAGCCAATGTCGTACTTTCATTCGCCAATCCTCTCGATATGTCATTTTAGCTGATATCCTATACCGGCGAGGTCTAGATGGCACTCTTCTTAGATGTCTAGAAAGCGACGAAGCTCAGATTGCGTTACGTGAAGTGCATGAAGGGATATGTGGTCCACATGCTAGTGGTCCTACCTTGGCCAAGAAACTCATTAGGACTGGATATTACTGGCCCAATATGGAAAAAGACTCATATCAGTTTGTCAAGAAATGTAAGCAATGTCAAATTCATGGAGACCTCATACATGCGCCAGCACAAGAACTACAACCACTTGCATCTCCTTGGCCCCTTTTGTCAGTGGGGACTCGATCTCATAGGCAAGATTCACCCTCCTTCTTCCAATGGTCATAAATTCATTATCACTGCCACAGAGTATTTTACAAAATGGATTGAAGCTGTGCCTCTCACACAAGTTACGGGAAAACAGATTGCTACATTCATCCTTAACTATATCATTTGCCGATACGGAATTCCTGTTTCCATTATCACTGATAACGGGCGTCCCTTCAAAAATCAGGATGTTCGCGAACTCTGTGACCGCTTCCATATTTCTCATCGTTTCTCCACACCATATTACCCCCAAGGTAATGGCCAAGCTGAGGCGTCTAATAAAACAATCCTTAAAATCCTCAAGAAGACAGTCGACGATGCTGGTTGTAATTGGCATATCCAACTTAATCCTGCACTTTGGGCCTATTGCACAAGCGTCCATACACCTACAGGAGCTACACCCTATTCACTAGTCTATGGTTCTGAAGCCATCTTGCCTATTGAGGTCGAGTTACCCTCTTTACGAGTCTCTTTGCAAAATATCATTACTGATGAAGATTACAGGGTCTCTCGCTTACAAGAACTAGAACTGCTGGATGAACGAAGACAAACTGCTTTTAATCATCTCAAGGCTTACCAACAACGAATGAGTCGCAGCTACAATCACAAGGTCAAGCCTCGCACATTTGATGTAGGTGACTTAGTCCTCAGAGAAAATCCTAAAAATCAGCAAGACAGAGAGAAGAAGGGCAAGTTTGAACCAAACTGGCTTGGTCCTTACATCATCACAGCAGTATATGGCTCTGGGGCATATCAGCTCTCAACTACAGAAGGTGAACCTTTGGAGGATCCTATCAACAGCATGCACCTTCGCAGGTTCTACACATAGCTCGTCGGAATATCCTAATTCAAAAAATACAAAAAAATCAAAAATTTCAAAAATACAAAAAAATTATAAAAATAAAAAAATCGTTACTTGGTGAAAACCTGGCAAACAGGCGCCTTGTGACACAAAAAACATTGAAAAATCGAAAAAAGTAAAGAGAAATAATTTCCTCCAACGGTGAAAACCACTTCGGTGGCGCCCTGGGCAAGTACCATGGTGAAAACTGGGTCACCAGCACCATGCGTAGAGACATTGCTCCTCCCTCCTTCAGGATTCTCTTTCATCACTTCACTTTGCACACACTCACGACCAATTCATCCATAATAAACTTACCCAGTCCCATCATGGCTTGTTATTGATCTACCTAAGATTGGTTAGCCATTCATAATAAACCTCCCTTTCCATCCATAACAAATCAGACCCTATCTGTGGCTAAGGCAAATCCTACGTCTAGTAATGGGTGTGGAACTGAGAACATCACATGTTTCAAGGAGTACAGTTTCTTCCAGCTTCCTTTAGTCTATCCGCGCACAATCTGCAATAAAGCAACATTTGCATCGCCAGTCCGCAATAAAGTTTCATCTTCTCTGCAATAAAGTATCAGTTTCATGGATTCAGTCAGTTTCAGATGAGACACAACAGCAACAATGGGCTTCAACAAATCAAATTTTTCAACAAACTCAGACAACATTATGGTTCAGTGCTATCTATCCTTTCTGTGAAAGTGAACATTGTGACCACCATCAAATTTGACTTATACAAGTGACAAGAGACACTAAACTTGAATACTACAGTGGATGTTGGTGTCGAGTCTTGGTTTTCTTTTGATTTTATCTTTTGGTGACATGTCTTTTAGTTTTTCTGGGATGTCTTTGACTAGAGATTCTATCTCCAGGATGTCTTTTGACTAGAAAGGCAAGGATGGGGTATCGTCACCTATTTGTGCTTGTGGTCTGTGGATTGTCTTTTAGTAATACTATGACTTGTCCAAGGATATGAGGACACTGTGAGTCTAGTGTGAACTGGGGCATTCCTTGTTTGTGACTGTCTTATCTCCATGCAAACAGGTACAATGACTTTCTGGGTCGAACAAATGCCTCGATTGTCATAACCTACTTGTCATAATAAAGCTCAATGATGATAACGCACAAGAAGCTCTTTCACTTTCATATCTTCTGTCTTCCATCCCCCTTTCTTGATTGACTTCCATCGTCCTTCTTGAGTCCGTGTAGCCTGCTATCACATGACTGAGTATAATGACACGCCAAAAATATTTGCATTTCATGTAGCTGCACCTGCATTACCACATATAAGCATTTCATACATACATATGGATATCACAACTACATCACATCCTGCACACAATACCTGTTAGCACAATTTACATTTGCATTATCATATTCATATGCATTATATACATTTACATTTGCATTGGCATAACATTTTAAAACATAAAAGAACAAAAATATTGCATTGCATCACATACATATTTGCATCCATATCATAAGCATCACATAAGAACATCTCATCACATAGGTACACATGCATATAGTTGCCGCAAAGATGAATCATCTCATATATATATAAAGTGTCATGATACAATGATGTCAAAATCATATGGCTACAATCACCCGCAGGTGTCTACAATACAAAAGAATGGTACAACACTAATACAATGGGAGCCCTCTAAGGCTATGACGAACTCCCTCCCTCGGAGCCGCCTGGCCTCGATAGAATCTGAGCCCCTGAAGGACCCACCCTAGGATCATCCCGCCTGCCCCCTCTATCTGGTGGTGGTGGAGGACCCATAACCCCATCGCTAGATGCCTGCCTCCTCCGACTCCCTCCCGTAGCTGTCGTTGTGCGCGACGGTCTATGGAAGCTCCTCGCCCGTTGATCTGCTAGCACTGCATCGTAGTAGAGGTCCCTCCAGTATCCAATCTCCTCTCCTGCCTGCAGGACATATGCATAGCCTGCCCTTGTGTCCTCCGCCGCCTGCCTCCCTTCCCTTAGCGCTGTCTCAGCCTCTGTGTAGCGCTAAATCGCTTGATCTCTCTCGCGCTCAGTATCCCTGAGCCTCGTCCTGAGTCGGTCTCTCTCCCTCTCCAACTCCTGTATCTCATCTATCTGACCCTGGCAGATCTCCCTGAGCTCAATTAGCTCATCCTCCTCTGGATCCCCACCCTCTGCCTCGGCCTATGGCTCTCCCTCTGCAAGTGCCTGCCCCTGTATCGGTACCTGTACTGGTGCCTGTACGGGTACCTGTCTCTGTGCATGCCTCTGTCCCTGCACCTGTCCCTGTCCCTATCTCTGCCTGGGATCCTGTGCTGCTGGTACCTATAGGGGTAATCCACCGCGACCCCTCACCACCCGAGCCTGCCGCTCCTCTCCACCCTCTCTCCGAGGTGCAACTCGCCTCTCTCCCACTACTCCCCTCCGCCTCCGTCGGCCTCTCCGCCCATCACCTTCGCCATCATCATCATCATCTCCTCCTCCATCTCCATCCAATAGCTCCCCTGGATCTGTCAGTCGTGGGAATGGATGCTCCGCCCAATATGCTGAATACTCAGCATCCATCCCAGCATCGTCGACCTCTGGCCACATGTCCCAGGGTAGAGGTATCATCTCTATCAGTTGTGTCACTGCCTGATCATATGACAGTAGCGGCCCAAACTGTGCCTGATCCCTGACTGTACGGGCATACATACCCGAGCCTCGTGGCATCCTCTGGATCCGGCCAAACTGTCGGCCAACCCTGTCCACCAGCTATCTCTCTAATATATAGAGCGTCCGCCCAATCAGGTACCTGCTCCGGAAGGTGTATGGAAACTCCACTACGTCATCCTCCCACTCCTCGCATCCTAGATACGGTCTCTAGATGACTACATCAATATCATCTAGCACTCGCCGCCAATGCTCTAACCTGCCAATCCGCGGCTGTGAGGTGATCATGTCGTACAAATGAACAAAGTTGCATCCATGTCCCCTGCCTCGGAAGTGTATCGGCCTCGTCACTGGCAGATGCTCATAGGCCCAAACCTGCAGTAGTGTCACCCCGCAACCCAATCCAACTGACCCATGGTATACAAATTGGTGAAGCTCATAATATAAGTGGGCCAACACACATGGTCCCCAAGCATATCTGGTGTGCTGCATCACCAGTGTCTCCAATGCTCCGCCCCAGCCCACTGCCAATCCCCGTGTCGCCCTATCCGGACACAAGAACCCACTAATCACTCCTCCAATCACAGCTGGCAATGCTAACCCTGTGGCTGTCATGGTGTCCCATGCCACATGACCAGCCCTCATCTCTAGGCCGGGATCCTGAAACACCCGTCTCAATGCCTCTCTATCACCATCTCGATCATATGGAATCAAGTCTCCATCAATCGGTATATGCAGAATCCTGTAGACATCCTCAAGGGTGACTGTCATCTCACCCATCGGTAAATGGAAGGTGCACGTCTCCGAGTGCCATCTCTCAGCAAGCGCAGTCAGCAAACCCATGTTTGCCCGAAACTCAGGCACATACAAAATATGTCTCAGACCCATAGCCTCAATAGCAGCTCTGTCCTCGAAGGTCAGCTCAGGTCGCAATCTCTGCGTCGACGGGAATCTCTCCCGTGACTCCAGCATAGGCAAATACTCCTGCAGTCAAGCAAATCAATCATGTCAGTTATAGTGGCATTCATTGTTCATCACAAAATGCTACTTTTTATCTAAATGCATATGGTTATCTATCCTAGTGACACTCACTGTTCATCACAAAGTGTTACTTCTATTCTAGTAGTACTCCCTGTTCATCACAAAGTACTACGTGTGTGACACTCCCTGTTCATCACAAAGTGTTACTCACATTTGCACTCCCTGTTCATCACAAAGTGCTGCTCATACTTTGGGGTACTCCCTGTTCATCACAAAGTACTCTATCTTGGTACTCACTATTCATCACATAGTGCCTTGATCTATCCTAGTCTTCCTAGAGGACCTGCTTGAGTGTATCCTCTCAGCAGCTTATCCAATCGACAGCGTATGTTCATCACAGAACTGCCGATTTGACCTAGAAGACCAAACTTGCATTTTTTAACACAAACATGCTTGACTGACACAAACGCGCCTACAGACTGCACAAGCGCGCCTAAAAAACACAGACGTGCCTAGTCGGTGCATAAACGCGACTATACATCGCAAACGCCCCTACACATCGCAGACGCCCCTACACAATGCAGACGCGCCCGCATTCGACGCAAACGCGGTTCTAGACATAGACGTGTCTGGCACCGACACAGACGCGCCTGTCGGACACAGACGCGCCTGGCACCGACGCAGATGCGGTTGCACGTTTTCAGACTTTTTTGGTACCCTATTCCTAAGCGCATTTATTACTCTAACTAGCATGCATTAATGACAAAAATACATGCGTCAAAATGCGAGGAGGTTTGGTGGTACTTATCGGCTCTCCTGCCTCTGCTGGCCTCTGAAATCGGCGAACACGGTCGAATCTGTGAACCAAAGCCATCACTGCTGACTGCTCTTGCTCTTTTCTCGCTCTGCACTTTGATCTCGTGATGGTGTAGATGACAATGAGGATGTCTTTTGCCCGTGGTCTATCTTATAGCCTACCCTAGCCCTCACCTTCATTTTTCGAGTCAGTCTTCATTATCCCGTGACTTTGTCACTTTATTCGGTCAGTCCATTCTAGCCTTTCTTTCTTATCGAGAGATTGTCTGCAATCTTTTCAGACATTTTCATCCAATCTCTCGAGGGGGCATATCATTCCCATTCTGGGGCAACTCTGTATCAGTTCATCTTATCTTCTTTGAAACAACGCGACAAGCCGCATTGTCTCAAAGAGGGCAAAATGTAGACACCTAAAAATTGTCATGTCTAATTAAATAAATATTTTATTTATTTAATTATCTAAGCCTAATTCTTCTATTAATTAAATAAATCCTTATTTATTTAATTAATTCATTTATCCTCTTCTAGCCTTATTTCTCATTTAAATAAATACATTTATTAAATAAATATCTTATTTATTTAATTATCCCACTTCTTCTATTAATTAAATAAATCTTTATTTATTTAATTAATTCATTAGCTTTTTCTACACATGACACATGTCATTCATCTCTTAATTCATACACTACCTACCCCTCTCATTATTTTATTATTTCTTTTACCTACCCTCTAATCCTAGCCGACCTCCTTTTTTACACCTCTCAATCTTATCCCTCCATTTCATATTGTGTCTTCTATATAAGGAGATGCTTCCTTCATTATCAACCCTAATCAAGCATTCTAATAACCCTAATCGACAACTTGGAGGACTTGACTACACTACGATCCTACTTGCAACCACATTTCGTTCTTTGTTGAGCTCTTGTGCACATAAAATCTGAGAGCAAATATATCAAGCAAGATCAATGGAGATAGGAAGAATGGAGATCAAAACCCTATTAGACATGTGATGGTATAATCTTTGTGATTTCATTTGATTTGCATTGTCTTAGGTAATCTTCATATGTTATGGTGGATCTTTGTTGATTGTTAGGCTAGGGTTTGGTGGTTGAATTCATTTAGCCTTTCAATATTGTTATTATTGTTATCCATTTTCACCATATACACCTGCAATCCTGCAATCACCACTAAACACATATACGACATATATATTCATCATAATAATCATGCAAGTGAAAAAAAGAATCACAACACCTTATCATGCTCACAATAAGTGATAAGGCATCATCCCTTTCACGAAGACACTAGAAGACAATCACACCAATCATAAATCCAAATCAACTATCATGATCATAGAATAGGGTTAGCGTAATCATAATGTTATCAATATCCCATAAACAATATGATCCATCATGAATAATGAACACATGTAAACCATCGAATATATAGATTCATCATCATCCATTACAATCATGGAATAGGGTTAGTACATAGAATGATACAATGAAATCATTATGAAGTAGTCTAAGCTAGATCCTTATTATCCTTTGACGTACAAAAGACAAGATAAATCAGAGAGGGACACTACATAATAGAAATACATTATGTAAAAGCTATTCTTTGAAAACAACTCTCAGTTTAGCAAGAATTCTTCAAGTTTCTCCTCAACTGCAGGTATAGTCATATAGCTATCATATAAAGTTCCAACATCATTGGACACCATTTGCACATGAGGTCTCATCACCCTCATATAAGTATAATGTTGAACTTCTAGATTTAAGATCTCCCTTGAACTATTGGACAACAATCCTCACATGTATGTCTCATAACCTCAATGAAGTATAGTTTCTCTGATTCGTTTGCAACTCAAACTATTGAGCATCTATCTAACCTCTGTTGCATCCTTTCCTATAATCACAAAAAGATTCTTCACAATAATCTTTGACATAGAAACAACAAGTTTCATTGGAACACTATACTTCCTCTAATGATAAATTCACCAACATATATATCATTCTCAGACGAACTCAGTGTTATCCTCAATTTTAGTGCTAGCAAAAAGCGCAAAAATTGAGGGTACCCCGCAAATTTTGGCTTATTTCAAGCTTTTTGTGCTCTATGTTCGCTTTACAAGACATTTTTGTCATCATAAGAGTGTTTTTTCCCTTGTTTTCACATTTTCACTTTTATGTGAAGTCTAGGTGTAAATCAAGTTTACAAACCCAATTTACACCAAGTTTGGCATTTTAGGTGCAAATCAGGTTTGTGAACCCGATTTGCACTTCTCTTGGTTTGTTTCACCTTATTGGTGCAAATTGGGTTTGTAAAACCGATTTACACCTTATTGGTGCAAATTGGGTTTGTAAAACCGATTTACACCTTATAGGTGCAAATTGGGTTCACAAACCCAAATTGCACTTATTTATTACACTTTGAGTTATTTATGGCTTGCTTGAAGAGTTTGTTTAGGAGTCTTTTACTTTGTTTTTAAGACTTATTTATCCTCTTTTTACCCTCATTTTAATCTTTCCCAAGTTAATTTTGAAGTTGGAGGGA
Organism: Cryptomeria japonica; assembly: GCF_030272615.1. Classification (NCBI taxonomy): domain Eukaryota; kingdom Viridiplantae; phylum Streptophyta; class Pinopsida; order Cupressales; family Cupressaceae; genus Cryptomeria; species Cryptomeria japonica. The sequence continues at coordinate 228,348,269 of NC_081410.1, read as the reverse complement.
GAAGATTTCAACTTCACATTTCGAGTATGTGTTCTTTCTTCCCTCTTGTTAGGGCTTTTAAAAACCCTAATGATTGTTTTTTAGATTTTTGTATGATCTTTATTGGTTCTTCTTGACTGAGATTTTGCTGGGATCTTATGATCTCGAGCAATCTCCATCTTTTTAGCTTGTTTTATCTTGTGGTGTTGTGGCGGGTCTATGACCCTAATCAGACATCGTATCCTTTGCATTAGTATGAGTAGTGTTGGTGGGGTCATATGCCCACCACACACCACGTGGTGTGTGGCAGGTCGGTGACTCCAGCCACCACCCAAGTTCCAACCTTTATTTGCATTACTCACCATGGTGTTGGGCGCGACTGTAGGCCCACCACACACCATGCCCTGGTGTGTGGTGATTCTGCGACCCCAGTCACCACCGCCAACCCTTTATATTTACCCAAGGTGTTTGGCAGGGCTACTGGCCCGCCATACACCAAGCTTTGGTGTTTGGCAGGTCTGTAACCCAGCCAACTACCCGACCAATTTTGGCTTTTCCTTTGAGGTTTTCGGCGGGTTTAGAAACCCGTTGTCCACCTATTTCGTTTGCTTTTCCTTTGTTAGGTGTTCGGTGGGTTTAGAAACCTGACCGACACCTCTTCCCTTTGCATTGATCAAAGGTATTTGATGGGTTTAGAAACTCGAATGACACCTCTTTTCATGATTTTGATAATATGTGTAATTTGGGTTTAAAAAACCCGAGTTACACCTATTTTTGGTATTTTTTAAAATGTGGTTAGGATTTAAAAACCCTAATTACATCTTTCAATCCACACTTTTTTATAAATGATTTTTTTTAAGTTTATCAATTTGAAATTCATTTATCGCACACATGTAATGGTGATTCTTTACCATGAAGATATCAATTTGTCAAAAAGGTTTTTTGGAAACCCTAATTGTTTCAAGTACACTATTTTCTGAAGATTTGCTTGTCATGTGAACAAAGTAAAAGATCAAATGTATCCCTATATACCTGATGAGTGTCTTTTTTTCTTAGTGTTATTATTATACAAATGACAGAGGTTTCTCCAAACAAGAGAGGGATGAAATTCAAGAAGCAAGACCTTCATCCGGTCTTTCCTTCCTCTTTAGTTAGTTCAAACATTGATCACATAAGAGATACAAAGATAGGTCATGTTGACCTAACTGAGTTTCTTAAGAGGATTGAGAAACCGCCTTCATATCGTGGCATGGAAGTTGTTATCGACAATGAAATTCATCTAGTGGTTGCTTTCCCAATGTCAACTCAAGATCCTGAGTTTGTAATGGCAGTCGCAAATCACTTTGACCTCGTCACTAGAAGTGTAAAGGATGAAACTGGAAATAATTAATCAGGTTGGATGAGGAATTCTTTGATTCAGTTTTCAAGTGTCTCAAAATTGAGATTTATACTGATATTGCAATGCAAACATCCATAGCTTATTTTGATTGAAATTCTAACAAGTGTAGAAAGAACATGAATGATAACTGGTTGAAGACCCCAAGAACTACCATTGCAAGATGGCCAAAAAGTCTTCCTTGATGTGACTTCATTGAAGAGGTTAATGATTTGATAACTCTTTTGAGTAGATTGAAAGGTCTTCCTACCTCTAATACCTTCTATAAATGGATGTATCAATATATTCATGTGATTAGACAAAACAAAGAGAAGATATTATGGGGAAAACATATCAGTGATGCCATCTATGAACAAATTGCCAAGGTACCTACCACACTCAAGTTCTATATGACTTCATACTTCCATTGTACGCTGCAACTTCAATGAGATATTTTTTATGGATTGTCTACAACTTGTGATAGGAGACAGATTGAGGCACATAAATATTATTCCCAACTGGTTCTTCATAATAGTCATAGTCATTTTTTAAGAGTAAATGATGCATTCTTTGGTTATTATATGGTTATGTTGAACAAGAATTTATAAAATAAAAGGGTGTCTGATCATGCTTGGGAAGTGGTTAACCAATATGGATGCATTCTCCTCCAATTTTTGACTTTCACATACCTCAGGGTTGGTTGTTTCACTGGTGAGCCTTTCATGCTCCATGGGTATTCTTATGATAAGATTTTATTGATGGAACTATCTCATCAGATGAATGTTGTACATGAGGCCCAAGCAGGTTCTCATAAGACAGGTTTGAAATTTTCTCTTTTAATTGGTACTCCATTACTTCCATTTTCAAAGCTAGAGCAATGGAGGAAATGAGAAGAGTTGCCATAAGGTTCTTCAAAACCAAGAAGGACTTTGATTAAAGAGGAATGAGAAATAAGCCAAAGAAGACATGTGTACATGTGCATTGAATTGAAGATGTTTGGGTTGATTGTAGCTCTGAGCATGATGTAAGGAAACTTGACTATTGCCGACTGACTATTGAACAAATTGAAATATTTGGCTTTGCCAATGTTCCTGATGATCTGGAGGAATACGGTGATATCTTGGATCCTATGTATGAGAAGAATAAAGTTTCTTCTACTCCTTTGCCTCTCATTCAATGGTCGCAAAAGGAATGTACTTCCATCAAGGAATGATTTCAAAGTATTCTTACGAATACTAATATTTGGTTATCTTTGCATGGTGTTCCCATGAAACCTTTCTCTTCTAGTTTTGATGATGGCATTGCTGACCCAATGGGAAGAAGATCATAGATTAGAACTAAGAACAAGCAGAACCTTGCCACTCCAACAAAGGCTCCTAAGTTGAAGTTCACAGTTGGGTCTAAGAAAGGAAAAGTTCAAGGAGAACCCTTAAGTTCAAATGTTTAGGAGACATCGGAGATAGAAGTACCAAATGAACAAGAGGAGGGTGAGCATCCTAATGAAGAGTTAATTTTTGGTCAAGAGGGTGATCAAGAACAAAATGAATTTGATGAATAAGAAATGCTACAAGATGATGAATCCTTACTTTAGGTATTTTCTCCTTCATCTATGTTACAAGTTCCTGTTTCTACGTCTGAGCCCGAGCCTCTAGTGGTCACATGTATTTCCCCTTCAAGTGTTATCGATGTATCTTCCTCTAGTGCTAGTGAGTCCACTTTAGACACACCACATGACAATATTGAGAATGTATTTTCCGATTTTCCTTCGTTGTCTGAAGTGTCTGCAACCATGATGAATGATTTTGATAAATTCATGAATGAAGTAGTCACTAGATCCAATGAATCATCCCTTGAGAATCCTCCACATGTCATTACCATGACCTCTCCTATATTAAAAACCACCTTTCGGGATTCTATCCATCCCTCTCAGGATGTGGTAGCAGGTGAGAATGATGATTTGACTTTACCAACTTGGTTGATGTCTTATATGCCAAAGAGAAAGAAGCAGGTTGTCTCTCCTGAAGATTTTGATTTCAGTCAACATGTTCTTGTCAAACCCAAGACTGTTAAGAAAACTAAAACTCTTTCAAGGGTAAAGGTTGACAAGAATAGGAACAAGTATGCTGAGGTTGTTGTTCCTCCTCCAGATGTAGTTATTGGTCGAGTCCAAGATTCAGACTATGTCATTCCAAGGATTGAATTGGGGGAACAAACTCATGATTCTGCTTCAGGTGATGCCATATCAGCTTTGGAAGCTACTATTGTCAACAATATTGATGTAGTAAAGACAAAAGTAGATAGCACCATAGAGGTCTTCTCTCAGGAGCTTGAAATACAAGAATAGGATTTTGAAGTCTAGTTGAAGTTTGAAAATTATGATTCTGATGACCTCATCCAAAATGGTGTCATTCCTTCATGGTGCGTGTACATTGAGCAGCGAGAGGCCTTGAATCATTGGATGAATATTCTTGAGCGTCTAGTCAAGGATATGAGGAAAGCCCTAAAAGAATGAATGGATAAGGAGAAAGAGACTGCAACAAAAATCTTTAAGATTCCATGTGCATTTCTTGATGAAAATGAAAAGGTACTTGAAGTAGATGTAATCATCAAAGAATTCAACTTTCTCATGACTACTGAGGTTGATAGGGAGGATTTCTCTTTATCCTCAATTGATAGATTGGTTTATCTCCAGTTCGTTTTGGATTTTCTAGATACTATTTTGAGGAAGCACAAAAAGTGTTGCACTGACTTGGAAGGTTCCATCATCAAGGTCAAAGTCATTGCAATACCCAGGGACCTGATGGAATTCAAATAAAGAATGCTTTTTGAAGTTCATGGAGTTATAGAAGCGAGATTCAACTTAAGGGAAAATGACACTTAGTCATTTTCATGTTTTTCCAGTGGTTTTTCATTTTACCCATTGACACTTCAGGTGTCTTTTTGTATTTGCTCTTGTGCACCTGTTAAGTGCACAAGTCCTAAGTCAATTTGAACTCTACTTTTGACTTAGTCTTAGAATTAGTTATAATTTCCTACTTTCATGTTGCACCCTTCTTCTATATATATTCAAGGGTTATTATTGTAATAGGGATCTTTTTTTCATATTTGTTTATGCAACAAAAATTTGCCAAAGTGAAGAGCAAATTGAGTCTTGGTGTTCTTTTTTGTAAATTTGCAATTTAATCAAGAAAGAGAAGAGCTTGGCATTCAAACTTTGTTTTGAGTTCAATCTTTTATGTGGTATGAATGTTCTTATGTCATTGGTATCATATATTCTTGAATGGTTAAAGTTGGTTATAGTTATTGGTGTTGAATATTGAAGAACTTTTGAAAGTTTACACGTAATCTTTGAGTTACTTTGAAAATTTAGAAAATGGGAATTAACTGAGAAGAAATAGCTTTAAGTTTTTTATCTTATGCAAGTCATCTCCAAAATTTATATTAGAAGGATAGAAAGTAGAGTCTTTGCGCTATACAGACTATCTGGATAGAGTAGAATATCTTTTAATATATTTGTGAGTCTTTGAGCTGACAATATATTTGGGTTGCAGTGGTTGATAGGAATCTTAGTACATAGAAAGAATCTTTGAGTTCTTAAGTCTGCAAATTCCCGTCCGTGGGTCAGTTTTAGAAAAGGGAAGTAATGGAAAACTTTTTTCTTTCACAAACACTTTACTTTCCAAATTAATTAGTACAATATTACTACCAGTTTTCAAAGTTATTTAAGTTAAGGGAAAGTCTATTCTTGAAAGAGAATTGAATATAATTGGTTTTGAAAGAAGGGAATCAAGTTGTTATTGTACCCTAGATTAGTGTAAAGTTTACAGGTGGGAAAAATAAAAAATAGTTGCCTTATAATTAGGAGGAATTGTATCTTGCCTTCTAAGAGATATCGTTTTGTGTGCTATTGTGAAACACACATTTTGTGAACCTTCATCAGTTTACAAAATTTTCACCCAACACTCAGCCTATCAAACTGCCCTTGAAAATATTTTCTCTCATAATAAAAAAGACAAAAAGAATAGATCAGTAGATACAAAAATATTTCTCTTTTTTTTTTCAACATGGGGGTTCACCTCAAACACATACAACATTCAAAAAACCAAAAAAAATGTCAAGTAAACCCAAAGAATATTTGACAACAAGAATGACTCATAAACAACACTCAAATGGATCAACATCAGCTCCAAAATTCAATGCAGGTGAAGGCTCATCCTTTCAAACAATACGACTCGCATTGGCTTTGATACCAAATTACAAATATGACAGTAATAAAATCGCAGAAAATGGAACTGCAAAATAACTCATAGCATTATTAATTAACAGAGTACAAATTTGTAAGTTCAAAAGATTCAACAATCTTCCTACAAAATAACAAATTCAATTGATAGCTAAACTATGATAACAAACTAGAACTCTTTACAATTGTGAAAATCTGTTATTGAATTATTCTAAAAAAATCCTTAGTATTTTCAAAGTTTTATATTTTGTTTTTTGCGAATAGAATGAAATAGTTGTTGTAGGGAAATTGGTTTTGGTTAAAAAAATAAATAATTATTCTTGCATATATTGGTGATCCAATATAGTTGGGAAACCAAAGGAGGATTCTATTGCGAGTTTTCCAGCAGGTTACACAAAGAAAATAATGCCAATTAGGAACATATCACACTCACAAACATAGGAAACATATGCAATGATTAAAATTATATGTATTAGGGTATATTCCAGATACAAAATCTATATTGAATGATGTGGATATAAGAAATCAGTACCAAAGACAAAAGATAGAGATAAATTTACAATGGTATTGCCCCATACTAGACGACTTACCCAATTACCAATACACTTGAAACATCTCATCGAGGGATTGATTTTCGTGTTTTTGTTGCTTTCTATGTTATCATTGCTATTTTTCATAAATTAAATGAGTAATCCCTTTCTGTCACGGTGGAAACTATTAGTCATCTATTACAAAATTTATAAACTATGTAATATGTGTAAAGAAATATAGTTATAATATCTGCATCTCAATTTAAATGTTGTTCATGAGTATCTATTTGTATGTTGATGATTATTTTTTATTTTTTGTCTTTCGAAACCAATCCATAAACTTGAATAAAAAATTATATGACATCATTCTACAAAAAAAATCAAATATAAAAAAGTCAAAAAAAGATAGTTTAAGTCAAATTATGGGGGCCATACATGAGGGGTTTTCTAAAGAACAATTAGGGCCAATTAAAAATATTCAGAAAAAAATAAAATAAAATAAAATTATAAAAAATATTCTCATCAATCTTCAGTGTCTTACACATCATTTCCTATGAAGATTCTAAAAATTGCTTTTATTTAGATCAAAATATGGTGGCCTTACACGTTGTTTCCCCTAGTTTTGAAATTTTGGTCATCTCCATCAAAAGCCAATTTTTGGTTTAGGCCCTTCACAAATTTTCAAAATTGTCGGTTAAGTCACGTGTCTTCGGATCAAACTATAACTGTTCTAAGGTGTTAAAAATCACCAATCACCCCAACCTTTTTTCTAAGTTGGAACAATATCATCGATCGTAAAAAGCATCAAGACCCATATGGCCGGGTACTCAGGCTATTTCCAAACCCTGGCATTGGTACTAAGGTTCTAAAAATCTTTGACTATTTGATCATCTGTCAAAGCTTACTTCTTTAAGCTAGTTTCTTTGAATAATTTCTTTAGTTTTTTAAATCGCCCAACTACATTTAATGTATCTTGTTACTCAAATTAACATCTCCTAGCATGGAAACCCTTTGAATTTTGTGCAAAGATTGGGAACCCTTGCATTTGCTTGACTACATGAATTTTTCCTTTTTGCGAGACACAATCTACTCAAAGATCTCGGAAGTATGCCTCCTTAACGACAAATTAGGTGGCTAAAGCATGCAAAGTTACTGACACAATTTTTGAAGAAGGAAGATATTATTTCTCTCTACCGAAATTTAATGAGTTGACAACCTTGTCCATAAATGAAAGGTGGCAATATTCCAAATTCACTCTTTCTTTAAGGATTAGCCAAAGAAGCGGAAAATTGACAAACTAACATGTCTATTGGAGGAGTGGGAATTCAAGAATCTTAATTATTTCCATTTTAGGATTTCCTTGGTCAGTACTCGATATGGGTGATTATCCATTTTGAAATAGTATGGTCCTTCCCCATGAAGATAAATTCCCCATAGCTCAAATTGATTTGAACTAGATTCAAAAGGAGCAAGAAGATATAGTTTCTCAATTGAATAGAGTTGCGTGGAGAGATAAAACTAATTATGTCGAGTATAGGAGGATAACTTCCATTCTAGAGAAAGATGAAAGATGAGTCGAAGTCCACAATCTTCTTCTGCAAAGGGAAATTGTTGTAGCTAGAAATCTTGAACCTGAAGCGAATTAATCCAATGCATGTTAGAAGTCTATAGCTAAATAAGTGTGTAAATAGTTATTGACTCGAGTCAACATTGAGCAAAATGATTCTCATAGGAGACGGTGCTAACCCTATAGTTCAACCCAGCTTATTATTAGTTGAAGACCCACAAGAAGATATTATTTCTAGATTGACGACTACGACTTGAAAGTGCAAAAGGGATTTCACAGAATACATGAGAATCATCTTAGCATTGGAAAAAGAAGAGGAAAAGGACGAAATACATTATGGTCAACTTCAGCTCGCAATCATAGTGGGAAGAAACCCTTTTCCCCCTGTTAATCAATAATGTTGCCAAGTGATATAGGGTCAGGCTCTCTTAGACCATTTTTTTTATTTGGAATAGTTGTTCAATTCCTTTTCTTAAAACGGTTGCTTTAAAAAAAAGACAGTTAACAATGGTGTATATATATGTCAAATAAGAGTCAGGAGAGGGAGATATATAGTTTTTCTTTCACAATTTTTGAATGAATATTTCTATAAAAGGAAATCTGAATGTAACTTCATAGAACTGAATGTTGAGTTATGGTTAGTGAATTATGTTATTCTTCCTATGATGAAATAGTATGCACTTTGGTTATCTTTCTTTCATCTAATGGATGGAAACTGAAATATGCATGTGCTCATTATTGTAAATATTTAGCTTTGAATGGATGGAGCAATAATGTCTTACTGGACTATGAATCTTAACACTTTAGGGTAGAATGCTTGTATTCTATTTGATTGTGTTTTTGTCAAACCCTCTTCTTTTAACTAAAAGCGATTTTTGGTTAAAAGTTTTGCCTTTCCTACTTTTTGGTAAAAAGAACAACCCCCAAAAAAGCAAATTACATCACAAGAGGGAGATGTACCTCTAAAATTTAGAGGAAAATTGCTAATTCAATAGCGTGATTTCTCCAACTGTTAGTTCATGATTGTCTCTCATTTTGGGAAATTATAAGTCATCTAAGTTGAGTTGTTTTAAAGTGATAAATCCGTTAACCAACACACATGCATGGTATGGTCTTGAAAAGGTGATTTCTAAACAATGATTTTTAGACATGCCTACTGAAAATCAATTCATATCATTTGGGTATTAAATAAATTACATATTTGAAAACTATACTTAGAGTACTACATTTCATATACTAAACATTTTTTGGACTCAATATTTAAGTGCTTCAAATGTTTAGATCACTTGTGACAAATTTTGAAAAATTAGGAAAAAAACATTTCCAGTTTTTTGGTCAAAAAGTGAACTCAACTTCTTGCAACTACCCTGGGGTCTATTGTAGGTTGTTTACAATCTATAAGGGTATTTCTACTACATAACCTTGTTTTGTAAGCTATACTCACAAACTTCTTGCCTGACATGTTTGTTTTAGGAGTGATCATCATCAACCAAAAAGATTTGTAGGTTTTATTTTCTTTTCCAATTCTATTTTGGTCGTGTTTTAGTTGGTTTATGGTGTTTTTCTTCATGAGGAATTTAGGGTAAAATTTTGGCAAAAAAAGATGCAAATTGACTAAGTTGGAAAATTTCAAAGGATTTTGACATTTGTGAAATGCTAAGTTTGTTGAAAGCCCAAATTTCCAACAAAGAAAGTTGACTTTTTGGTTCTTTCATTCACCAAAATGTTAGAGCTTTTCTTTTTTAGGAAAAGTCAATGTTCACAAAATTTTCCTTGCACCAAAGAAATGTTACTCAACAAACCCCTAAGTTTGTAAACTACATGTTTCATCGAAAAACTTTGTTCACAAACTCCTTGGTTCATCAAAGTTCATTTTTATAACTCATTGAAATGCCAAAATAGTTGTCAACAAGTTGTTTGAACCCCAAACTTGCAAATTTTCAACAAAGTGTTTAGTTCGTGAATGTCCTAGTTTGTTAAACCACTAAATTGTTAAAAAAGTTAAATGACTAAGGGAAAAGGTATCAAAATTTGTGAACTCCTTGTTTGCAAAAAGTGGTATAGGTAAAGAAGGAAAGACATACTTGTCAAGTTTTTTACGAGTTCTTAAATTTCCAAACCTATTGAAGGCTAAAAATTATAGAAAACAAATTCCTTTGTAGTAGAAAAGGAGGCAATAAAATTGACAATGATAGGAATTGCCAAATAGGAAATTGTAAAGGGAAGATTGGATGCTATATTAAGTATTTTGGCCATGAAAGAGACAAGCATATAGCACATTTGTGTGTTTTGGCCGATTAGTGTCTTTTTTGATAGATTGAGGAGGCTAAGGAGAAGCCAAAGAAGATAGGAAACTTGCTAGAAGAGTGGTGAATGTCTGAGTGTTGGATGTCGAAGAAGGTGATTGCCATGTGTGAGTATAAGAGAGAGGGGGGAGAAGAGGCCATGTGAGCAAGCCCAAATGTAAGGTAACAATCCAAATGTAATTTTTAAAGCAAGGAATAAAATAATTTAATATTTGTCGTAATGTTTTATTTCTTGTATCACACGTTGTGTAGGTTATGGGGTTGGGTAGTCTGTTAAGACTCATCAACCTTGATTGCACCATATAAGTAGGATGAATAATAGATATGTGTGTAGGTATGAGAAAAGAAGCTTGGTCTTGAGTATTAATGGATATGTGTGTAGGTGTGGCAAAAGAATTTTGGTCTTGAGGATTGATGGATGGAGAATGAGATCTTGTGAAAAGTTTGCTTAAGGAAATCTCATCTAAGGATTCATAAGTGTATTCATCTTGGTCCACAAGAATCTCATTATCATCATAGGGATTATATTCTTCTATATTGACAAAGGTAACACCATCATCATCAAATACAAAAAATTCAAATTGATGATTGGACTCATCACAATAGAATGGAGTCATAATTATTGGATTTGTATGAGAAAAAAAGTGATCAATTTACCTAAAGGATTCGATGGTTAAATGAGATTGGATTGGATCTTATGACTTTTTAAAAAATCAAAAGATTGTGGGGTTGAAATAATAAGCTCAACTTTAGGATATGTTTAGAGTTTGCGATTTAGGAAGGGTGATTTGGGAGTTGGATATGTTTGGTGGAGGTTGAATTGGATGAAGGATGAAGGATCATGACCTTAAGATGATTCAAATTGATTAATTTTTAATACTTGCTCTTAGACAATACTATTACTTAATAAATTGTTTGACAAAAAAATAAGAAATCATTACTTTTTCCTATTCAAGAAATATTTATTATAGAAATGCAAAATAAATTACTTTTAAATTTTCCAAAACTATTTATCATTAATATCATTGGTCTAAAAGTTTAGATGTTATGTTGAGGATTTTAGTTTAATTTAGATTTTTTATTTTTTTTAATGTCTTTTTTAAATAATTATTTATTTATTAGATTGTTATGGGGATTTGGGTTCACATTATTAAAATAATAAAGTAGAACTTAAATTAAAGCGCATCGGTAAATTAGCATAAAAGAGATAATAAGAATTTGATTTTACATAATTAAAATAAAAATTAAATTATATCTTATACTATTTCATTTGAAGCATTATCTTTATTCTAATTCTCTAAAAAAATCCCTACTTCCAAACATAAATAAATAAGTAAACATGAGAATTAATTAAAATAACTGAAATTATTATAATTATTAATTAAATAATAATTTTAATCTTAAATATTATTAATTATTATAGTCCTAAAAATATTACAATTATGATTAAAACTATTTAAAAATTAAAATAAATATTATTAATGAAAATCATAAAAATATTTCCAAACTTTTTGGAAAAGTCCTAGTGTGGAAATACACGCAAGCAACATGATGATATTGATTTGGATACCAAATATGGGAGAAGGCCGGTCCCGAATTCCACAATAATATTGTTGCTTTTCAAAAAGGGGATCTGAGCTTGCAAAATATAAGTAATTTGTACCAGTTGTTAGAGAAATACTGTATGCCCACCATAACAAGTGAAATGTATGCAGCTGCTTCTGCATTGTGCACAACATACAACAATTGGATGATAATACAGGCAGTTGCAAGGCAGAGAGACAAAATGTTCAGCATTGTCTTCAATGTCCTGCGAGGAATCAATTCTGCTGTCTGTCGATTGTACAAAATCGGTGCTGTATGGAATTCCACTGGCTTGAAATAAAGCGGGTCACTCTCTGTTCGGCTGCTTTGGATTGACACTTTCATAGATGGATCCATCAAAAGCCTAAAATTTGTTGGTGGGTATTGCAATTTCAGTTCAATTTGACAATCCAGGCCATCTTTTGCATCATAGCTACTATTGCTGTGGAAAATTTCTGCCCGAACCCGAATGTCAAGGCAGCCTACAAGATACATCTTACCCCTCTGCGGATCATACACACCTTCAACAGAGAGCTTGAACACAGTAGGAAAGATTTCGTGCAATTTGAGTTGTGTTGCCACTTTGAGTAACCGCCTTTCCTCTTGACAAATTTGTTCTTGCTTCAACCTGACCGATTGGGTTTCTTCATAGTTAGGACATATTGGTTTATCTGATAAATCCATCCACATAAACTCCTCCATAGCTATGATTTCCAAATTCATCGTAGCATTTGAATTAAACCCACTGGAAGTGATCGTTGAATGCACCGAAACATCTCGCGCGAAGACATGAAAACTATCCCTTGATTGTCTTGCTTCCTTCAAGGGATACTTGAATAAACGCCCCCTTATCCGATCATCCATCCTCATTGAATTTTCTCGCTTGGAGACAGATTCTGCAATATTAGTCTTGGTGTAACGATATGACATTAGACTGTACATATCATAAGGCAGATACATGTCAGGTTGTATTGGGCGCTCAAAGGAAAGAGGATATAAGGTCTTTCCAGAGTCTACGAATTCTAGAAATGAAACCCACTATAATATTACGCTGCTTAAGCGAAAAAGCTGTAGGATCGGAAGCAAATTTGAAATATTGAAAAAAATATTTTCATATTTTTTTTAGTTTTTCTATATGTTAGTAATTGGCGTTTTTGAAGGCTTTCAGAGCATTTTCAGCCCTTGAAATTTTGGCATGTCTTTTAGAATGTTGCCATAGGCAGGTTTTTCAGGACTTTGCTTTTAGTTCTTGGAGATCTTTCCAATGAGTTTAACAACTCGCGATTTTGAGTCCTAAGTAGAAAGTTACAAATCCACAATACTGCAAGTTCTCACCCAGGTGTTGTCATCCGAATCTATAATTCGAATCAGTAATTTTGTCCTAACTTTAACTAGACATAACTTTCTACTCAAGGCTCGAAATCGCGAGCCGTTTAACTCGTTGGAAAGGTCTCCAAGAGATGAAGGCGAACTCTTGAAAGAACGTGCCTATGACAATATTTTAAGGGACATGCCAAAGTTTCAAGGGCTGAAAATGCCCCGAAGGCCTTCAAAAATGCCAATTACTAACATATAGAAAAACTAGAAAAAATATGAAAATATTTTTTTTCCAATTTGCTTCTGATCATTTCTAGGTCTTCATCCAATCTTCAGTGTGGAACTCTTGAAGCCATATTTTCCTCCACTATTAGATGTTGCAGATGTGGCAGAAACAATTTCCACTACAGAATTGAATCCAGATGCAACTTCTCCATTCCAATGTGATTAGATTGTGGACACCATGGTGAAACACTCAAACAACAACAGATCTATCTGTACAAAGTGGTTCAAGCAGGGCAGATTGCTCAACAAAGAAAGTGGTTTACCAGGGAGCAGCTTCAGCTCTGTTTTCCTCATCTCATTTAGAGTGTTGATGCAATGGGGCCCATTGCTTTTCAAGGGGGAAGTAATGATCAAAAGCAAATTTGAAATATTGAAAAAATATTTTCATTTTTTTTCTAATTTTTCTTTATGTTAGTAATTGGCGTTTTTGAAGGCCTTCAGGACATTTTCAGCCCTTGAAACTTTGGCCTGTCCCTTAGAACATTGCCATAGGCACATTTTTACAAGACTTCACCTTCAACTATTAGAGACCTTTCCAACGAGTTAAACAGCTCGCGATTTCGAGTCCTGAGTAGAAAGTTATGTCTAGTTAAAGTTAAGACAAAATTTCATATAGTTTTTTGAAAATTTCGTAGTTTTGGATTTTATTATGTAAATAAACAAATATGACTATTGGATTTGATTCTCAAGGGCTTTTGGTGACCCTTGGAATCTCATGAACTTATATATGTTGGATTTTCGAATTGAATAGATTACTTTTTGGCTTGCTTCAATTATGTGTTTACCTTGTTCATGTAAACAAATCCACAATACCACAGGTTCTCACTCAGGTGTTGTCATCCAGGTGTTGTCATCTGAATCCATAATTCGGATCAAATGTAGAGAGTGACTAGAAAATCACAAGCAGAGGTAGATGCAAGGCATCCCATCATACAAACCTCACGAGGGGATGCTTCTTTCCAAGTTCCTTGGATCCACATTGTGTTTTGATCCTTTCCTGCCTATCTCAATCAAGAGCTCCCGGTGTGGTTTTCGAGTGCAGGCAAAACTCTAATGGTGGCATTGACATTGGAATCCATGCATTCAAAGCCTTGAATCCTGGAGTTGCTGAAGTCCCCTTGATTGTAGAAAGGACCAACCCTATTACAATACTTTGCTGGACATTTGCATTGCCAATTGGGGATCCCTTCCACAATCTGCCCGTTCAATATTGACTTGAAGAAATCACACCATGGATATTCCCCCTGGTACAATTCCAAATTTGCGGGCTTATTTTCATGGACATATGCATTGCAGGCGCTTTCAACCATGCTCTTCATAGTAAATTTGTAGGGAATGTGATCTGATGCTCTGCAAAAAGGACAATGTTAGACCAAGACTTGTGGTGTTATAACACATAAGAAACACAAGAAACAAAGAAGAGTTAGTGTTAATCAACCAAGAACTAGTCTAAGCAGGCATACCAAGAGAGACACTAAAAACATAATGAAGTATTTAACTATGAAAGCAAACACAACAAGGCATCTCCAAATGCCTTCCACCATGCTTGTAGCTCCTTCTCCCTTGTTCCTCTCCTCTCCAAGTTCCAAATTAGTGTAGCTCTCAATAGATTTTTGCACTATGGATGCCTTATGGAGATTCAAGATTGGAAATGATTTACTTATGCAATGCAAGTGTGAACAAAAGCTAAAAATGAGAGATTATCTAATTAGCTAGTGTTGATTTTAAACCAAAAGAGTGAATATGATTGATTTATGCTAAATGCTCTCTAAAAATGACTATAATGTAAATGCATACAAGTTTTCAAGATCTGGATTATGAAGAAATGAGCTCTATTTATAGGAAAAATGGAGCAATGGATGGTTGAGATTAAGTAATCTCAACAAGGGTCAGGATTGAATGATATCCAATCCATGAGAGGGCTTTCAACCTAATCCCAAGATGACAAGTGTCAACATGAGATGAGTTGAGAGGAGGGGGAATAAGCATTAAATGTTTGACATGACCAGAGAGTTAACTTGGGAGAAGGTTGGGTTGAGTAAATAAATTCATTATCCAAAGAATAATGCTTTTATCCAATGGATAAACTCTTGTGCAAGAGTTAGGGAGGATAACCATGGTCAAAGCAATAAATGTTTGAGAAGACACATGGGTCACATGAGGGTTGAGTTATGGGTTAAAGTCTTTAACCATGGGTGCAAGTGGATTTAACCATAAATGGTTATGTAAGAGCCATTAATGGTCATGTAAGAGTCATTAGTGGTCTAGAAGACTTTAGAGGTTAACTTGTTGGACACATAAAGCATTAAATGTTTTTCAAAGACTTTGGAGTCTTTGAGAAGTGACTCCAAGTTGCTTAGGAATGTGACAATAATTAGGGGATGGATTAGGCTAATTAGAAAGAGGTTTAGAAGAATGTGGAAGGGGATTAGGATTGCAAGTGGGTTTGGTGAGTTTTTATTAAAATAAAATTCATTTATTTCAACAAATAGGTGCAAGTTGCATTTTTAGAAGAATGCAAGTGGGGGGGTTTTAATGATTTAAATAAATGTTTTATTTAATTTATTTAAAAGAGGAAAGGGGGTTAAATGAAATAAATGGAATTTATTCATTTAATTGATTGTGATTTTAGTTTAATGAATTAATTAAAATAAATTAAATAATTTATTTAATTAATAGGAATGTTTGAAGATGAACTAATTAAATATTAATTTAATTAACTAATGGCTAGTGGATTTTTAATCAAATAAATAGCAAAAATTCATTTAATTAAAATGGACAGATTTGTGTGACTACATTTGCCCCTCTTTGAGACGGTGCAGTTTATCGCGTCGTTCCAAAGAAAGAAAAAAAGGTGTGAAGAAATATGCCCCATAAAATGTTAATTTAATGGGTGGTATGCCCCCTCGAGATATGGGCCGAAAATTTTGAAAAATCGGGCGATCTCTCGAAAAAGAACAAAAAGTGGAGGGGAGGTCTAATAGAAGAAATTAGCAATAACGGGGAAAGAATGGGAGAAAATGGAGTGAAATGGAGAAACAACAAGCCAGCAAGTACCCTTAGGTCATGCAACAGATACATAGCATATGTAGTGTGTGCTTTGGATTGATGCTATATAATTGATCAAAATTGGTTGAACAAACTGGTGCAATTGGTTTAATTGCCCCGGGCAAGTCAAAGCATGGTAGTTGATGCCAGTTGTTTGCTTGGACAAGATAAAGTTTGAGTAAGTGAATCAAAGTGACCTGATGGTGACTTAAAAAATTGATGTAATTGTCCGATGAAGTCAAGGTATATGAAGCAAAATACTCGTTGAGACTTAGACAATTGATGTAATTGTCCGTTGGATTGTGTTTGATTGGTTGATCAATTGATAGTGTGTGTGTGTGTGTGTGTGTGTGTGTGTGTGTGTGTGTGTGTGTGTGTGTGTGTGTGATGGATGGTTGTGGTGAATCATAGTAGCTCCATTGAGACTAGGTCATTATGATAAATGTCTGATGTAGTCTAGGATTACCATGATCGATTACCTGTTGAGACCCGAAGATACTTGATCAGAGTATATGTTGATAGTCTAGGTGTGTGTGAGTTGATGGATCTATGCAGACAGAGTAACTTGCTTGATTTATAGGATGACTTAGGATGGGAAACACAGTCCCTCCTATTTAGAGATGGATGGTGATGAATGTGGCTTGATTGGGTTGATGGGAAACGATGAAGGTACTATGATGATGTTGATGATCAAGATAGGGAGAGTGAGGGGGTGGATTCAATGTTAGATAGAAGATATGGAGGACCTATTCCTATGGAAGAAGAGCGAAATAGAGTATGCACCCCATTGTCATTACTATGTATGAATGATATGCAGCTATTTATGAATGGATGGATGGAATGCAATATATACAGATGAGATGGAATGACGATCCATAGTGCTTTATTTTTATCATTGAGCATGATAATATCGAACTTGGATGAGGCAGTAGGAACCAAGGATGGAGCATTGCACCTGCAAACAAACAACATAAATAAAGCATAAAGAAAATGGACCCTCCATAATGGTTCATGCTCATATGGTCGAGGTATACCCTGCAGTCAGCAAGCCATAGTGATCCATGACTGTATTTTGCATATGATCATGTACCTTAGTGAACTTCCCATGTAGACACCATTAGTACATGCCCCAAAACTTCATCGGAATAATTCATAGAAGACATACAAACAACACTTTAGGAACCATCCCGACCACTCTAATCACTTGTGGATATCCCAGAGTAGCGTAAGAACCTGATATAAATGAATAAATAACTAACAAACCGACCAAATATTTGATAGCTTAAACATAATTTTCTTGTCAAAGAAAATGTCATCTTGTTTTTGTTTTGGTAAGGAAGGATGCATCCTTGTGAAGACAGTTTTGCATTTTGATGTTGATTGTTTGGTGTTGTCATGTTTTTTATTGATTTTTTATGTTTTATGATGTTTTTTGGATTTTGTGAGTGTTTTGAATGTTTTTGGTATTTTGCGAGACAGTTTTGAATGAAGAACTCAATGAATCACAAATAATGTAGAATCCACTTCCATCAATAGTTTAAGGGCATTGCCCACAGTTAGATGTCGCTATGAAAAAGCGGGATGCAAGACGCATGAAGTACTATCCCTGATTGCAGATCAATAACAAGCCATGGTTTGGACGGATGGATGAATGGATGAAATGAATGTGATCGCAACAAGTTTGAAAGATGATGAAGCCATAGCCGTTACGAGTGGCACTCGTTTGCCAGGTTTTCACCATCACACTTACCCAAGGTGCCATCAGAGTGGTTGTTCACCGTTTGGAAGCGTGAGTTTTCTTTACTATTTTGATGTTTTTTTTGTTTTTTCTTCAGTTAATTTTTCGGAATGTTATTGGTGGTTTTTTTATATGTATGGGAGCTTGATGCTCTGTGCAGCTTATGTATAAAACCATTTGAGGTGCATGTTGTTGGTCGGATCTACTAGCAGTTCTCCTTCTGAAGTAGCCAACTGATATGCCCCAGACCCAAATACATCAGTGATAACATATGGACTCAGCTAGTTTGATTCAAACTTTCCCTGATGTTCTCTGTTTGGTTGGTTACGAGGATTCTCTCGAAGAACAAGATCACCTACCTCAAATGTACGAGGTCTAACTCGATGATTATAGCTCCTGCTCATGTGCTGCTGATAGGCTTTGAGGTGGTTGTGTGCAGCTTGTCGCTTCTCATCAAGTAACTCTAAGTCCTGAAAACGTGATACTCTGTAGGCTTCATCATCTATGAGATTGTGCAAGGAAACGCATAGAGATGGTATCTCGACCTCAATAGGAAGGATAGCTTTTGTACCATAGACCAGTGAGTAGGGAGTTACGCCTATAGGGGTTCGAATGCTCGTTCGATATGCCCATAGTGTTGGATTCAATTGAACATGCCAATCACGGATGACATCATTGACTATCTTCTTGAGGATTCTCAATATGTTCTTGTTTGATGCTTCGGCTTGACCATTGGCTTGTGGGTAATAGAGAGTGGAAAAGCGGTGTTGGATATGAAACTTCTCACAGAGCTCATGAACATCCTGATTTTTGAAAGGAAGACCGTTATCTATGATGATGGACATGGGTACACCATACCGATAGATGATGTAATTAAAGATAAATGAGGCGATTTGCTTGCTGGTGACTTGGGTGAGTGGAACAACTTCCATCCACTTTGTGAAGTATTCAGTAGCGGTAATGATGAATTTATGGTCGTTGGATGAAGATGGATGAATCTTACCCACAAGGTCAAGTCCCCATTGACAAAAAGGCCATGGTATTGTGATTGGTTGCAATTCCTATGCTGGTGCATGTATCAGGTCTCCATGAACTTGGCATTTCTTGCATTTTCTGATAAAATAGTAGGAGTCTTTTTCCATGGATGGCCAATAGTATCCAGTGCACATGAGTTTATTGGCTAGTGATGGACCACTTGCATAAGTTCCACAAATTCCTTCATGTACCTCTTCCAAGGCCTTTTTTATCTCATCTTGTTCCAGACATCGAACGAGAGTACCATCAAGACTGTGTCGGTATAGGGTTTCACCAATAATGGTATATCAAGCGGTTTGGCGAATGAAGGTTTGACGTTGGTTATTTGATTGGTTACGAGGAAGTGTATGATCACAGAGATAGGTGTAGAACTCACCGTACCATAGGGATTCGGAACCGATAAGGCGACATATCATCTCGGATTCAGGGATATCATAAGCGGGAATCCAAAGTTGTTCGACCAAGAACTCGTAGCGTGTCGAATTCTATGGAAGATCTAGGAGAGATGCAATGGTAGCCATAATGTCAGCAGCTCGATTCTAGTCTCTGGGTATCTTCTCAAAGGTGATAGTAGTGAATTATGCTTTTAAATTGTCCACCATTTGTTTGTATGGCATGAGTTTATCATCCTTGGTTTGATATTCATCTGTGACTTGTCGGATGACCAGTTGGGAGTCGCCATATATATGTAGCTCTTTCAATTTCCATTGTATGGCTAGTCGAAGTTCTATGATCAAAGCCTCATACTCTGCTATGTTGTTTGTGCATGGAAATGTGAGTGTAAGATTTCGGGATGCTGTCACCTTGAGGTTTAATAAACAGAATGCCTACCCCCGAGCCATGCCTAGTGTATGAACCATCAAAGTATAGTTTCCATGGTTGTGCTGATGTGATCATGAATATCTCTTCATCTGGAAAATTGGAATTGAGAGGATGATCGCCTATGAGTGGTGCATCGACCAACTGATCTGCAATAACTTGACCCTTGATAGCCTTACGGTCTGCATAATCGATGTCAAATTCACTTAGAATCATCACCCATTTGGCCAAGCGACCTGTCAATGCTACTTTGTTGAGTAAGTACTTTAGTGGATCGATCTTTGCACTGAGTTGTACTTTATGTGTTAATAGGTAGTGACTCGGTTTAGTAGTTGCCAAGATTACTGCTAGGCAAGCTTGCTCAATAGGTGTGTAATTGAGTTCATAGCCAACCAGTGTGCGAGAGATGTAGTAAAAAGCACACTCTTTCCCTTCTGCATTGTGTTGAGCCAGTAGCACTCCTAGTGTTGTATTTGTTGTTGAAATATAGAGCAATAGAGGTCTACTTGGATATGGGGGGATCAGTAATGGTGTATTCATGAGATAGTCTTTAAGCACCAGGAATGCTTGCTGGCATCTGGCATCCCATTGAAAGCAGATGTTTTTGTGTAACGGGTGTGTAAAGGGGTGACACTTTTCTACCAATTGTGCAATGAATCTTCGGATGGATTGAAGCCGCCCTTGTAATGTCCTTAGCTGATTGATATTCTTTGGAGGTGGCATGTCCATGATTGCTTTGACCTTTGCAAGATCGACCTCAATGCCTTTGCTTGAGACAATGTATCCTAGAAGATTCCCTGAGGTTACTCCAAAGACACATTTCTTTGGGTTGAGTCGAACATGATATTGTTCCAATCTGTCAAATATTTTCTCTAATATTTCTAGTTGACCTTCTCTTGTTAGTAATTTTGCCAAAAATTCATCAACATAATCTTCCATTATGGTATGCATCATGTCATGGAAGATGGTGGTCATTTCTCTTTGATAGGTTGCTCCTGCATTCTTTAGACCAAAAGGCATTACATTCTAGCAGTATGTTCCCAATGGACATGTGAAGGTCATCTTATGTTGATCATCTGGTGCGATCTTTATCTGGTTGTACCCTAAAAAGCCATCCATGAGTGAAAGCATGGCATGTCCGTCTGTTAGGTCCACTATTATGTCGATGTTTCGTAGGGGGAAGTCATCTTTAGGACATACCTTGTTCAGATCTCTGAAGTCAGTACAGATACGGATGCCCCCATTTGGTTTGCCGACAGGCACAATATTGGATATCCAATCTGCATAATCAATTGGTCTAATGAAACCAACATCCAGGATTTTCTTAAGTTCTGCTTTTACGAGCACTGCAATCTAAGGATGCATCTTGTGAAGCTTCTGCTTGACAGGCTTGGCTCCTTCTACTACGGTGAGGTGATGCATGACTAAATTAGGATCAAGACCGGGCATGTTTGCATATGACCATGCGAAGTTGATCTGACATTTTTTTGAAGAATTCGACAAACTTGGGTTGTTCCCCTGGAGTTAAAAGAGATGCCAGATGTATGAGGTGAGGAGTCTCATAAGTCCCCACGTTGTATTCTTTGGTTTCCTCGATGAGAATCGTTGATCGTTCCTGTTGTGTACTAGAGGGGAGAATGTCAAACCTTTCATCCTTCGACGCCTCAAAGAGGTTTTCACCATTGGATACGCTCTTTCTTTTTACTTTTGCGAGATCAAACAGTGCCACAGTGTGGTTATCATTGGAAGATCCATGTTTTATTGTTATATTTTTGTAGCTGAAAGGTTTGGCATTCGCCCCGAAGTATGCTACGCTATTAATTTCAATGGTGAATCCAACTTTGTGATCCCCGCTTGGTATGTTATCCCATAGTTCCAAAAAGTCAATGATCGCCTCATTGTTTTGGAAGTGGTCAAGGCATGGGGGATTAGGTTGGTTCCATTCAATGAGTTCAGGATGGATAATGGGCATTACTTCATCGATTAGGTTAAGTTCATTAGATGTGTCGGTGAGGGTTAAGATGTTGTGGTGAAGGTCGTTGATGGTACTCTCCCTGTCAGAATCAGGCGTAGGATGTGACGTAGGGTATGTGGAAGAAGTTTCCAATTCAGGAATCCAAGAGGTCTTTATCGGTGCTTCTTCGTAAACAGGGATGTCTTTACGAGGTGGAGGTAGTGATGCATCTTCCTCATTTGAAGTATTAAGCTGAACAAAATCAAATTCTCACTCATGTGAGTCGGTCTCTGAGTCACTTTCTAGTAGCCAATTACTATACCATACTGGGATATCCTTTGAGTTAAACACTGCAGGTGTGATCGGCTGATGTACCATTGTAGATGAAATGATCGGTGTTGCAGGAAGAATTATGGGAATCAATGAATCTGATACCAGGAGTATTGGTAGTGTTGAATCTGCTGCTTTTGCTGGAATTGCCAGTGTTGTTGATACTGTTGGGGGTTCTGATACTGCTAATGGTGTTGTTGATGCGGTTGCTGCTGTTGATGGAGTTGTTGGTTTGATTGGTGGGATGATTGGTGTTGTGTATGTTATTGTTGGGATGTTCAACCGTAGTGGAGTAATTGGTGTGGTTCTTGGTGCTATTGTTATAATCAAAGGTGACCTCTTTATGTTTGTAGTAGGCTGATATAGAGATTTTTTGGGTTTCCCTTTGAATCTAAGTTTAGGAAGAATCTCCTTTTGAAAGCCTAAGCCTGTGTTATCTTTGGGCTTTAATTCTGGTTGCAGCAGCTCATGTTGTTCTTGCTTGCAAGGTCCCAAAGCACTCTGACCATCATAACCCATTCTTTGCTTAATGAGAAGGCCTTTTCCATACTGATCTGTGGGAATCTTATCTTGTGGGATGTTTGTGGTGATTGGGTCTTTATAGATCCATTTTGTTAAGTCTTCATCTCTAGTTTCTTCTTCTTGACTCTTTCCAAGGATGAAAGGCCTCAAAGTGCAGGCTGGCTTGACCAGTGGTGTTTGAAGTAACTGTTGAGGTTTACCATGAGTTCTTGGAGAAGTAGGCATTTGTCCAACACAAAAGAGTTGGCTTAAATTGTACTCCCCAGGACCTTCCTCTGCTATTTTCATCGTGAGCTTCTCTTGCTTGGGTATAGTGATGTTTGAACTAGAAAGAGAGGCTGGACTTACATATGATGTGGATGAGATGGCTTCTTTGTTGTTGGAAATGGTAATCTCTGGTTGATGATTGATATTGTGACAATATGATACACTGATGGTAGGTGGATGGAACGGCTTGCATAGAGTGTATCCAAGGTCTTCCTAATAATAAATTATATGGCAGAGGAAGGTCCAGAACTTTACAGATTATGTGCTTCACCATCGGGCCTACTCGGATTGGTAGCACAACAACTCCTTTGGATGAACGCTCTGCATCATCATAGGCTTTGATTGTTATCTTCTTGCGGGGATCCACTGATTCAATTGCATATCCCAATGATGTGACCAATTATAGTGTATAGATATTCAGGTCAGCTCTATTGTCGATCAAGACTCGCTTGATCTTATGTTGGTTGATAAACCATTCAATGTGGAGTGAGGTGTTATGAGGTTGCTGGAAGGATGTGTTGTCACTTTCAGAGAAAGTGAGACAAGGTGATGACCTTAGATTTCCAACCATGGCTTGGAACTAATATGTATTTAGGTTTGCAGGGACTGACACCTCTTGGAGAGCTTGATCCAAGATTGTTTTATGAGATGGGTATAGGCGCAATAGCTCTAAGATAGATATCAGTGCAGATGTTTTTTCTAACTCTTACACAAGGTTATACTACTTTGGGATGGATGTGGTTCCTTGTGGAGCTGCTTTAATGGTAAGCTTGTCGTGACATGTAACAACATTGCAAGTGGAGCTGAGATTCTTGATGGTAATAGTTGCAATTTGTTCATTGGCATCATATAGGTGATTCACAGTGTAATTATAGGCGGTGCGTGTATAATCAGTGGTATCTGTGTCTCGCCCTGAAGTGGAAGGACTCCTTTGATCTTGTGATGGAAGTGGATTCTTAAACATGAGATGATCATTGTTTGTTGTTTTTGGGTCATGTCCTTCGATTTCAATCTCACCTCGGTCAATAAGATCTTGAATAAGGTCTTTCAACCTGTGACAATTGCTTGTCTTATGCCCTTTCCCTTGATGGAAATTGCAATGTTCAGTATCCCTCCACCATGAAGGTTTGACTTGAGGTTCGTAATTTGATGTTTTGGGTAAGGTCACCGATTTTTGAGAAACCAGTTGACGTAACACCATTTAAATAGGTTCCCCTAAGGGAGTGTACGTTCGTTTTGGTTTAAAATTTTGCTGACGTTGTCTGGGTTCCTCTTGAGATATATTGTGTCCTTGATTTGGAGGAGCAACTATGTTTTTCTTGGGTGGGCGGGTCTGTCCTGCAAATCGGACCACAGGTTGTGCACTTTTGATAGTTCTTGCATCCACAACCCCATCATTGACGACATTTTTGTTTTTGTTCCAGAAGTTAGGCTTGTCACTATTGAAGCGCGGGCGAGGGACATCCTTTGGCTCATTGTATATCGTGATAAGCCCTTTTTGGATGAGAGCCTGCTCACATTTTAAACCTTTGGTGATCATGTCATTGAAGGAGTATGTGTCTTTTATGTCTAGGTGAAATTCCATTTCATCGTTTAAGTTGGAAATAAATATTTCGACCAGTTCTTGTTCAGGCAATTGAAGAGAACGTCTTCTAGACATTTGACACCATCGTTGCAGAAAGACTAAAAATAGTTCGCCTGGTTTTTGCTTAGTGTTACATAGATCAGCCATGGTGATATCACGTTCAATGTTGTGTGCGTAATGTGCCAGGAACTTCTGGACTAGTTCTTCGAAGGTCCTAATGCCACTTGGTAGTCGGGAAAACCATGATGTGGTTGTTCCTCCCAAGCTTTGGGGAAAACGTCGCATTAGGTATGTGTCCTCGTATGCCACTTCGAGGCAAGCTAAATGGAATTCTCTAACATGATCGCAAGGATCTCCTTTTCCTTAGTACTTTTCAAACTTGGGTGTTTCAAACCCTTGTGGAAAAGGTGGCATATGAATATTCATATCAAAGGGATAGGGACAAATGTCATTAAGTGAAAACTGATTAGTTTTCACACCACTATGAAGTTGTTGGGTGAGATTCTCAACTTGTTGCCGCAACATGTCTATTTCATTTGGAGGAGGAGGAGGTGGGGGATTACCTTGATGAAGGTTGTATCTGATGTGATCTCGACCTCTTTCATCCTCATTACGATTTTGGCATTCTGATGCTTGCCTTAGTTGTGCCACATCAAAATCAGAGGGTAGTTTGGCTCCCTCTTGAGTAAGTCTTAAAAAGTGAGCATCAGCATTGCTCCTGAGTATTTCATCAAAAAGTCTATTAAAGAGAGGGTTGTGTTGTGCCCTTTCTATTGCTGCAGGAGTAGGAGTACTTGGATTTTCATCATTTGGATTTCCTCCAAGAGCTTCTTGGAATTTATTGATATTTTCCTCCTCTTCTTCCTCAATTTCTTGTTGTCTAGACCTTGATCTGGTTTGAGCCATTTTGTTTACAAGTTTTTGTTGAAGTTTGATGAAAATGATGATGAGTTGGTGATGGAATGAAAGTGTGATATTTGGTGAAGTATTTTACATATGGATCCCTAGCACTAAGGTAGATGTTACCAAAGTTCTTTCTTGAATTTCTTGTTGTGTTTGATTGACAAAGTTTGATGTGATAAGGTTTAGAGAGATATGAGATGTGTTACAGACCCAACTACCTAGTAATGAGAGGATTCACTCATAGACCAGTTTTAACCTGCGTAGAAATGCCTCTTAGGATGAGTTTATCCTAGATATAGAGACACTCTAAAAGGTGATGTGTTGTGTTTGATTCAAGCAATATCAAAATAGAACTTAGGACAAGAACCTCTTAATACTTTTGAGAGTTGGAATGGATTGATGATGTGTGAATGGTGAGAATGGATGAAATGTTAACTTCAATAGAAACTTTGTGTTACAAAAGTAACAAACTCTTCCTCTTCTTGTTCAAGGGTTGGTGGTTCTACCCTAGCTGAGTTATATGTGATACAAATATCTGGAAAGAAGGCAGGATTGATCTTGTCTCCCTTATTTTGATGATAACTCAAAGCTCTATATTGAGTAAAAGCTCCGCGGTTTAATGACTCTTGATAAAATTCGTTTGATTTTCCTTGAAGGTATAGACGCATGTGACGTAAGAAGGTTCTATGAGAGACAAAGATTTGTCTATTGAGATAGAAGAATTTCCTCTTTTTGATGAAAGCCTTTGAGCTCAATGGTCTTCTCTTCAAGTTGATATGTTGATGAAGATTCTTCTGTCTCAAGATGTGAAGAATGGTCATATAGTTTGATACTTTTGTTATTGCTCTTTGTTTTTTATCTTTTGTTGGTATTTTGAAAGTGTTTATGTTGGATGAATACTTGTTTTTGGAACTGAATTTTGATTTTTTTCTTTGACAAGAAAACAAAGCAAGCACACAAACACAAGAATGTTGCCTCAAAAGGCACAAATAGGTGTGGGTCTAGATCAACCCAATCCTTTGAACTTTTTATGACCCTTTCCTTCAAATGTATTTTAGGTGTTTCCAAAGCCTGAAATTAGCTTAATTTACATTGGTCTTGACTCAAAACAAAAAACACTTCAAACACTCTTTATCCCTAAGGTCAAATGGCCAGTTGCGATAATTTCAGCCCACATCTTGATATTTCTTCAACTTTGGTACTACATACGTTATGAATCCTGTCGTGGCAGGTAAGGATGTGATATACTAAGTCTTATACGAGCATAACAAATAGATGATCCCTATGATGGGGGAGTCACCACTTTTATCGGGCTACAAGTAACCTTTCAAAAAGCTATGTTTCTACTCAAGGAAATATGTATGGTGAGTATCTTGGGAGCAAAACCTTTTATGCTCTTGCATTGAATTTATCACAAATATCCTTAATCAATAGAACGGGTGGGCTACTACGTAAAGGTGTTTAGTAATTTTTGATGTTTTTGGACATAAGTTCATTCTGCAGTGACTCACTTAAGAGCCTTGTAACTTGTGGTGGGGTCCATTTGTCCTTTTGGCAAGTTACACTGTAGGAACAACTATACCCAAGGCTACTACTTTCTCTCTCACCTGATTTCTATAGCGGATCGAAGGATTTACCGCGCGAGGTCGTTCCCAAGAGTGATGTGTCTCTTGGCAAACCTCTCTTAAAAAGATAAAATTTGAGTGTTACTAACACTTTTCTCTTGCACCTAGGACCACAAAAGCCAAGGGAGAGGATAGTGTGTGTTAGAAGTAGGACCACTCGATAAACACTTTTGCACAAGTGTGATAAACACAAAATACACTTGTTCCTTTTAACTTATCATTGCAACGGTGATCTAACTATTTGGAGATGTTGCTCCAACAGTCATGGTGTTCTTTTTATCCTTCAAAGGCAATGTGTTGAGTAAACTAGGAAAAATAAAATCCTGGTCAACTTAATGAAGAGCGTGTTTGCTTGAAGTAAATCGCTTTGTAAAATAAAACAAGTTGATTGTTCTTTTTATTTGCCCAAAAACCAAGTGTGGATTGTGATTTTTAACCTGAATTGATGCAAGGAAATCAAAATTTGTTTGGTTGAGTTTTATATACCAAAATGAAGTGTTTAGGTTGCCTATCTTGCAGGAAAAACAAAATTTGTTTGTGAATTTTAGAACACCAAATGAAAATTTTGAATTTTAAGCACCAAATGAAGTGTTTGAGTTTGTTTTAGCTTGTAATAAAATTAAGAAAAGGGAATTTTAAGCAATAAAAGGGTTAGTTTTACACCTGCACATGAAACGAAAAGTCAGTAAAATCTGAACACATGGTGAGCTTCTACAAGCCTACGAAAAATTAATTTATCGGTTACAAGGTATTTTTTACAACGCTCTGTTACAATAGTGCTACTCTGTGTGAGATTAGAAGTGCTACTTAACACAAAAATGTGAAACTAAGTACAAAAGCGCCAAAAGAAAATATTTAGACTGAAAGACAAACGTGCTAATACAGGAACAAAAGCACTAATTAAGGGACAACAGTGCTAGACTATAGACAACATAGCTAAATTTTGGACAATAGCGCTATTGTAGAAACAAAAGCGCTAGAAGACCAAATAACGATAGCGCTAAAGCGCAACTTGTGTGTCAAGCAAAATAGTCAAACAAGTTAGTTTTTTTCAAAAAGTTGCTCCTTGGTTCACGTCGGGTTCACCAAATGATGCTCTACAAAAAGGACAATGTTAGACCAAAACTTGTGGTGTTATAACACATAAGAAACACAAGAAACAAAGAAGAGTTAGTGTTAATCAACCAAGAACTAGTCTAAGCAGGCATACCAAGAGAGACACTAAAAACATAATGAAGTATTTAACTATGAAAGCAAACACAACAAGGCATCTCCAAATGCCTTCCACCATGCTTGTAGCTCCTTCTCCCTTGTTCCTCTCCTCTCCAAGTTCCAAATTAGTGTAGCTCTCAGCAGCTTTTTGCACTATGGATGCCTTATGGAGATTCAAGATTGGAAATGATTTACTTATGCAATGCAAGTGTGAACAAAAGCTAAAAATGAGAGATTATCTAATTAGCTAGTGTTGATTTTAAACCAAAAGAGTGAATATGAATGATTTATGCTAAATGCTCTCTAATAATGACTATAATGTAAATACATACAAGTTTTCAAGATCTGGATTATGAAGAAATGAGCTATATTTATAGGAAAAATGATGCAATGGATGGTTGAGATTGAGTAATCTCAACAAGGGTCAAGATTGAATGATATCCAATCCATGAGAGGGCTTTCAACCCAATCCCAGGATGACAAGTGTCAACATGAGATGAGTTGAGAGGAGAGAGAATAAGCATTAAATGTTTGACATGACCTGAGAGTTAACTTGGGAGTTAAGGTTAAGGTTGGGTTGAGTGAATAAATTAATTATCCAAAGAATAATGCTTTTATCCAATGGATAAACTCTTGTGCAAGAGTCAGTGAGGATAACCATGGTCAAAGCAATAAATGCTTGAGAAGACACATGGGTCATATGAGGGTTGAGTTAGGGGTTAAAGTCTTTAACCATGGGTGCAAGTGGATTTAACCATAAATGGGTATGTAAGAGCCATTAATGGTCATGTAAGAGCCATTAGTGGTTTGGAAGACTTTAGAGGTTAGCTTGTTGGACACATAAAACATTAAATGCTTTTCAAAAACTTTGGAGTCTTTGAGAAGTGACTCCAAGTTGCTTAGGAATGTGACAATAATTAGGGGATGGATTAGGCTAATTAGAAAGGGGTTTAGAAGAATGTGGAAGGGGATTAGGATTGCAAGTGGGTTTGGCGGGTGAGGGAAAATAGGATTTTTATTAAAATAAAATTCATTTATTTCAACAAATAGGTGCAAGTTGCATTTTTAGGAGAATGCAAGTGGGGGGTTTTAATGATTTAAATAAATGTTTTATTTAATTTATTTAAAAGAGGAAGGGGTTAAATGAAATAAATAGAATTTATTCATTTAATTGATTGTGATTTTAGTTTAATGAATTAATTAAAATAAATTGAATAATTTATTTAATTAATAGGAGAATGTTTGAAGATGAATTAATTAAATATTAATTTAATTAACTAATGGCTAGTGGATTTTTAATCAAATAAATAGCAAATATTCATTTAATTAAAATGGACAGATTTATGTGACTACATGATCCATCAAGGTGATATCAATGGGATCAAAAAATAGGGGATCATATGGAGCACGCAAGCTTGTCAAAAGCCCAACAATCTATCTGATGTTTAGACCGTTGTTGGTCGGAATCTGTAGGCGAAGTAAGTCGTTATCATCATATTCTCATAGTCATCCAACATTTTGGCCACAGAAGGTGAGGTCTAAGAATGACCGACATTTTCCAGAAGCAGGGGAGCCACAACCCAGATGAAGATGCAGGCTATCATCCAAGCCTTCATTTTGTTCAACCTGAAGTGCATCTCTGTGATTTTTATCTTAAAATCACCAAAAAAAGAAGAAGCAAATGGACTCTAAACATAGGGGATGTACAATGAGATTGCCTTTAATGGATCAATTTCTTGCTGAGCAAGCCAAGGATTTCAGAGAAGATACAGAGGCATTATTCTAATTTCCCAATTTAAAGTCAAATAATAAACTAAACAACTTAAGTGGGGAAGCGGCATGTTTGGAAAATTTAGTCAAGGGGGCTTGATTTTAGAAAGGGCCAACCATGTTAAACTAAAGGCTCAACATGTGAGCTTCCTTACTGAGAATGGCACTTCCATAGGAAGCGACATGTTTGGAAAATTTAGTCAAATCGGTTTTGGATAAGTGGGGAATACAGTATTATAAAATTATATATCATAGTATTTCATTAATTTTTTTTTGAATAATGATGTGGGTATATTGTTTCATTAAGCTTTTGTTATTATTTTGTCCAATAAAAAATTCTCTCTTTAAAATAAAAAACAGGGTTAATCTTTTAAATAGCTTTAGAGAGATGTGGGTATAAAAAGATAGAGAGGAGTGGGAAGTGAGAGTAAGAGATTGGAGATTCAATAGATAAAGAGGGATAGATTATTCTTCGACTAATATTTTTGGTTTTTTATAAATTGTCTTATTAATTATCTTTTTAATAAGTTGATTATGCATTTGAAAAACATAAATAGATATCTTGATAAATATATACATGCGAGATGCAGATACTACTAGCTTAGATAATAGAGGGCTCACATCTTTTAAATACATGCATCGTTGAGATACTACTAGCTAAAAGACTTGGAGAAATATCATCCTTAATAAATATTTCAAAATATGCGCTTTGAGACTAATATCTAATGTTTTTTAGATAGATGTATTAAAGATATTTAAGCTAGTTTATTAAAATATATTAAGGCATAATTATACCAAGAGACATAATTAAAGTGAGATGTGAGCATGTTAACAGAAGTTGTTTTAACATACAAAAATAATAAAAACTAAAACTAAAAATAAATGAATAGAATAAAAAAAAAGAATATGAAAGGCAATATGCTAACTCTAAAATAACTCTCTAAGTAAATAAAATGACTTTTTTTAACATAAACATATCATGTAAAAGTAAAATATAATTGAAAATTCTAAATAAATATTAAAAATGGTATTAATATGAAAAATAAAAAATAAGTGATATAGTAAAAATTAAAATAAGTTTTTTTTTTTATGCAATATTTTTAATATTTATTGTAATATTATTGAAAAATAAAACAACTCTCTAATAAAATATAAAATAAATAATGTGAAAAAAATTTTATTTAAAATGTATAATGATAATTGTTTAAAAAATATTACTTGCTAATTTATATTTTGGTTTATTTAAGTGTATAAATATTTACCATTTTATTTATCAAATTACATAATGAATAATTATAAAAGAAAAATGTAAATATATAAAATTACAATTTCATGAATTGGCATATAGGTTTTTCTAAAGATGGGCATATTAATTTATAATGATATCCGAGAAAAATATCTTATATTATTAAGATATATGAAAAAATATTAAAAGAAAACTTATTGAGAGTCAATATTTAATTTACAAATGTAAATTTCTTAATTTTAAAATAAATAATATATATAATAAATAAAATAGTTCTATGGAATAATAAACTGATTCTAAAGTAATTCTTGATTTAATATAACATCTCACATAAAAATAAATTAAATGATATAAATAAAATAATTTTATTTTTTTAATTATTTATTAAAATTATAAAAAAAAAAAGTCATATCAATCCTATTTAACAATCAAACTCATATTTTATTTTTCTTTCTTTCCTTTAATCATTTTCCTTTCTTTTTTATTATAAAGAATTGAAATCCTAAAATGATTTCTTAAAATAAATATTTGGACAATGATAAGATAGAGACATTTACATTGTATTTTGGCTACCTTTCATCTATTTCTAGATCTAAAAGTGACCACACATGTTTTCGAAACCTCTTGCATCCCACCATTTATCATAAAAAATTAATCAAGGACTTAGCATTTGTTGACACCTAATTCAACCTAAATTTTATAAGTGGCTCATACTTAAATGCTATGTAATGGATGTTGGGTTATTACATTTTATAGGTTAGTTTTTAGTTTAGATTAAGAAATTAATTAAAATGTTTAATGTAAGTTATTAAATAAATGTAGGTTAGTTTTTAGTGGTTAATTAGGGAGAATAAGGGATTTTGGAGTTGATATTTAGGAGAAAGAAAAAAACTTTATGTGTCATTGGAATATAATGTAAATATTATATTAATTGAATATCAATGTCTTTGTTTTGTTCTTAATATGAAACAATGGTGTAGTCTTTTCACACTTGGTATCAAAACAGGGTAAAGTTGGACAAGAGAGTAACATGGCAATCATAATAGTGCCTAGGATGAACATAAGGACTATTAGTGTAGAGGATGAAGACTGACATAGGGGCAACTATCATATAAAATGTATGTGTAGAAATTTGGAGCAAATTGAAGCTTGAAAGATATGTTCATTATGTAGGCGTTTAAGATATAATGTGAAATTTAAATAAATCATTAGTATATTCTTTATTATTTTCCTTATTTCTTTAGGCATGTGAAGAAGGCATTTGAAAGCTTTTGTATTTAATATACATGCCTAGGATTTTAGGGATAAGCAATTAATTAAATTAACTATGTTAAGATTTAATTAATTATTTTAGTTAATTAATTATTTAATTTATTTATTTTAGTCAATTAATTGGATCAAAGTGGAAAATGATAAATTAAATAAATTATTTATTATTAATTTTAAGAAGATAAAGATACGAAGGTTGAACTTAATTAAAAAAATATAAATTTATTTAAAGGGGACTCTAGAGGAATGAGGATAAAATAAAATTAATTAAGTGAATATTTTTATTTAATTAACTAGTGATTAAATTTGTTTTTATTTAATTAGTGATTGAGTGAGAATTAAAAAGGTTAAATTAATAATTAGTTTTATTTAATTAACACTGGGATAGGATAAGAAGAATGTTAGATATGGACAATTTTAGGTATCTACATATTTCCCATCTTTGAGATGGTGTTGCGATAAAACATATTGTTTCAAAGAAAAAACAAAATATAATGGTAAAAAATAGATAGGATTAGATAGGATACCATGGTAATTGGAAGGAGGGGAGTGGCAATGAGGGAGGAGGTAGGTATTCCCCCTCTAGACGGTAGGTTGGTTCAAAGACTATAGTTGTGCATTTGAAATGGATGAAGGAATTAGAGGATAAAAGATAAAAGGATAGGAGAGGATAGATAGATTAGGATGCAGAGATTTATCGAGTGATGGTGCTAAGATGGTTTGAGAAACCTTTACTTGAGATAACACTCGATGTTATGCACCAATGTATAAGGACTAGGATGATAATTTGACAAGCTTACAGATGATTAACCCAAAATATAAAGTCACATACAAGCATGGGCCATATGGAATTATTATATGGTAGACCGTGATGCTATTATGGAGAGGTCTTACAAGGATTATTAAAAGATAATCGATGCAAGCAAGCAAGCATGCATAATGGTACAAAGTAAAACAAATATGATGCTCTTAGTCAAGCTAAAAACTGATTCATTGATTGATTGATGGTGGTGGTGATGACGATGGTGATTTCATTTTTTAATAATAAGAATAGTGAAAGGATTGGGAATGATATATCCCTATCATGATCATTTGAGTAAAATTGATCAATATAGTTGGGAATTAATCTTTACTTGGTAAAGTTAATTTCCTTTTATTTGTTACTTGTAGGAATATTCCTAAGGGATCTCTACAAGTCCTTTGTCTTATTTGAGTTCTCACAACTCATTTTATTTATTCCAAATATGTGGAACATTAGATTTCCTCTTTAAGAGGATGTTGACACATTGCACACATATATTGTGAATGGTGGCATTCATAGAGTTGGGAGTTACAAACTATCTCCTCTTCTCATCTCTACTTAAGAGATGCTTCTCCTCTTATTTTTCACTTTTGATATTATTGTAATGAGCCCCTCTCTCTCTCTCTCTCTCTCTCTCTCTCTCTCTCTCTCTCTCTCTCTCTCTCTCTCTCTCTCTCTCAACTTTCTACTTCATTCATAATACATAAGGGATTTTTCTTTGTTTTACCTCTTTCTCTCTCCTCTTCATGTTTGGGTGATTTCTCGCTCAAGTTGTACAACTTATTTGGTAACATTACGTCAATCAATAAACTTACTTGGATTTTCTTTCATTTCTTGCTCTTGTATTTCCTTTCATGGTATCAGAGCAAGTTACTAATCCTCATTTAAGTTGAAGTTGATGAAGTTTGCCATTTTTTCATTTTGGAGATCACCCTTCTTGGAAGCATACTTTGAGAGAAGAAGTAGAAGTTTTTTCTCTAACTATTTTGTGCAAATTTAGATTTCAGTTTTTTTTTAAATCAAACTTGCAAGATTAATACATTTAGATTCTAGTCTAAAGTTTGTTTGTTTTTAGTTTTAGAAGGTTTGCTGCCAAAATTGTTTCATCAATAAGTTGCATTTATGGTTTCTTGTTGTAATGGATGAAAAATTAGGGTTTCCCAAGTTATGCTTTGTAAACTAGGAAATGGTCTAACTTTCACAAACATTACATTCAAAGAAGGATGAACTCAATAAATCCAACCTCAATTCTATTAAGAAGAGGGTTGAATGTTGATTGAGGTCCTATTTCCCCTTTTGTTTGAGTTGAAGTTGTGTTTGAATTAGGATTTTGAAATGTAAATGCTAAATCTATAAAAAACAATAAGAAATTGAAATGAAATGATGAAAACAAAATGTTGCAGAAGTCAAACAGTTGTAAACTAGGATCTAAGAAGAAGAAGAGGATCGAAACCTATATCTGAAAAATTCCAGAAAATTGTCAGGACTAGAGTGCTCGTCGCCCTGGTCCTCCAAATTTTCCTTGGTCCTACAATTTCGCCCTGGTCTTGAGGGGTCTTTGGAACTTTTGCAAAAGCCATCTTAGTTTGTATATGTCTCCTCTATCCTTTTCCACTCGCACGGCTTCCAAATCTGCCACCTGCATGGGAAATGGTGGTGTGGATAAGGGTTTGCCTTAGGTTAAACCCTGGGTTTGGAACTAACACTAATTGAAATAGAAATTGAACTTGAATGAAATGGAAAGGCTTGTCTTTTGAGGGCAAGACTAAAATGCTTGAATGTAAATAGGTAAAGCTAATGCAATACTGTTAAGATAAGTCTTTCATGTGTTGAGGCAATAACATGATAAATCACACAAAATACATCATGAAATCATAATTGAAACATAAGTTGAAGATGCCCTGATGTAGCTAGTTGCTCCTTGAATCAGATCTACTCTTGAATTGATGATAATGTTTGCATATAGTTTAATTGTTGTAAATGAGTTGAGAGAGATGCCTTATATAGTGATTTATGTTGGATATTGCTAAGAAGTTTGTTGGAATGATGTGTTGTCATTGATGTCAACATATTATTCTATGTATTCCAGTGTTGTAGTCGGATTAAATGAGTTGGTTTGGCCAGTGTGTTGCAGTTGAGTTGTTGCAGTTTAATGGGTTTTGAAATATGTATGTTTAGTTGATTCAACAAAAGTTTCAATGATATGCATGATGATTTGATCAAGTTGTGCAGTCTGTTATTGTGGTTGATATTAGGTTGTTCATGTTATTCGGTATTATGGTTTGTGCTCCACATTGCTCTGGAATTGCATTATCTTGGTTTGCGGATTTGGCAGTGTTTGGGTCGTTTATATGTGTCCTCAATTCAAATAGTTCGTGAATTGCAAGTCCACAATTGAATCTTTCTGTTTGACAGTTAGTTCAACACGTATTCTTGAGGTCTAGTATATTGATAATGGAAATTCTAGTAAGTGGTGATGTTGTGGTTGTTTTTGGTGTGATTCACGTTGCTTGCAGATGTTTCTAGATCGGGTCCTATTCGTTTTGATGGTCTGCATTGTTCGTTGTGTGCGTTATTGACCATATTCTTGATCCAATGGTGTTCTTCGTGCTATGCAACATTCTTGATGATTGTAGCATGTTGCGGATGCTCGAGGTAATTGTTGGAGGTGGTGTGTGTTTGTGGTATTGATTTAGGGTCAGACTATGTCTTAGCCAACATTGTTTTGGTCCGCACGTATTGGTGTTGCGTGTGAGGTTATTATTTTGTAATTTGTGTTGGGTTTAGCCGACCTCGAAATATAGGTTGATGATTTGTATAAATATATGTAATATTCATTAGTGAGATGTATCTATGTGTGCGAACATTGAATTGATCTTTCAAAAGAAATGCCTCATGTGGGAGAATCTTCGTTAGAGAGGTTTTCAAGGACCCTCTATCTGTGTTCTTTATTGGAGCAATGAAGAATGTAGTTCACATTTGTTTTTGAACTGTCTATACTCTAGAGAG
Organism: Cryptomeria japonica; assembly: GCF_030272615.1. NCBI lineage: Eukaryota > Viridiplantae > Streptophyta > Pinopsida > Cupressales > Cupressaceae > Cryptomeria > Cryptomeria japonica. The sequence continues at coordinate 228,311,952 of NC_081410.1, read as the reverse complement.
ATATGGCATAGATGGTGGGAGGCATGGCAACATACTTGTATTCATGCTTCTTCCTTGGTTGAATTTCGAGAGAGCATGGGTAGACCTCCAATGAAGACCTCATTCCTTTAGGTGGCTTGGGTTATTGGTCTTCCTCTCACTATTTGAAATATTTGGCTAGAAAGAAACCACATGATCTTTCAGGATTCCAAATCCGGTGAGTTTTCGCTTATGGAAGAAGATTGTTAACAAGCTTCAAGAGACTATTTCTGCAAAGTGTGATCTATTTGAGATTGTTGATCGTGATGATTATGCTATTGTAAAGATTTTGAATTTGGGGATCAATAGTTTGGGTGGTACTATTGGCAAACGATCTCGACAAACCAAACAGAGGATTAATACAAAAGGGAGGTGGATGACTCCTCTTTTTGGTGTTTTGAAGATTATTATAGATGGTTCTTCTCGTGGGAATCTAGAGCGTGTTAGGATTGGTGGTATTGGCAGAAGTGGTGATGGGTATGTTGTTTTCTTCTTCTCTATTTATATAGGGCAACATTTTAATAATTTGATGGAAGTTCTTGCTATTAAGGTTGTTGTTAAGAGAGGATGTTCTCTTGATTGGAAGCAGATAATTTGTTAGTCAATTTCTCAAATTGTGGTTGATATGTTGAATAAGTAAAGATTGGATGGCCAAACAGATCTTGAATGTATAGTTCATTGGCTATTGTTTCCTTTTGTCATGTCCTCAAAGAGTGGATCAGAGTGGCTGATTGCCCTATGAAGTGGCCTCAAAGAACGCTAACGGTTGGGATATTGGGGGGAGAGACGAATTATGTTTTGATTATCTTGAGACTTTGGAGAGGTTAATGTTGGTTGACAAAAGTTTGTAGCTCTATTTTTGGGATGTTAAATTTGGAACTTCATGTTTTGTTGCTTCTAGGGCCTAGGGCCTTAGCATTGTATTCCTCATTTCTCTTACATTGTATTATTATCTAATAATTTTATTTATTTGTAATTATATAAAAAATATTCTTATTTGTAATTATATAAAATAAATATTCTTTATTATATAAATGAATTAATTTAATCATTTTATATGTTTGATAGTTATAATTTTAAATTATTATTATAAAAAACCAAGTGGCTTATATGTAATAACAAAATGACTAGAGAACATTACTGTATGAAAATAAAAACAAAAATACAAACATTAAAAAATTTGATCAACCCAAAAGAAATTAATAAGTTATGATTCTAACTATTCAAATATTAAAATAAATATTTGTTAGTGAAAACCATTAAAATATGATTTAATAGGTATAATGCTATCCTAAGTTTCAAAATTATTATGATTAAAAGTATTCAAATATTAAAATAAATATTATTAAACCAAGTGGCTTATATGTAATAACAAAATGACTAGAGAACATTATTGTATGAAAAAAAAAAAAAAATACAAACATTAAAAAATTTGATCTAACCTAAAAGAAATTAATAAGTTATGATTCTAACTATTCAAATATTAAAATAAATATTTGTTAGTGAAAACCATTAAAATATGATTTAATAGGTATAATGCTATCCTAAGTTCCAAAATTATTATGATTAAAAGTATTCAAATATTAAAATAAATGTTATTAATGAAATTCATTAAAATATGATTAATATATCGATATAATGAAACTCTCATATTTTTAATCCAATCATATTCCCAATATTAGTGGACAACATGACACAAGTTTATTTTTTATATTTAAGATAATTTATTTTTTATATTTAATATTTAAGATAATTTTATTTTTTATATTTAAGATAATAAAATTATCGATAAAGTATTTTTTTTAATATTTGAAATAAAAAACAATTATCCCAAGAAAGAATTGATTTAGATCTTTCAATGATTGACTATGCTTAAGATAGGAAAAATTCTTAGACAAGTTAATTTAATTTAATTTTGGTTTTCAAATCAGAGTTGACTATCAATCATAAGCAAACTCAATTAAGAATAATCTAAGGTAAGGTGTTGATTTGATTGGATAAAGATTTGGTTTGTGAACGATTGATTTAGGTTTTTGATATTAAAGGAAGGAGATGGAAGATGAATAAGGTTACCTCGAATTTCTTTTGTAATGGATTAGATAACCTATGGTTTTCAAATTAGAGGAAGGATATGGAAGATGTATTATAGGGTTATCTAGGATTTCTTATTTTTTTCAATGAGGATGAAGGTTTGATTATGGCAATTGGATAAAATAATAGTTTTCAATTAGGAATTGGATAAAATAGTTTTCAATTAGGATGAAGGTTTGATTATGGCAATTGAATAAAATAGGATATAATAGTTTTCAATTAGGATGAAGGTTTTGATTACGACAATTAAATAATTGGATAAAATAAATTTGGATTAAATAAGGGTCTTGATTGAAGGATTGGTTAGGACAATTAAATATTATTTGGAAAATTGGGCTGTGGTGAATGAAATTAGGATCTTTATTATTGGATTGGATAAGGGTTGACATTAAGGACATGGTTTTTTCACTTGATTTAAAAGAGTTCGGATTTGAATTTTGATGACAGATTTTATAGAGAATGAGATTAGGAGTGGGTAAGAATTGGATGATGGATTAGGTTAGATTATGGATTAGATTTTGGAGTAAAGCTGACATGGAATGATCGATTAGGATGACAAATTTCAAAGGAAATACCAACCTACTTAAATCCTTCTATGGAATAACCATGCACTAGCAAGAAATCCTTTCACGAGTCAAACATGTCCAAAATAATGCCACTTTTCTTTGCAAAAATTGGAATTAGACTCTCCAACAACTCCTATTAATTATAGGTTAGGTGAGCACAAGACATGCTCTCTACAAGTCGAAGCTTTTCGTGGTTTTCATGATTCAAAAATATGTTAGATTTCGTAGCGAGTTATGACTAGTCCAACTTGATGGGGCAACATGGGTCTTTCCAACATATAGTATATTATATAAGAACATATAACACAATGATTCAATTTATATGCATTAAATTGCCTAAAATCAATTCACAGGCATCATCTGTTTCAAATACTTGACTGTAGTACACAGAAAATTCTACCATAACTATGCAAAATTGGGAAGAGGCCTGCATCCTAGATGTTCACAAAATTATAACAAACAATTCAACAATAGAAGCGTAAAAAATAAAGAATAGTCATTATACTTGTCATTGCCCTTTAGCTCAACTACCACATAAGCAACTCCTCACACTTGTGAGCTCCCAATAGGATACTAAAGACTAAATGAATCAAGACTAAGATGGCTTGTGTCACATTCTTCGCTGCTGATCAACCCCTGAAAACAGTAGTTGTGTTCAACATGCAAAGTAAAATGCAAATCTCCTAATCACCCAGCATACCTATCTCATTGCTACAAAAATCAGGATCCCAAGTCCGAGCCCTTTTCCTGATTCAAGATTCAAGATCCCTTCCGCATCAGCCTCACCTCAAGCCAATATATGTTTACAACCTGGTAAGAGGTGTACCAGGGACCCTGCTTGCCACAGAATGAATTGATTTTTACATTTGATAAAAATCGGTGATCCCAAAATGAATCCAGTCCCTCTGCATTTCATTTGTTTGATGAAGACTTAAGCAACATGAATGGGATTGATAGGACTTAAACTGCTGTTGTTGAGTGACGGATTTGTATGAAATGCAGATTGTCTAGAAGGTTTAGACAGAAGCTTCAATGACAAGGCTGAAGGTTCAATTGGACCTGCTGGTTCACCAATACTCAGTTGTGAAATGCCTGTAAGCTCATCAATGTTTACCGGAGCCTTGGGAACCTCTGCCCTAGGTTTGAAAATGTTGGAATTCGGTGGCAGGTCATTTGGGTTAGGCCTAAAAACAGGCCAAAAAGGGACTGGAATAGGAAGGGATTGTCCCACAAAAGTGGGATATGCCGGTGGAATACAAGCCATTTGTACTGAACCTTGGGGGAACTGATTTTGCACTTCTGTAGAATTTGCTGAATCAACTGTTTCACATTCTTGATCCGAAGCTGATCGTGATGATAACATGCCCAAATTGTTATGTTCAAAATTGGGGTCTTGCTTAAGCATGGAATTTTGGTCACCAGGAAGGAGCTGGTTCTGTACACTACCTTCACAAATAGGATCAACAGTAGTAACCATTGAATAAACTTCTAGTGCATTGTCATGGTCCTGTAAAATGCGAATGAAAAAAGAATGATCAGGATGGCTAAATGTAAACCTCCAACATGGAAACAAATAAATCATTTTAATAAGTTTTTATCTGTAACGATCTGAAAGGTGGGAGATATGGGCAGTAGAAGAAAAAAATTAAGCAAAAGAGTAATCCCTGATGAGCAGGGATTTTTAAGCGTCAAATACCTCTTCATTAATTAAGAAAGAATTTCAGAGCAGTGTTGCTTTGTTTCATAATCCACTTCTCAGTTGAGTCCAAAAAAGCCTTTTGGTATTCGAAAGCAAATGAATAGATTAAAAACTCACCCCTTCTGTTATCATATCAAAGAGGCTGGAACGTCTTTTCCTTCTGGTCATATTGCTCTGTCGAATGAAATACTTCTGTGCATGACTTGCTACCTGTGTAGGTGTTCTTGTAATCACAAAGTTCCGAGAGATCCCTCTCCAATCACCTTTTCCTAGTTTCCGCAAACCTAGCAAAAACATTCTATGCTCCTCCTCTGTCCATGGCACACCTACATAAATTTAAGAACCACAATAAATCAGGTCACCAAGTGAAGCGTTAATGATCATAGGCAACAGAAATAACACAGATGGAGCAGTTAAATTCATGGAGAAAAAAGCTCAGAACAAAGCAATCTTTATCCATAACAAAATTGAAGGCAAACTCTAATGCCAAGTTCCATCAAGCCCTCTACATGTTATTAAGGTTGATTTTATTGCAGGGGTGTGCCCTTGGTCTCCTTATGCTATACAATGCAGCCTGCAGAAGGAAAGGAAGGTCTGGAACGCTTTGTGACATGACTTAACTGCCTATTCTATAAAGTCTAGTGGTTGTATCAGGCATTACCAAATCGATCTTTTGGTGCAACAAAAATCATACTTCTAACAAGTGATATTTACAGGTTCAAACCGCTCACTTGCACTGGAGGATTGTTGCAAGGTGTGCACCCTTGATCTCCTTGTGCTGTGCAGTGCAGCGCTCAGGTCTATAACATGGCTTAACTGCCTCCTGTGGATTCTACAGGTCTAGTGGTTGTATCGAACATTGCCAGGTCGATCTTTTGGTGGATTCTACAAATCTAGTGGCTGTATCAAACATTGCCAAGTCGATCTTTTGGTGCAAGAGCAACCGTACTTTTAACAGATTTTCAGACATTCAAAATAAATTATCGAGAGAATCTGTGAAATGTTACTCGTGAGCAAATGACATAGCCATCTGAGTAGTATGTATATATATATATACCTATTTAAAAAAATGCCAAGAACAAGGCAATCCTCAGAGTTAAATATCCAAGGTAGATTCCAAAAGAGATTAAAAGCCTAAAAGCCTAAGATAGCAATGTACAATAAATTTCAGTTGTTACACATTCAACACTCAGATCATAACCAACCTGAATTGTTAATGCGCACTCAAAAACTATCAATTAAGCATACCATTTTTTCTTCCTTGTGCCACACAATACCTGACATGTGTTCAGATCAATATTAGCTCATATCTTAAACAGATATGAATTGAATTTTGAGATAAACAAAACCTCATGGGATGCCTCTTGGAGAGGCATAAAACACAAACTTCATACAAAGTCTCGTAAAATCTGGACACACCCCTATGGGGCTCCTATACAGGGATATGTTTTGGATGCTGGGGATGAGTACCAGGAATCAAGGAAAGAGTAACCAAGTATGATATTTTAAAGAGCACTCCACAGTAAGAAGCTACTACCTAAATCGTAAATCCTAGCACTTCCTCCAATTCCTTACCCCATAGCACAAATCCTACATATCATAAAATAATGTTATTCAAAATGATTTTCGAAATATTCATACTGTTATTACATCATTGAGAATAATATGAATATCTAATCATAAATTAATAAATAGCTGTAATGGTGAAATTTCCATACCCATAAATTAATAAATAGCTGTAATGGTGAAATTTCCATACCCATTACATTTACTTTTTACTTTTGCACTTATTTTGAGGAAATGTCTTGTAATGTCTTGATAAATGTACATAGGTACAAATGGCACAATCTTGTGCAAAGTTGGTCCCATTCCCCTAGCCTTTACTCTATCCTATAGATGCATATCTATCCTATATGCATGCATATCCCCACATATTTAGCCCCCACCTTGTCCTTTACACACACATACTCCAATACATTCACCCAATAGTGTTCAGTATTCTTAAATATCCAGATCATTTCCACAGGTGAAGAACATTTCCGCAAGCTCAGATCTGACCTAAATCAACAAACTCAACCTGAGGTGAGCTATGAATTGTGATGATTCTTTTCTGATCCCATAGCATCCATTCTTTGGCTTAAACGACATACCAAAGATGGGGATGTGCCAATCCCTCATTTATCAGGGATTCTGAGGCATCCCAAAACATCACTGAGAGGAGGATGTTCCTAGGGTCATCCCTTATTTTGCTAACATCCCTCAGCAATTGGCAGAATGTCTGCACCATTTACTAATGTATTTTCAATGAAAGAAAGTCAAATAGACAAACAGCCTAATACTATCTCTCAAAGTTGCTGTTTCTGTATTTTTGATATCAGAAAATAGTAGTACTTTAGAAATAGAGGAGTAATTCTTGAATAGTAGTTAAAGAGAGCAACCTTGGGTAACTACTTGATGTATTTTGGTGGATTTGGACCTTATCGAAATTTCTTGAAAGACGTGTAAAATATAGGAGTAGAATAATGATAACAAGGCTATTGAAACCCTGTGAAACTTTAAATACTATATTTTTCTTATTATTTAAGAGCCATCTTCTCAACATCCCAAAAATGAGTCCCCGTGTAGCCCTACAGGGCCTATACCCAAAACTCGGAGACACTTTAATCACAAATATATCATGATTTCACAAATCTCATTTCCAAATAAGAGCATAAACCCCAAAAATTTGAGTTGATTATCCTCCATGTACTCAAAACCCAGAGAAATATTGGTCACAAATGTCTAATGGTTTCGCAAATCTCTCATCCTTATAAGAGTATTGCAACCTGAAACGAAAATGCAACAACCTTTAATCAATTATTGGACTGGTCAGTATAGTTTTAACATTTCCTGCCAAAGACAGTGTTCAGATGGTGGAGAACTTATAATGTCTAGAAATGTACTCATATTCGTAACCTACTTGTGTCCACGGGATAGGGGCAAGAGAAAGGCTAAAATGTATTGTAGGGTTTTATAATGAATCATGATCCAATGGGCACGTCCAGCTCACAAGGCAGAGTCATAGGGGGTAAGAAGCTTTACTTGCTTTTCGTATCTTTAACATTACTCCACCTTAGCTAAAGGCTCTTACGTGTGTGATTAAAACATTTATCCACCTCACAAAGTAGAATACCCCTCGGAATAATTAAAAATTCTAGAGACCAGTTCCCTGAACAACAACCGTTCCACCAGTCTATTCCCTTGGGATATTTTCCTAGCTAGACTAATGGATGTACAACAGATTGAAGAGATCTCATTTTATTTTTTTTAAGTACATGATCAAATAATTCTGGCAAAAACAACATTTCAACAAGATTTACATCAGTAATCTTGAAGTCTCTTTTGGATCTTCAGTCAAGAAAACAAACACCTATTTGAAATTTTACATTAATTCAATCCCCCAATCAAAAAAATAAAGCAAAGGCTCAGCTTTATAATTTATTTAATTTCTCTCCACGTATCAATTTCAAGATAGAATCACACTTTGCATGCAGTAATAATATTTTCGATTGAATCTTGCCTTTTAACTTATCTCAACAACCCAGCACATATTTTCAGAAACGAAACCCTATCTCAAACTACCAACTTAAAACTCCATTTTGGCAATTGGATCAATAATTGCCAAAATCCCGTTTGAAAGGCAAAAAGATTTTTCACTATTTTAGAAATAATGAAAACAAAACAAGAAAAGAAAATCTACACTTGCAAGAGCACAGAAATCTCGGTTATTTGTGCCCTCTAGCGAAGGGCATTTCTAACATAAAAAACACTAGTACAAGAGATCTCTTCCGGCAAAGATTGGATATTTATACCTTGTGGACCTCAAGAAAACAAATTGATTCACAAAAAAACCAAATATGGAAAAATCCAAAGTGATTCAAATTACAGCAATCCAAAACGTAAAGAGCTGCTTACCTTTCTTCCTCTCCCTAGAAATAGAAGAGGTGGACGGATGAAGAAGACCATCGGACAAATAACCAGCGGGGTCCGCAGCAACACAAGCAGAAGCAGAAGGGGATGGAGAGGGCGACGGAGGGTTATTATTAATCATCAACAGATTCCCCAAACTTGCACTTTTCCTGATCGGGCCATCCGTGAGCCTCACGCCGAACAATTTCACTCCACCACGGTCCCGATTAGGGCAAGTCCTCGAGTTATGGCCGTTATGGCCGCAGTGCGAACACTTGCGCGTCATACTGCTTTTCCAATGAATCACAATTCAGAAATCGATCTCTCTATCTTATCGCAGATCGATCCAGCCAGAAATAGGAAAAGTTTACCCCACAAAAGCACAAGAAAACAGACCAAATTTGTTGTTTTACAGCGTGTATATCCAGCCCTGCCTGCTCAGAACTGTTAATTCCAGTTACAAATATTTTTGCAAGAAGAAGACGAAAACGGAAGAGGAAGAAGGAGAAGAAGAAGAGAAGAAGACGAGGACTCCTTTCCTCTTGTTATGTGTGGGCAGAGAGATAAAGTTGGTCTTTAAAGGGGATAAAGTGTGGGGCTATTTTTATTTTTATTTTTTAGGTCGGCAACATTTGACGGTGTCCAGTTGCCCACGCGGAAAGAACTCCATACGTGTAAATCTACCATGCCATGGCCATGGCAATGGGCATGGCATGAGATGATTCATTTCATTTTTTTAATATTCTTTTTAAATATTTATCCTAAAATAAAAAGTTTTCTCAACATGTGAAAGTGGTTACGCGAAGGTTCCTTGTTTCTCGGGGATAAGGGGCGTGTGGGCCCCATTGAGACAGAATTTGGAGGGGTGAAGAAAAGCCATTTTGGATGTTGTGAGAAATGTTGATGTTGTACTAGGTACTTATGAATCCCTTCCTTTGACTGCTGGAATTTTTTTTCTTCTTTTCTTTATCTAACGTCCACTGCCCGCACACGTTGCGTGTGGGACACGTTGCCTTTGCCTTTGGTTTTGGAGCTTTCCAGGCTAAATTTATATGCGTGCCTTTATTTTATGTTAGGCATGTGGCACTGGTATCCCACGTGGAGCTTTGTCCAACATAAATTAATAAATTAATAAAAAAAATTCACTGTTTTTTCCATAAAGGTCCTTTGCTAGGGTAGGTGCTTCCCTTCATCAGTATTTATTTAGTATTTTCTATGGAAACATCCTAGGACAATATTACAAGGGAAATAAATGAAGAATTTTATGTTAGAATTAGATAAAGTAATTAATCTTTGATCTATGTCAAATAAATAAATTAGTTTTAGATATAATGAGGAAAGTATTTAATTTAAAAATGTTAGTTGTTTTTTTCGGTTTTTTTTGTTTTTGGGTTTGGGTAAGTGTTATCTTTATGGGGATAGCTTTCTATATTGCTCCAAAAAGTTGTACATATAATATCCATACTCATTACAATAAAGTATTTAGTTTTAGATCTATCAAGTAAATTGCTGGTACAAAAGACATAACATCAATATTTTATTTAAAAAATAAATTATTTGGTTTTAGATCTAACACTCAAATAAATAAAGTATTTAGTTTTGGATATTGTGGGAAAATGGTTGGAACAAGAGAAAATTTAATCTAAAGTATTTAGTTTTGGATCTAGCAAGTAAATTGTTGGTATAAGAGAAAATATAAGTTTAGGTAAATATTTTAGAGTAAATTAAATAAATAACAATAATAAATAAAAAATGAATACTCATACTCTAAAATAATATTTAATTTTAAGGTACCCGTTCATGGGTTTTCAAGGGTTAATCCTTTTTGTAAGGATCATGGAAATAAGGAGGAGATTTGGCCAAAACCTGAGTGGGGATGCGTTAAGATTAACTTTGACGAGGCTTCTAGGGGTAACCCGGGTATCTCTAGAGCGGGATGTGTGGTTTGCGATGATGAAGGGAAGGTTCCTTTTAAAGGTGCAAAAAGGCTGCAAGATGGAACTAACAACGACGCAGAGGTGCAAGCGGCACTGTTAGCAACTGATTTGGCAGTGAACATGAAGGTTTTGAAAGTTCATTTGGAGGGAGATTCTTAAGTTGTGGTTAATGCTATCATGAAAAGAGTAACCCCGAGTTGGAGATTAAACAAGTTTATCACCTTAATCTACTCAAAATTAAAAACTTTTCTAGAGTTTTGTATTTCTCATGTAAGGAGAAGTGGAAATGTCATTGTTGACGGGTTGTCCAATGTGGCATGCGATTTAGCTAAGGGAGAGGTGAGGTGGTGGAATGGAAATAATGGCAACATTCAATGGAGTTAAGACGGCCTGCTTAGTACAGTACCAATGACATACTTGAAATGTGTGAGATGTGTTTTCTTCCTATGTTCGTGTGTTGAGGTTGGCTCAAGTATTATGGGCAATTAATGTCAAATTCATTTGCAATGGCGACGGAGTTTGAAAGAGCTTCATTAATAGTTAGAATGGGAATTTATGCTCATTCATTGTGGCAGACGAGCGAATTTGGTGGTGGTGAAAGTGGTTTCTGTGCAGAGCTAGGCATTTTTGTGTGGTGATCAATATGGAAGCCAATTTCACACTCAAAACTTCTAAATTCATGCATGCCTTTTGGGGTCCGGTTCTTGAAAAATGGTTAGAAAACATGTTTCTAGCGAGGGATCCCCAGTTTTTGAGGGTTGCTCAACTAGTTCTTGGTGAGGAGGTGGTTGTCATTGGCCACAGATATAGAACAAAGGTGGATATCTATTCATTAATTATGGCGTTGGGGCTCGAATTTGGCTATTATGTTGTGGAGGTAAGAAATGTGATGACGACGATAGTGTCGAAAGATTATCTACTTAATATGGATTCTTTGTTGGAGTGGGCGGTCCGGGGATGGGGCTTTGATGTTTTAGAAGGCATCCCAAAGGAGCATGCAAAGCTTGGATGCAGGCATATGAGGATTCCTTTTATGCGACGTCGAGAAGCAATTAAATCAAGATTTCGAGATGATGCGAGGAGAGGGTGAGAGGGCCTGAAAAATGTACGTTTAAATTATGAAATTGGAGGAGATTATCAGGCAGGCGAGGGGGGAAGTCGGGGTGGTGGATGAGGAGAGAAGGAAGCGATTGATAACTAGGCGCCTCTTTGCAAAATTTGCCAAACAAAATGAGGTGCTAGTTATCAGACCGGTTGGTGGAGTGAACAGGCTAGGGGGTGTTGTGGGCGCACCAAATGCAGAAGTGGTGAAGAAAGAGAGATGAAGACACTGCGGACTAGGGTACCTCTTGGTGCCATTTCCTTTTTTGTTAAATTTTATTTGAAAATCTTAGTTTTCAGTTAGTAATGGTTTGAACAGTATATGCCAAATTTAGTATGGCAAGATGTATATGGACATTTTTCGTACTCATAGATGTGGGGTAGGGTTTGAGCAGGTTACTGGTTTGAGAATTTCCTTTTGTTGATGGGTGGTTTGGAGCTTTGATGGGTGTTTTTTTGGGGCGGTTTGATGGTTATTTTCTGGATGAAGATGTATTGTTTTAGTTTTATTTAATAAAATCACAAATATTATCGATAAAAAAATATTTAATTTTAAGGTTTCATGGGAAAATTGTTGGGACAAGAAATTTTTTTATCCTCTTTAAATAATGAAATAAAGTAGTTAGTTTTAGATCTCATGAGGAGATTGATGGTACAAGGGAAAATATAAGATAGCCTAAATGTTTTAAGATAGATTAAATAAATAGTGATAATAAGTAAAGAAATTTATGTTAGGATTAAGTAAAATAATATTTAGTTTTGGGAATTGATGAGGAAATTGTTGGAACAAGAGAAAAAATTAATCTACTTTAAATAAAATAACAAAGTGTTTAATTTTTTTATGTGATAAAGAGATTGTTGGTACAAGGGAAAATATAGTATAGCCTAAATATTTTATTATGGATTAAATATATAGCCATAATAAATAAATAATTTTTTGTTCATATTAAATAAAATAATATTTAGTTTTAAGATGAGATGAGGTAATTGTTGGGACAAGAAAATTTAATATACTTTAAATAAAATAAAGTATTTATTTTTAGATGTGATGAGGAGATGGTTGGTACAAGGGAAAATATAGTTTAGTGAATATTTTAGGATAGATTACATATATAACAATAAATAAAGAATTTTTAGTTCATATTAAATAAAATAATATTAAGGTAAAAAAATGGAGAAGTTGTAGAGTGCAAATGAGAAGTTGCAGAGTGCGGATAAGCAGTTGCAGAGTGCAGATGAGGGCAAGGACGAAGGAAACCTTTGTAAAAATTTGAAGGATAGTACATGTCTCTCAATCGATCTTTCAGAGGAAGTCGAAGTCGATAGAGAATTAATGAAGAACCAGGCGATAATTTGTAGGGTCATGGGGAAGAGAAGAACGAGGGTTGTCATCAAACATTGGGTAGAATGTGAGTGGAAAGTGGATTGTATTATTAAGTTTTTACCCAAAAACTTCTTCACAGTATTTTTTGCATTGGAAGAAGATAGAAATAAAATTTTGCAAGGCGAGGTATGGATGCTTGATGTCAGTCCCTTGTATATCCAAATTTGGGCGCCAAATTTTAATCCTCTATTGTGCTCTCCCTACAAGACCCCGGTGTGGATTAGATTATATAACCTACCTATAGAATACTGGAATGAGGAATTCCTAGACAAAATAGGTCGTTCCTTAGGCACTCTATTGGAAGTCGATGAACAAATTGTAGATGGGGACCTTTATGCATTTCCTAAGATGAAGATAGTGGCGGTTAGGAAGGTACCAAGGAGAGTTTGTTTTAATGTTAAGGGGCGACTATGGAATCAAGAGATAGATGTAGAGGAGAACAAATACTTTTGCTTGAAATGCAAGCGTAGAGACCATTGTGAAAAGGACTGCAATGCAGGGACTTGAAATAACACCCAATGGACTTCCAAAATGAATTTGAGCACAGAAAAGGTCGATACCATTTCTATAATTAAAACGGTTATGGAGGAAGGAAAAGGAAAAGAGATTTTAGTTGTCAACTCTGTAAAAGGAGATTGCTCTAATAAGGAGGTCGTTGATTCCAAATTGAGGGAATCTCCTATACTTTTGAGAAAACGAGTCAATAAGAAGGACGCAAGGCAAATGAGGGAAGTGTTTATGAAGATAGGGGAGGAGCAACCACCCTCTGTTTCCATTCTTCGGGGAGGAGGCAATGGGAACTCTAAAACTAGAGAGAATGTGGATCTCACAGATCCAGGGAAACGAGATCGAAGGGAGTGTGGATCTCTAAAAGAGAAGAAATACGGGATGATGTTTTGGATATAATAGACAAAAGGTGCCTTAGTCAATCTGCTACAAGTCAGATGGGTCTCAGCAAGAAAACGAAGGGAAGGAGAACCAATAAGCAAAAAAGAGAGGATGAGGCCTCGAAGAAAGGGTTGTTGAGTATCTCTGATTTTCTTAAATTATTCAAGGGAGCCAGGGACACCCTTGGAAGGAAATGAGAGTTCTATTGTGGAATGTAAGGGGTCTTATGGCTCCTGACAAGAGAAGACTGGTTAAACGTTGTCTAGTTAAGGAGAATCTAAATATCATCCTTATTTAGAAAATGAAGTTTAACCAGGATGGTAGTAAGAGTTTTTTGAATTACTACAGGATTTGGGAAGGTCTATTCCAGGAAGCATGTGGTTAATCTGGTGGTTTGGGGGTAATGTGGAACCCAAACTCTATTCAATTATCTATAACTAGAAAAGGAAAACATTGGATCATGGGAGAGGAGAGACATTGTAATTCCAGCAAAAGATTTCATTTATTCAATGTTTATGACCCTTATAAGGTAGAGGATAAAGAGAAATTATGGAGATTGATCGAGGGCTTGATGAGGGGTGTAGGAGACTCGAAGATGATTTTGGGAGGAGATTTCAACGCAATTCTTAACCTTACGGAAAAATTAGGAGGAGTGGTCAAGAACAGTAAAGCTATGATGGATTTTGGCGTGCAAGATATGCAGCTTTGTGATATTGAACCAAAAAATAGAGTATTTATTTGGACTAATAAGAGGGAAGGATTTACAAATATCGCGAAGAGATTGGACCGCTTCCTTATTAGTAAATCTTGGGTGGAGAGTAATCACTCTTTTTCTTCATCAATTCTTCCTTATTTTGTATCGGATCACTTCTCGATTCTATTGCAAATCATCCTCCCTAATAATAAAATGAAAGGATATTTTAAATTTCAATCCATGTGGTGGTGGGATAGCTCTTTGTTGTTAAATTTGGAAAACTAGTGGAAGGATAGCAATCATTTTAAGGGAAAAATCAGTTTTCGGTTCTCTTGCTAATTAAATTTTATTAAACAAAAGCTAAAAGAGTGGAATGTGTTTCATTTCAAAAATATTTTCATAGAAAAATCCTAGGTGGAGGAGGAGATTGACAAGCTCAATAAGAAAGTTATCATATTTGGAATGGGTGCAATCGAATTCAGTGAAGAAATATTGCTCAATGAGTCCTTGATAGAGCTTGTGGCAAGGGAAGAGATGTAGTTGAAGGATAAATCCAGAGAGGATTGGCTCAATCAAGGTGATTTGAACACAAGTTTCTTTTATCCCTCGGTCAAAGCCAGGAGAGGAACCAACATGATTGACAGGATTAAAAATAATAGGGGTGAATGATACACAGACTTTGAGCTGATTGGAGAAAGGCGGTTCGTTTTTTCAAATCAATATTGTGTAATGAGGAGCGGCCTAAAAGCCCACACATGAATAAGGTGTTAGCTATGATTCCCAAACTCATCTCAAACAATGACAACAATATGTTGAATGCGAAGTTCACTCGAGAGGAGGTAAAAGAAGCTACATTTCAATTACACCCAAATAAAGCACCAGGTCTTGATGGATTCCCAGCTAGTTTCTTCCAGTAGTGTTGGGGATTTATGGGGTAGGATATTTTTAAAATTGATGGAGGATATTAGAAAAAATAAGAAATTTATCAGAAATTTGAACAATACAGTTGTGGTTCTCATCCCCAAAAAGGAGTGTGAGTTCATGGATGACTATAGACTGATATCATTGTGCAACTCCATCTTCAAAATATTTACCAAGGTGATGGAAAACAGAATCTAAAAGATTCTTCCAAATATTATTGTAAAAAAACAAAATGGTTTTACCCTTGGAAGGGATATCACAGATAGCATCATTCTAGCCTCAGAGGTATGTCACTCTGTCAAAAGTAGTAAGAAAAAAGGTATGGCGATCAAACTAGATGTGATCAAAGTTTACGATAGAGTCTCATGGAAATTTTTGTTTGAAGTTCTAGATAAATTTGGGTTCTCTAAGGATTGAATTAACATTGCACAAGATTGTATCTCATGTCCTGGATTTTCTATTTTGGTTAATGGTTCACTATTTGGCTTCTTTGAGTCACAAAATGGGCTTCGTCAGGGAGATCCTCTCTCCTCTTTTCTTGTTTGTGTTAATGATAGAGGCATTGAGTTGGTTGATTAAAGTAAATAGATTTAGTGAAATCTCGAAGGGAATTGAGATTCATTAGGAGTTGGCTCCAATTACGCACTCCCAATTTTCAGATGACACCATGCTTTTTGTGGAGGCATCTTTTCGGGAGGCTCGGGTCATCAATAAGACCTTGGAATTGTACTTATTGGCTTCCGGACAAACGCTGAATAAAGATAAATTATAAACATTCTTTTTTAATACAAATAAAGTCTTGCAAAGAAGAGTAGCACAAATCTTGGGATTTAAAATTGGTTCTCTTCCTACAAAATATTTGGGAGTGTCGCTATTTGAGTGTTGTAGTAGAAGTATATATTGGGAGGAGTTGACCTTGAAATGTTAGGTTAAAGCAGGGAGTTGCAAAAATAGGTGGCTCTCCCAAGCAAGTACAATTGACATGTTGAAGGCGGTGTTATCTACTATCCCTATATACATCATGTTGTGTTATAAGATTAATTCTTATATGACAAATAAAATTGAAGGGGGGTAAAAGCACAAAGTTGTGTCACGCTTTTATAAAGGAAATGACCAATGTTGATTCAAATTTTTAAATTGAATCAATAGAAAGTGAAACAAATATTTTGAATTTTGAAATGATGTAAACTAATAAAATGTATATTTTTTGTGTATTTTATGTTTGTAATTTTTTAAAAATTTTAAAAAATTATTTGAATATACTTTCTTATAAAGTAAACGCTATAATTTAGTTGCTAATAAAAAGCTGAAATTGAAGTTACACAAGGCATCACACTTTAGATAATAAGTTTTACCTTTTTTCCTTCAATTTTTTTGTTTATATTGATAACTTGAAACTTTAGTGCAAAAATATATTTTTAACTAATTTTTATGTACATATATTTTTCAATAAATTTAAAAGTTGCGTATACTGAAATATATCTCTTTCCATTTGGTGTCACCTTTTTTCTTAATTATTTATCCAAATTAGAAAAGAATTATATCATCTTGACATAGACTCTTTTCTCTAGTGCGTTTATTTTTTTTCAAAATTTAAAAATAATTTTAGTATTTTTCCTTTACAAGATAATCAACCTTATATTTTAGTGTTGATGACCTATTTTTAGTAAAAATAAAATATTACTAAAATTATATTTTAGTTAGAAGTACTTAAATTCACTTGTGTTGATAAGTTGGCCTGAAACGTGACACAATTTTGTGCTTTTGCCCAGGGATCTTAAAAAATATTTTATGGTTCGGTTCCAAGGAGGAGAAAAAGATTTCGTTGGTGAAATAGGATGTGATTTGCCTTGACAAATTTGAAGGAGGAGCTGGATTGAGGAAAATGGACCTTTAGAATAAAGCATTAGGGGCCAAACTCACATGGAAGATGTTTAAATCTCTTGAGAAAATGTGGTGCAGAATCATGAGGCACAAGTACCTCGATGTGGATGATCCCACTAGAATCCTTATAGTAGACAATACATATGGAGGATCCCCCATTTGTAAGTTTATGTGGGATACTAGAGGGATCATTATTGATCATCTTTCTTGGAAAATAGGTAACGTGAGAAAAGCCAAATTTTGGTGCAATTCTTAGAACGAAGGAGTGGCTTTAGAGGATATCATTGAAAAAAAAGATGTGATACCTATTTTGGAGGACATAATTGGTATGGTGGTGGCAGACTATTTCTAGGCTAACTTGAATGTCGGAGTCAAAGTTAAGTGGTCTATTGAAGATGGTGGTATTATTAGTAGCACAGACCGCGATAAGATTATGATGGAGCTTGGTGATAGAAGGATCGTGCTTGTGGATAAGGATGATGAAATTATTTGGCATGCGGTTGTTTCAGGGGAATACAATGTCAAATTAGGGTACGAGATTAAGAAGAAGAGGACTGGAGCAATGTGGCTAGTAGGGCTTTGTTTGAATAAAGTGGTGGCTCCATGTGTCAGAGCTTTCCTTTGGGTTGTTTTACATGAAAGAATTTTAACAAGAGAGAGACTTAGAATAGTTGGTATTGTTGACTCGAGTATGTGTCCATTGTGTTTGAACATGGAGGAGACCACCAATCATTTGCTTTATGAGTGCCAATTTGCCTCTCTTTGTTGGGACTGGTTCTTGTATTCATTTAGATGGCAAACAGTTAGACAACAAAAGATGTTTGATTTTCTTAGTAGCTAGCCAACCCAGGGGAAACACTCTTTATGGGGAGATATTTGGGTGACGAGGCCTTCAATGATTGCCTAGAAGTTATGTAAAGAAATAAACAATCGAGTGTTTAGGGATAAGGCTCATATGATGTATCAAGTCATTGAGGATGTGAAGAAAAGCATTTGTGAAGTGGTGGTAGTCAAGGTTCGAGCTAAAAAGGTCATGTACATTTCAAAGTGGGATGTTCAGATTTAAAAAGCTTGGGAGTACCTCAAAGTGCCTACGGACTTCAAACTTTTCAACAAAAGAGGGAGGAGGTTCAGTGGATGAAACCTAGAGAAGGATGGGTCAAACTCAACTTTGATGGTGTGGCTAGAGGTAACCTAGGGGACTCTGAATTTGGTTTTATGATCAGGGATGATCTGGGGAGATGTCTATGTACAACTTACGGATATTTGGGAATATCTACGAATAATAATGCAGAGATGGAGGCTTTAGTGAGGGGCATCATATTATGCATCTCTAAGGGGTTCTTGAAAGTGGAGATCGAAAGAGATTCATAGGTGTGCGTCAATGCAATTAATAAAGGCTTCACAGGGAGTTGGAAGATGAGGCAGTGGATTCAAAAAATTAGAATATTATGGCTAGATAAACTCTCAGATTATAGTTTGGCCCATGTATATAGAGAAGGGAATAAGGTGGCGGATTTTTTAGCCAATAAAGGGATAGATTGTCATTTGGAAGAAGTGGTTATAGGAAGGGAGGATGTGTGGCTTCAATTATAAGAGATTGTGGATCGGGAAGGTGGTGGAAGATCTTTGACCTCTAGACTAGGGATAGGATGAATAAGGCCACGCCTTTCAATAACTATTTTTCATAGGATATGATCCAGATTGGTAGAGCATGTTAGCTTGAATTATTGATGTTTTGACCGGCAATAAAGTGTAAGACACAACCAAGAATCTTCCAGTATTCTTTTCAAGCCTTGAATCATCGAGTTTTGATAAATATCTTGAATCGACAAGCAAGGGAGGAGTGATTATAAGGGGCCATTTGACCCTATTTTTTACAGCAGAAGTGTAAATGTTCTAGGTAGTGGACGAGATGGCATTTGAAGCTTTCAGGTGCAGATGTGAAGAGGAAACCAAAGAGGAACAATACAGAAGATTGTTCATGATAAGGGATGCTCAAACACTTAGTTCTCTTGAAATGATTATTGATTCGTGTTTAGGAGAAGGGCATCACCATGATGGCCGCATTTTCAGTATGTTCTTCCACGTGATTCTTCAAGCAACGGGGTCAACAGAGATCAAGTACCAAGTTGGCAATGATTTTGTTGCTTAGGCATTTTGGCCTAAAGTGGCTGACCAAATATATGAAATTGGGTTGGGCAACTTGGCTTGGCCTTTGTCTCTGTTTTCTGGTCAAATGGGAGAAGAGGATTGGGTGTCAAGTCTCCTAGGTAGAGGAGGAGAGGGCCAAAATCGAGGGACAAATAGAATCTTGACATCAGTCGTGTGGACAATATTTCAACAATGTATCCAGAGGGAAGAATATAGTGAGTTTGTGTAAAGCTATCTTTTCAGATAAGACTCCATTTTTAGCGAACCAAGCTAGAAAGTTGTTGTTGCTTTGCAAAGGCATAGGGTAATTTTGTAGAAATTTGATTTGAATTACTGGGTAGGATGGTTTAGAGAAGAGTAATATTTGGGGAGAGCACCCATGTGATATGTTTCTTTTGGGATGGAAGGCTATTTGTCACTACTATTTTGTTTGCTTTAGCTATGGGTTGGCAGTGTTTCTATTATGTATACCATGTGTTCTTTTTGAATCTAATATAGGGATGTCAAAACACAATGCACCACTGAGAGGGGGGCGAATCGGTGGGTCTCAATCTTTTCCCTTTAACTATCCTATGTGTGTATATCAGTTATTAGATCTAACTCAATGACGACTTACTAGTTGGAGGGGAGACCAACACAAATGCAATCACACACAAAGGGACATCACATAACACCATCATATACGAGGAAAAACCCAAGATGGGAAAAACCTTGGTGAGAAATGTTGTTGGAGACTACTACTCCAATTTAGCCTCACAATTGAATCTTTGATTATAATGTTTAGGGCACCAACCCAAGGAGCACCAACCCCTGATTTTAGGGCACCAACCCAAGGAGCACCAACCCCTGATTTAGGGTACCAACCCAAGAAGCTACAACCCCTGCACCGAGCTCCAACTTAGTGAATACAAAACATATTCATTTACAAGTTAATAACCTTGTTACAAATGGATTTTGTAACACTTCTTCAAATCTCTCTACTGGATCTTCTATCCAATTCACTGCTGGTTCTGTCTCTCTCACCTTCTCACTGTTGCAACCTTATCTCATGTTGCAACCGTATCAGTTTAGCCTTTTCTCCTTCTCTACCAGTTTTCTTCGCAGGTTGTCTCTTCTCTCAACTACTCTGTTGTTCTCCACCAGTTCTATCTTCTGTCGGTTCCTTCTTTCCTACTACACTCTTCTACAACTCTACTCTACCGGTTTGGTCACCACCAGTATACTTCTCTCACAGACTCACTTGTAGACTACCGGTTCTTCACTATGTATTTTTTGATCCTTTCAACCCAATTCTCACTCACACACACTCAGTCTCTTTTCAGATACTCGTTGAGTACTTGATTGGTTTTCTCTCACATGCAATAGTAGCACACTCTCCTTCAACAACAACATCCATTGATTTTTACTTGCCTATTTATCAACTTATTTTCCTGCTAAAAGCCAATTCAAACTTCAGACAGTTAGGGTTTCTTCCACTGATCACAAGGCACATCAAATCCAATCAGATCTCATTCAATCTGAGCTCTAAGACAACTATCTGCACATTACCGCTATTGACATGCCTTTTAATACACGTTTGCTAAACTTAGCAAACATGGCCTTGTATATCAACCTGCATCTGTCAAACGCCATAAATATCTTAGCTATTTCCTTTGACAAGCAAGCACAAAGATCGGATCGTCCTTCCTTGATCCACTCACCAAACTGCTCCTTCAATCTACTTCGATCTGCAAGATCAGTCCTTTCTGGATTTCTATTGTTTTCTTCATCTCGAGCCGAAATCCTTTTCTTTTCTTCCTCAAGTTTCGCAGTTAACATTTAATGTCGACCAATTGCCAGCTACCTCATCGACATGACACTTCATTGACCTTTGTGAGCTTTCCACTTCAACTCTACGTGGCATCCTTTGTCGGTATCCACTTCAGCAAATATCTTTGTGTCGGCTAGACTCAGTCACTGACAATCAACACACAACTGGTCCTTCTTTTATGTCGATTCACTAACCCTGCCGGTATCTCACACTTTACCGGTTACGCTTCATGTCTGCACTTTGCTAATCTGTTGGTGGAACACCTTAACCAGTCGTCAGACATGCCTATCCATAGCATGCACATTCTCATCAGGTAGGAGCACATCTCTTAGCCTCCTTGCTTCCTTATCAGTTCTCATGCTCACCGGTAGCCATCCTGATGACACCATGCCATCGAGCTTCGACATATACCATCTAAGAAATCTGCATACCAGTTGCATTCTCTTTGCAGCTGCTCCACTTTGCTTTCTTCATCATCAGATCAGACATCATCTCAGCCAGTTTGTCAGAGTGACAAACCAATCAATTCTCTACTCTTCCTTGTTTGTCCCAGTGGCATAACATGCCTTCTATGTTGGTCCAGTACATATCCTTGATTCCATGCACTTGAGGCATCCCTTTGATTTATCGGTAGATCTAGTGTGATCCTTCAAACACCTACTTTTACCTCTTCTTCCTTATCTCATAGAACTAAGATGCATACTTTTCATAATGGGAGATAAGCTCCACTTACTGATGGGAGTGAGTCCTTGTCACCTGCATCCTGCATTGCACTCATGATTCGGTGTAGTCATCTCTACACATGGTGACTGCATCTCTATTTGGTGGGAGTCATGTTGTTCTGCATCCACACAACATACATGTGACCTGTACATTCTTCTCCTCATGTGTTGATGTGATTTAGGTAACATTCTGCCTCTTCATCACAAACAACAACTCAACATCTTGCCCACTCACATATGTCATCATTTACTAGTTGTTATATCATACTAGTCTCCTGTCCATATCATCCACACAAGTCAAACACTAACTTGTGTATTGGTGACTCAACTATGACTGCAACGGTCATTGAACTGAATGACATTCTCTCCCTTACCGGTGACCTGCAAGATAGGTTGACATCAGTGACTGCATGTCAACAATACTCCCATACCAATTGTCCTTCTATATCGGTTGACATCAATGACAACACAATGCCCACAATCTTCCCCTTTAGCATTGAACTCATCTAGTATCCGACATACTACATAATCTCTTTCCTCCTTTGTGAGATCCAACTCTTCCCCTTTGTATAATTCATGGATTCTCACATATGTAGTATGTGGTATACTACAGAATCTTTCTCCCCCTTTGACAACAATGGCAAAGGGCACTGTCAAGATATCATTCCTTTGTGTATCTATCGGGCATTGACAAAAATCTTTCTCCCCCTTTATCTTTATCGGATGCATCATCTCTTTTGATACCACTTGTTACATGTTCTCAAGGGACAACACTTGAGATGGAGAACTCAACCACCAACTGACACCAATTGAGTATGCAAATCTGATACTAATTGTTAAAGCACTCAATTGCAGAAGGATGTGTCAGTGAATACTACTTGTCGGTCAGACTGCGTCATCTCCCCTTTGATATGCAAAAGTTATTCTGACCCCAATTAGCTGATATCAAGTGTTGAAGTTGACACTGATACCAATTGTATCTTCTCTGATACCAAAAGGATGTTCTCTTGTGCAGGTAACTCTCCCTTTTTGCAGACAACTCTTCTAGTGATCCAGTTGTGATTTCAATTGGATAAACATTGAAATATATCACAACCTCAGACACGTCCACAAACACCATCACACCAATACAACCATAGACACTTGCACATCCTATGTGCCCAAAAAGTTTGATACAAATCAGAAAGCAAGGTTGTCAACTCCCCCTAAGTCATACATCTTAGGTCCATACTATCGATCAGGTCCAAAACCGGAGCTCTAGTCAATTCTATATACTGGTTGGGCTATGCATATGCGATCATCTGATGATCCTTCAGCTCCATAATATCCACCACAACCTATGACATGATCCTAGATCTTCACAATGCCATACAATGTCATCATCATGCCATGAATCAAACCGGTTAGCCCAAAAACATGTATGCCTACATGATCAACAACCGGGCCAATATATGTCATTCAGGTATTCATCAACACCACCTAATTCATAACTTCCATTCCATGTTATCGGGGCTAATGCAATGATCTCCAACCTCATTGTCTTACATAACCTACAAGTACATGTTAGCATTCATGTCGGTAACATCCTATAGATACTGGTTTCCTGTACCGGTCCATTATCACTATCGGAGCACCTTCTTGTAACTCCTGACATTTTGTGTCACTGTGCATCTGATTTCAATTGATAATCTTCATCCATTGACACATGCAGTAGTGATCCAACACTGATCTATAGGTGTGTAATCAAGGCAGCCACTACACATACTTATCTTCTCATTCCATCCTTCATACCAGCAACATCTTGTTCTTCGAAGTGCCCTTCTTCACTGAGGGGTGAACGATCTAGTCGATATGTTACTCCCCTTGAGGTCCTGCATCTCCTTTTAGGCCTTAAGAGATATCACCTGTGCATTGAATGCATAGTGTCGGTCCATTGTTGCATCATCTTACTTCTTCCTCCATACTTGCTTAGTCTCATTATTCTTCCCATTTTCAGTCATGGGAGCAGGTCTTACCTTCTTCTACTGATGGGTCCTTTCATTTCCGGACTCTGCATCACTACCAAAAGTAGTGCTATAGTAGCACACAATATCCATGCCAACTTCATGATTGAGGAATATCTTAACATACCGGTTTGACCATCTTCTTCGGGTCATGTTGTTGTGACTGTTAACCAAAACTAGTGGACCTCTTGCTCCTGCAGGGACATTTCTCCTTTGACTCCATGCAGGTCTTTGTCTTCCATATGCTCTATATACATTTCTAAGTTGAGCATAATTGCTATACCGACTTCCATGTGACTGTAGGTCCTTCTTCCTACATTCATAACTTATGTGGCCAATTCCATTGCAGTTATAACAAACATTATTTGCATAACTGGGAGAGGGGATATGCATGTATATATTCCTTGATACATTTTCCTCATATGCATGATATCTATGAGATCCTATCTTGTTCCTTCTAGATCTCTTTCTACATTCTTCTGCCCTATGGCCATGACCATTACACGCAAAGCAATAACCAAAGAAGGAAGATTTTTAACATACAAACTTATTCTGCCATGCATGGGGAGATCTTACCAGTTTGGCATCTCCATTTCTCCTTCTCTTAGGATGGATCCTAGGTTGACCATTCTTTGCATTTCCTCCATCTGATCTCTTCTTCTCCCACACTTGTCTTGACATGTGGGCAGTAGCATTTCTTTGTCCTCTACCGGTAGGAGATCTCATGTTCTTGTTTTCGGTGAAGTTGTCTTCTCCCATTTTCTCTTTTCCTTTGGGATCTACAGTATTCCTTCTTCTAGCAGCACCATTCTTCATTCTTGTCTACAAATATTCATCGGTTGTGGTTAGATCAACCTTCTTCCAGGGAGCATTTATAACCATGAAGGTTTGTCCCTTGTTCACTCAATTTGAGGAGACAAACAAAATGTCATTGTGGGGGACATTCTTGCTAGCGGAGCATTCATCGGCACCACTTCCTAAACCTTTAGTGTTCTTGGCATGCTTTTGCTTTTTCAACATTTTGTCCAAGGCATCACTGTTGCTATCAAACCAGATTCTTACCTTGAGCTCATCCTAACATTTCTCAAGGTCATTTCAGAGAACCTCCATTTCTCCAAGCATCTGCTGATATTCTTTATCTTTTACCTCTAGCTCAGATGCTAGATCTTTACACCAACACTCCTTGGTGTCTTCTTCTTGAGTCTTAAACTCTACGATACATTTCTCAACTTCTTCAAGGTAAATTATCAACCAATTCTGCTCCACAAGAGCAACATTATTGAATAGCTTGTATTCATTTATTACTCTTCTGAGTTCTTCAAGTGCATTTACAAGCTCTCCTTCAAGATCAACTTCTGCTTCCTCTTCTTCTTCACCTTCACTATCACTGCCAAACACATCTTGCCGGTAGGAGTGATCGGCATGATCATTCTCAGATGTGTGCCTCTCATCTTCTGACTCTTGAGCCATGAAGAGGTGGGTTCCTTCTTCATCAATGTTGTGATTGCTAGCAGACCTGTCTTCATCATCTATAGATACATGAGGTGCATTTATCATTCTATCATCACAAGCCAGTTCTAAAGTAGTGGGCTCATTTCCATAGAGCTTCTTCAATCTCTCCCATAAGCTTTTTGTCTATCTGCATCTGTCCACCTGTGAGGAGACATAATTTCTTAACCCACAGAGTATAGCCTTCATTGCTGCTTCATTGCACTGGTTTCTTCTTTATACATCTGAATTGGTGGGAGGACAACTTTACTAGGATAGCCATTTACAACAGACATCCAGACATCATACTCTAGAGAGGATAAGTGAACTTCCATTCTACAACTCCAAATGGAATAGTTAGACCCATTAAACATCAAAGCTGGGATTGACACTAAATAGACCATTGTATCCTTAAGCCAGAATCTACCCAAGCTGGAGAAAGCTCATTTGACTGGGAACCTATGCTCTGATACCAATTGTCAGACACAATGCACCACTAAGAGGGGGGTGAATCAGTGGTTCTCAATCTTTTCCCTTTAACTATCCTATGTGTGTCTACTGGTTATCAGATCTAACTCAATGCAAACTTACCGGTTGGAGGAGAGGCCAACATAAATGCCATCACACACAAAGGGACATCACATAACACCAACATATATGAGGAAAACTCCAAAATGGGAAAAACCTCAGTGAGAAATGTTGTTGGAGACTACTGCTCCAATTCAGCCTCACAATTGAATCTCTGATTACAATGTTTAGGGCACCAACCCAAGGAGCACCAACCCCTGATTTTAGGGCACC
Source organism: Cryptomeria japonica (assembly GCF_030272615.1). NCBI lineage: Eukaryota > Viridiplantae > Streptophyta > Pinopsida > Cupressales > Cupressaceae > Cryptomeria > Cryptomeria japonica. Next base: position 228,285,843 of record NC_081410.1, on the reverse strand, counting down.
AACCCAAGGAGCACCAACCCCTGATTTAGGGCACCAACCCAAGGAGCTACAACCCCTACACCGAGCTCCAACTCAGTGAATATAAAACATATTCATTTACAAGTTAATAGCCTTATTACAAATGGATTTTGTAACACTTCTTCAAATATCTCTACTGGATCTTCTATCCAGTTCATTGCTGGTTATGTCTCTCTTACCTTATCACTCCTGCAACCTTATCGGTTCAACCTTTTCTCCTTCTCTACCAATTCTCTCTACAGGTTGTCTCTTCTCTCAACTACTCTGTTGTTATCCACTAGTTCTATCTTCCACCGATTCCTTCTTGCCCACTCTGCACTCTTCTGCAACTCTACTCTATTGGTTTGGTCACCACCAGTATACTTCTCTCACAGACTCACTTGCAGACTATCGATTCTTCACTGTGTGTCAGTTGATCCTTTCAACCTAATTCTCACTCACACACACTCAGTCTCTTTTCAGATACTCGTTGAGTACTTGACTGATTTTCTCTCACATGTAGCAACAACACACTCTCCTTCAACAACAACATCCATCGATTTTGGCTTGCCTATTTATCAGCTTTTTTTCCCGCTAAAAGCCAATTCAAACTTCAGCCAGTTAGGGTTTCTTCCATTGATCACAAGGCACATCAAATCCAATCAGATCTCATTCGATCTGAGATCCAAGACAACTATCTGCACATTACTGCCATTAACGTGCCTTTCAATACACGTTTGCTAAACTTAGCAAACATGACCTTATATATCGACCTGCATCTGTCAAATGCCACAAATATCTCACTTGTTTCCTTTGACAAGTGAGCACAAAGATCGAATCATCCTTCCTTGATCCACTCACCAAACTTCTCCTTCAATTTGCTTCAATATCCAAGATCAGTCCTTTCTGAATTTTTGTTGTTTTCTTCATCTCGAGTCACAATCCTCTGCTTTTCTTCCTCGAGCCTCACAGTCAACATTTAATGTCGACCGATCGCCAGCTACCTCAGCGACACGACACTTTAGCGACCTCTACAAGCTTGCCCCTTCAACTCCACATGGCATCCTTTGTCAGTATCCACTTAAGCAAAGATCTCTGTGTTGGCTAGACTCGGTCACTGATAATCAACCCACAACCGATCCTCCTTTTCTACCGATCCTCCATATCTCACACTTTACCAATTACCCTTCATGTCTGCACTTTGCTGATTTGTCGGTGGAACACCTTAACCAATCGCCAGACATGCCTATCCATAGCATGCACATTCTCATCAGGTAGGAGCACATCAGTTAGCCTCCTTGCTTCCTTACCAGTTCTCATGCTCACCGGTAGCCATCTTGACGACACCATGTCATCGACCTTCGATAGATACCATCTAAGGCATCTGCATACCAGTTGCACTCTCTCTGCAGCTTCTCCACTTTGTCTTTTTCATCATTAGATCGGACATCATTTCGGCCGGTTTGTCAAGGTGACAAACCAATCAATTCTCTACTCTTCCTTTTCTATCCCGATGGCATAACATGCCTTCTATACCGGTCCAGTGTATATCCCTAATTTCATGCACTTGAGGCATCCCTTTGATTTACTGGTAGATCTGGTGTGATCCTTCAAACACCTACCTTTACCTCTTCTTCCTTATCTCATAGAACTAAGATGCATACTTTGCATAATAGGTGATAAGCTCCACTTACTAGTGGGAGTGAGTCCTTGTCACCTGCATCCTGCAATGCACTCATGATCCGGTGTGGGTACATTCACTGTCAGTAATCTCTACACATGGTGACTGCATCTCTATCTGATGGAAGTCCTGTTGTTCTGCATCCACACAACATACTGATGACCTGTACATTCTCCTCCTCCTGTGTTGATGTGATTTAGGTAACATTCTGCCTCTTCATCACAAACAACAACTCAACATCTTTCCCACTCACAGATGTCATCATTTACCAGTTGTTATATCATACTAGTCTCCTGTCCATATCATCCACACAAGTCAGACACTAACTTGTGTACCGGTGACTCAACAGTGACTCCAATGGTCATTGTACTGAATGACATTCTCTCCCTTACTAGTGACCTGCAAGACAGATTGACATCAATGACTGCATGTCAACAATACTCCCATACGAGTTGTCCTATACCAGTTGACATCAATGACAACACAATGCCAACAAGGGAGCTCACTCACTCACTCACACACACACACACACACACACACACACACACACACACACACACACACACACACACACACACACACACACATACACACACATATATATATATTGTGTTAAGATTTGATGAAGAAATTGTTGGAAGACAAGAGAAAAAATAATCTACTTTAAATAAAATAAAGTTTTTAGATTTAAATATGATAAGGAGATTGTTGGTATAAGAGAATATATAGTCTAGCATAAATTTTGTCAAGTAGATTAAATAAATAATAAGAAGAAATAAAGAATTTTAGTTTTCTATAAAATAAAATAATATTTAGTTTTAAGATTTGATGAGAAAATTGTTAGGACAAGGGAAAATTTAATATAGTTTAAATAAAATAAAATGAAATATTTAGGTTTAGATCTAATGAGAAAATATTGTGGTAGGCACAAGAACATGATGTCTAGTCTCCCCCCATCCCACGTGGTATGGTGTTACTAGTCACATTAAAAAGTTTACTTGGTGCATTGCAGTTTATAGGAGGGCTACTCGATTTTTGTAGGCTAAAAAAAACAGGATTTGATGAGAAAAAATTTGGTACAAGAGAAAATGTACCCTAACATAAATATTTAAATAAATCTAGGTTTGTACTAAATAAAATAAATAATATATTTAGTTTTAAGATTTGATGAAGAAATTGTTATTGAAAATGTCGAGAATTAATTTGTCATGGTACTAGAAAATTAAGGCTTGTTGGATGGTTGTTGCTTAACTAAAAATATAATTCTAAAATTATTTGGTTCACTTCCACAAGTGCATAGATGATCAAGTGTAGATTGAACTTAGACAAGGGAAAATATTGTCTTACATAAATATTTCAGGATAGATTTAAAAAATATTGATAACAAATAAAGAATTTTATGTTGGTACTAAATAGACTAATAAAAAGGTATTCAGTTTTAAGATTTTATAGGGAAATTATTTTTTATTAGGGGTAAAGCAAGTTTTTAGGGGACTCAAAACCCCTTATAGTAGGTTTTGAAGGAAACTGAAACCCTGTACACAAGCAAATTATTACTAATACATAACACTGAGACAACCAACAACCCAAACACACTGGAACAAAATAATCAGAACATTAGAGAATTGTTTAAACAAGTGAGAAGGTTGAAGCCACCTAACAACTTATCTTGAGATGCACAATAATAATGGGTTTTTAACAAGCTCCAAAAACCTTCAATAAGCTTTATTTTCCTTCCAAATACTCCACCTCAAAAGGAAAGGAAGGAAAGAAGTCCAAAAAATAGACATCATCAATAATCGTATAGCCAAGACCTTGATAAAGGGCAACAACAACCTCCTTGCAACAACATTGAACCTCTCCCACACAAACACTCTCAACCTCAATAGGAGAGGTACCCACCTCAATAAGAGAGCTAAGAGAGGAAGTCAGTTGAAGGAGAACCAAACCCTCAATCCATTTGACAAGAAAGATCTTCATCTCCATAGGAGAACACTCCACCTCAATAGGAGAGTCAAGAAAGGGGAATAGGGTAATAACTATAAGAACAACTCATAATCAGATAATGAAAATAAATAAATTAACGAATAAAATACAAAAAAAATCATTCATCAAGTCGGGAATTGAACACTTATTTTAACTTTTTCTAACATATTCATGAATATCTATCGTCACAATTAATGCAACCTATCTATAATATCTTATCATTACTGAAAAACAAATCATTCTTATGTACATCCACCTCAAATCCAAAATTTAATATGACAATATAACCGAACAAATAAGGGTCATTCTCTCCTTGTGAATAGATCACAAAATATGTTAACTCTCGTATTATATAACTTCTTCAACTTCCCTTTTCATAACCTAAAGAAGAAGAGAAAGAGTATCATCTAGGTGATGTCCACCCTACCATGAAGCATTAGCTTCCCTATGCTACCCCATTGGAGAAGCTCGACCCATCATAAAGATCTAGAAAGGTGTGGCCAACATGCATATGATGGAATGTTTCTCACTATGCAAATCACTATCAAGCTAGCATATCTTACATGCTCATGTTGTTGAGATACATGTGTCTCAACCTTGCAATATTTAGTAAATTGTTCCAAATGTAGTTGGGAGGTTTCCCATGTGTCGGTGCCTTGGAAAAAGGTATAAGAGTTGTTAAAATATGCCTTGTCCATAGTATAATATAGGAGGGCCATTTTTAGAGATTATATGACACATTTTATGTTGGTTATGAGGGTCAAAAATAGGGGATAAGAGTTTGGACGTGAGTAACTACTTTTAACCTAGTTTTCTTATCTTGGAAAAACAAATGTCAAGGGTGGGCAACACATGTCATGGAGGTTTTGCCCATGGTATTGTAAAACCACAAAAGGTTTCCAGGTTATAAAATTCCTATATAATGAGGGCTTGGAGAGGAGTTTGTATCATGGAGTTTTGGTTTGCAAGGCTGGGTGCTAGAAGGATGCTAGTGAAGTCTCTTCGAGCTTGAGTTGAGGTGATGCTCTTGTAAGAACTTGCATTGCAAGTGTATTGTAATCTCTTGTTGATTTGTTAATATACTATGCAGGTTTTAGAGTGTGGGGTTTTTCACCCGTATGGGTTTTCCCCACGGTAATCGTTGTGCTATGTGTTTGTTGTTTTATTTCTACTCTATGTGCTTCTTGTGATCTCTGTGATAGTTATGTTGAAATTTGCATAATCATCCTCTCAATATTAGCGTAGGAAGCGTTTCCGCACACCTTTGCTTCCTTGCAAGTGGTATCAGAGCCTAGCCAGTTTTGGTTCTATTTGTTGGGTACAAGGTTTTTTGAGCTAATCAAGGTTTGAGTGGGAGCTTGTGTAGAGTATTTCATTTCTGTATTGCAGGATCGTAAAGATGGCAAGTATATCAGGGAGGATTGATGTAGAGAAGTTTTCTAGCACAAACTTTGAAATGTGGAAGCTGAAGATGGAAGATCTGTTGATTGATCGAGATCTATGGGATGCAGTCGATGAGAATAAGTTGAGGCCCGTAGATCCGACTTTAGCTGCACAATATGATGTAATGGATAGAAAAGCTAAAGGTCTCATAAGATTGTGCCTTGGAGACTCAATTCTGATTAATGTCCACGAAGAATCTACTGTGAAGAAGCTTTGGAAGAAGCTAAGTGAGATCTACCAAGCAAAATCACTTGTGAATAAAATTTTCTTGAGGAAGAAGTTGCATTCCTTGAGAATGGAAGAAGGTGGACGAATTTCTGAGTATCTAGAAAGTTTTAATATGTTGGTGACTCAGTTGACCTCAGTTGGGGTACCAATGGATGAAGAAGAAATATGCCAAATCTTGCTATGTTCGTTGCCAGACTCATGGGACAGCCTTGTGATGGCCATAGGGAGCACTGCAGTCGTCTTGAAGATGGAGGATGTTGTTGGTTCTCTACTTTCTGAGGAGATGAGAAGGAAGGTTTCTCTGAATGCCAAAGAGGCTTTGAGTGTTCGAGGAAGACCAAAAGAAAGAGGCAAGAATGAAAAGCAGAATGGCCATTCTAAGTCCAAGAATAAGGGGAGATCAAAATCTCCTGGTAAGTCCAAGGTAATTTGTTGGAATTGTGGAAAGCCCGGACATTTCCGAAAGGACTGTAAAGAAGAAAAGAAGAAAAAGAAGAAGAAGCAAGATTCTGATTCTGAGTCCGAGAAGGAAGATGGAGATGCTTTTATTGCAACCTTGGCCACTCGTGCAGGTGACAATGCATGGTTGATAGACTCAGGTGCATCTTTCCACATGACTCCTATTAGAAACTGGTTTAGTAAGTATGAAAAGTTTGATGGTGGTAAGGTGTATTTGGGTGATAACTCCTTTCTTGATATTGTTGGTCGTGGAAGTGTTCATGATAAATTTTCTGATGGTAGAACTAGAAGATTTGATGGTGTCTTGCATATCCTGGGACTAGCAAGAAATTTGTTATCTGTTAGCAAACTAATAGATGCGGGTGTGCATGTACAGTTTTCTGAAGCAGGTGTGAAAATGGTGAGAGGTGCTATGGTAATAGCAAGAGGAAGCAGAATGGGTACATTGTACTAGCTTGATGCATGCATAGTTGAGTGCAATAGCACTTCTGATAAGAATGTGATAAAGACTATGTTGGAAAAGGAGAGGGTGTTTCTTTCAACAGATGGTCATGGTTTTTGGGTACCCAAGGGTGCTCTGTCTACCGAATCAAAGTTGTCTGCAGAGAAGACAATGTTGTGGCACTTGACACTCGGTCACATAGGCGAGAAGGGTCTACGAACTTTGAAAAATAAGAACCTTGTTAATGGGTTGAATGATTTCAATCTTGAATTTGATTTTTGTGAGCATTGTATTTATGGAAAACAAAACCGCATTCAGTTTTACTCCAGTTCTTATAAGTCTTCAAGTGTTTTGGATCTAATCCATTCAGATGTATTTGGTCCAGTTGATGTTTCTTCTATTGGTAAATCAGTTTATTATGTTTCTTTCATTGATGATTTCAGTAGAAGAACATGGGTTTATTTTCTTAAGAGTAAAGTTGAAGTTTTTTAGTCGTTTCAAAGAATTTAAAGCAATGGTTGAGTTGCAGACTAGAAAGAAAATAAAATGTTTAAGGACATATAATGGCGGTGAATATTGCTCCAATGATTTTGACACATTTTGTAAAGATTGTGGTATTAAGAGACAGAAGACAACTCTGTATTCTCCACAACAGAATGGAGTTGCAGAAAGAATGAACATGACCTTGGTGGAGAAGGCTAGGAGTATGCTAAGTGGTGCTGGTCTAGAACAAAAGTTCTGGGCTGAAGCTATAGCCACTACCTGCTACCTGATAAATAGGTCTCCTACATCAGCTCTTGTTGATAAAACACCAATGGAAGCATGGTCGAGCCACAAGCCTTCACTTAGTCATTTGAGAGTTTTTGGTTGTGAGGCATATGCTCATGTGCCAAAGGAGAAGCAGACAAAATTGGATAACAAAGTTGTTAAATGTATATTCATTGGATACAATTATAGTGTGAAAGGATACAAGCTTTGGGATCCTGTTGCACAAAAGGTATTTTATTCCAGAAGTGTTATTTTTAGAGAAACTAAGTCTTCTTCTATTACAGTGCAGCCAGAACAAAAGGAAGAAAAGAAAGATGTGATTCAACTGCCTGCTACATCTAAAAAAGTTGAATTGAGGCCCATAGAAAGACAGGAAGTTGATGAGAGCTCTACAAGTTCTGAATCATTAGAGGAAGAAGAAGAACCTGAACCTGAACCTGAACTTGTTCGAAGGTCTACTAGACAAAGAAAACCACCTGAAAGGTATGGATATTCTCCTGATGATTGGAGATGCATATTTGCTTTGAATGCTAATATTGATGAACTGAAATCTGTAGAAGAGGCTCTTGGTATGAATGATTCAGAGTCTTGGAAAATTTCCATGGATGAAGAGATGGCATCTCTTAAGAATAATGACACATGGGACCTTGTACCATTGCCTAAAGGATGAAAGCCCGTTGGTTGCAAATGGGTGTTCAAAAGGAAGATAGTTTCAGATGGAAGAATAGAGAAGTACAAAGCACGTTTGGTTGCAAAAGGTTACTCCCAGGTTGAGGGAGTAGATTATGGTGAGATTTTTTCTCCTGTAGCCAAAATGACATCCATTCGTTTCTTACTTTCTATTGCAGCAACTTATGATCTAGAGGTTGAACAAATGGATGTAAAAACTGCTTTCCTTCATGGAGATTTGGAGGAAGAAAATATGACACAGCCAGAGAACTATGTGGTAAAAGGTAAAAGTAATTTGGTCTGTAAGTTGAAGAAATCCTTGTATGGTTTAAAACAAAGTCCTAGGATGTGGTACCAGAAGTTTGATACATATGTATTGAGTTTGGGGTTTGTGCGGTCTAAATCTGATCATTGTATATATTTCAAATCTGATGGTGATCATTTCCTGGTTATTGCCTTGTATGTTGATGACATGTTGTTTATTGGGAAAGGAAAAGGTTTGATTGCAGAATTAAAATCTCAACTCTCGGCAAAATTTGATATGAAAGATCTTGGTGCAGCAAGACACATTCTGGGAATGGAGATTGTAAGAGATAGACAAAACAAAAAGCTTTGGCTAGGCCAGAGTAAGTATGTTGGTACTATTCTGAGAAGATTTAATATGTAAGATTCTAGACCATTGAGTGTTCCTGTTACAATGGGAACAAAGCTTTCTAGTTCACAGTGTCCTTCATCCCCATTGGAGATGGAAGAGATGAGTCGAGTACCATACCAAAGTGTTGTTGGAAGTTTGATGTATGCTATGGTTTGTACAAGACCAGATATTGCCCAAGCAGTGGGAGTACTTTCTCATTACATGTCTAATCCAGGAAGAGCACATTGGGATGCAATAAAAAGAGTTTTTAGATACTTGTAGGGTACCTCAGAGTACTCTATATGTTTTCATGGAACATGAAATGAACATTCCTTGGATATTAGAGGCTTTGTGGATTCAGACTGGGCAGGTGATGTTGATAGAAGAAGATCCACCAATGCATATGTGTTTACATTATTTGGTGGTGCAATTAGTTGGATGAGCAAGCGACAAGCTGTGGTCGCTTTGTCCACTATAGAGGCAGAGTATATGGCAGCTACTCATGCTTGCAAAGAAGCCATTTGGCTTAAGAGATTGTGTTCAAATATAGAGTTTAAACAGGGTGCAGTGACAATTTATAGTGACAGTCAGAGTGCAATCTGCCTAGCGAAGAACCCAACTTTTCATGCCAGGACCAAACACATTGATGTACAATATCATTTTGTGAGAGATATGGTTGAGGATGGCAGGGTGAAGCTGGAGAAGGTAGAAACTTTGGTGAATATTGCTGATTCATTAACTAAGCTCGTGAGCATAGAGAAGTTTAGATGGTGTTCGGAGTCTATGGGCCTCTTGGCCCTTGACTATTGAGTCCATGGTAATATGGATCCCCTGACTCTTGCAAGGTATTCGACAAGTGGGAGAATGTTGAGATACATGTGTCTCAACCTTGCAATATTTAGTAAATTGTTCCAAATGTAGTTGGGAGGTTTCCCATGTGTCGGTGCCTTGGAAAAAGGTATAAGAGTTGTTAAAAGATGCCTTGTCCATAGTATAATATAGGAGGGCCATTTTTAGAGATTATATGACACATTTCATGTTGGTTATGAGGGTCAAAAATAGGGGATAAGAGTTTGGACATGAGTAACTACTTTTAACCTAGTTTTCTTATCTTGGAAAAACAAATGTCAAGGGTGGGCAACACATGTCATGGAGGTTTTGCCCATGGTATTGTAAAACCACAAATGGTTTCCAAGTTGTAAAATTCCTATATAATGAGGGCTTGGAGAGGAGTTTGTATCATGGAGTTTTGGTTTGCAAGTCTGGGTGCTAGAAGGATGCTAGTGAAGTCTCTTCGAGCTTGAGTTGAGGTGATGCTCTTGTAAGAACTTGCATTGCAAGTGTATTGTAATCTCTTGTTGATTTGTTAATATACTATGCAGGTTTTAGAGTGTGGGGTTTTTCACCCGTATGGGTTTTCCCCATGGTAATCATTGTGCTATGTGTTTGTTGTTTTATTTCTACTCTATGTGCTTCTTGTGATCTCTGTGATAGTTATGTTGAAATTTGCATAATCGTCCTCTCAAGATTAGCGTAGGAAGTGTTTCCGCACACCTTTGCTTCCTTGCACATGCAACATATATCTAGGGATATTGCCTTTGACAACATATTTTGGAAGTGAGTTAAACCAACTCAAGAAACACATGTATGAAATAAGTCAACATTATTATGTGTTTACAACATAAAATGTCTCAAAAATCTCACTATGATAACTTGACATTCAACAAAATAAATAAAATCATATCTAGAAGACAAGGGTGTACCCAAGATTCAATCCTTAATTGAATGAAAGTATGTTTTAAGGTAATAATATTTTATTATTATTCATTGAGTAAGTAAATCCACCGCACAATATACCTCCCTATAACCATTTCCTACTTGATGATATAGGGAACATAGGGTCTTCCTTCCTCTCATTACTCAATTGGTAGTAAGTTATCCCTTGACAAAGGATTGTAACCATGATAATTTGCACTCCTTCTCATATCTTTATAAATAATAATGACTTATTATCAAACTCATGCATTATATGAATCACTAGTAGTTTCAATCTACAGATTGCAGCAAAAAAGTGCAACATTCAATGGTTATAACTTTTAACCCCCTTGCCCAAATTTAAAAATTCTTTATATTTTGGAAAGAGGAAACAACAGAGAAGAAAACCTAGAAAACCTTTGAAAAATAACTCAAACACATATGAGAAGATTTTTCTGTAACTTGATCCATTAGTTTACTTAGAATGACAATTTAACAACATGACAATTCTAAATTTTTGTTACTTAAATCATTTGTTAAGCACCAACTAGTTGGGTAACAATATAGTGAACTAATATTTGTGAAATCTTTAGATGATTTTCTATAAGAAATAAAGGTTCATATAGTTGAAAGATCTATGTTACATATTTCAATGGCCTAACATTCTATAAAGATGTTAAACACAACTTCCATATTATACTAAGAGCTCATTCACGCTTCCACAAAATTAATCAATGGGCTTCATTTCACCTTCAAATATAATTAACCCATGAGAGCTCATACAAATGGAAAAATTATTCATATTTTATAATTTTGGGAAGCAAATGGAAATCTGTATGAACAAGGATAGTATTAACTGTGTGGATATTGGATAATATCGTTAAAAGGAGCCAACATTATCCTGAGCACCACTACAAAATACCATTGTAAGGTCTACATAGGAAAAAAAATTAATGAAAGAACACAATGTTTCAGGTAGGTGTGTCTCTACTAATTCACTGAGATATAACAAGATTCAAGTTCATTAATCATTGACCCCCAAAAAACTATTGGATCGTCTATAAGAGAGAATGTCTGGTTCCCTGTGCTATTCCTTCTGAAAGGTTATTTTCTCTTCAAGAATTTGAATAATACACACAAAAGTATTACTCTCAACATAATCAAGGTATAATAATAGCACCAAAAGAAGCAGGAACTTCATTAGAGATGAAAAACCTATCACCTTTGAAAGCATCAAGAAGAAGACAAACAAGGGCTCATCAAAACAAAACCCTTTTGCCAGAGCAAAAAAGGGTCTCTGAAACCACTTTGAGCCAAACCATAAATCCTCATGCAATGCATAGAGGAAACACCAACAACAAGCATCAAGCAAAAGATGACCTCCAAAGAAGCCAAGCCAATCATCAACAAGGTAAAGGCCTCCCTAGTGAAGAAAAATGGTTCATCAAGCTAACATAAGTGAAAGAAACAACCTTCTTAAGTGCAACAACTAAACCAAATAGGGACATAAAGGGAGGGCCAAAGCAAATACAATGATAAAGGTCCAAAACAATTCTTCAAACCCCAACCAAAAGCCCATGGGAACACCAACAAACCCCATGCCATTGGAAGGCTCAAAACTAAACACCAAAGCCCAGAAAGCCATGAAACCCTTTTGTGCAATAAGGAAATGTCGAAAAACACCCACCAAGAGGGGTAAAGCTAGAGTGCATTCGCTCCATTTTCATCATTGTCTTTATTAGGATCAAATACACCCAATTTAGGAGAAACCCTAGTGCCTCTCCCACCTCTCGTTCCTTCATTCAAGAAAACTGTTGTTGTAAATGTTGAGAATTAATTTGTCATAGTACTATAAAATTAAGGTTTGTTGAGTTGAATGATTGTTGGATAATCAAAAATCTAGTTATGATACTATCTAGTTTACTTACATAAAGTGTATAAGTGATCTCTACAAGTGTGTATGGAATTGGAGCAAGAGAGAATATCAACTCACATAAATATAATAAGGTATATTACATAAATAACAATAATAAATAAAGAATTTTATGTTCAGACCAAATAAAATAATAAATCACTATTTAATTTTGAGAGTTGGTGAGGAAATTGTTGTTGTAAATGTTGAGAATTAACTTGTCATAATACTAGAAAAATAGGGCATGAATCACATATCTAAAATCTAGCTTACCTAGTGGCTTTACTAAAGGAGTATAAGTATTTGTTCATAAGAGAGCATTCTTTCACATACAAATCAAATAGAGTAAAAAAGAGAGAAAAATTAAAATCACACTTTCCCTTATTTTCACTTTAGTCAACTCATAATAGCTAATAGGAAAAGGGTAGCAAGATTTGAAATCTGAGTTTAAAATTTCAAGGTTCAAATTTGCAAGCATGAAAATGGCATGGGTGTTAGGATTAAGGTGTTATCTACTTTGTAAATCATATGTCATATTGCATAGTTCCAACATCCTTGGAAAGTGTCCTAAGGCACTTAGGGTGTATTGGAAAAATATTTTGTAATATTTATTTTAACTATTGTTTGCAATACATTCATAAGGGATGATGGGTTCTACTAGCAATGATAAAGGTGAGTTGTGAACACAATTATTTAATATTATTTTTCCCACATGTAGATACCTAGACTGGGATAATTAATGACATGGGAAGTGGGAAAATGAGTGAAATTTGGTCTTCTCCAAGTGGTCACTTGGAAGAGGCAGCATGTGTCTCTTGGTATTTCGTTATTTATTGCATTTAATGTAATTGTTTATATGAACCATATTTGGGCACAAGAGTTGGAGGGAAAGTATTGGAGCCAAAACTAATGTCCTTTCAACTTTGGTGGAGGAAATCCAAGGGTTGGGGTTGTTTGGAATGAAGAAACTTTCTTCAAACACCTAGTTTGGTGGTTTTGGAGCTCTTGTCATTCTACAAATTTAGGTCTTTAGATGTAGAATTTAGGAGAAAAAATTGAATGTAGCTTTACTCTGTAGGAACAAGGATAGGTGGGAGGCATAAGGAGGTTGTTCAAAGGTACATAGGTGCTGTCATGTTGGAGGCAAAGAGGATAATGAAAGTGAATATAGTGTAATCACATTTATTTGTTGATAATGCATACTTGACCTATCTTCTTGGTGGAATTTTTCCCTTAAGGGTTTCTCCATGTAAGTCTTGTGCTACATGATATTCTTATGTCACTAATTTTTTCCTCTTTTCTTATATTTTATGGTGGTGATATTCTTTATTTATTGTTGTTATAAGTTCACATAAGGTAGTGTTAAAAAGAATGAAATTAAGGCTGATTTTTAGCACCATTAAGAAGAAGGACACAATCCAATATTTCTACATTAAGGCAACTTAATTTCAGATTCACATATAAGTATTATATTTTCATGTTGTAGTTGTCCAATACTTGTATCTCATTCTTCAATTGTATTATTGGATTATAGTGTTGTAAATTATACCCCATGTAATTCTACGCTACAAAAGCACCTCTGCTTTATGTTGATTGGAGATATTCCTAACCGCCTTGTCCTTTCGTCCATCTCACTTTCCCCGTCGGCCTTTGCCTTGTCCTTTTCCCAACCATATTGACCATTTGACTAGTAGATACTAGCGCACTGTGCTAGCGTCTCATAAATCTGATAGTCTGAAGGTTGTTGTTTGAGCATTATGCCTATGCTTGGAACATGCTTGTAACACCTATGTGCACAGCCATCGACATTTGCCTTTGTCCCAACATGCATATCTTCCACTCTGTAATCACTCATTCAATTTCTCTAGCCGTGCATTCAATCACTCTACTAGTTCATTGCATCTACGCTCGTCTTGAAGTTCTCTTTTGTTGCATACTCGATTCTCTCACATTACCCTTGTTATCGTGCTCTGAGGAAGACTGGTTTCTTCTTCTTCTCCATCTGAAAAGCTTCTCACTTTGGGTGTGGAAGGGGAGTTTTCTTCTTCCTCTTTCTTTTATTATCTCCATAGCATATGATCAATTATCTTTGTTGTAATGTTTCTCTATTATTTTCCAATATCTTTCTATCTATCTATCTATCTTGGTTGTCCATGGAGGTGGAAACACCAAAGAAGGGGTTTTGTTGTGGAAGGCCTCTAAAACATAGCCACAACCTTTCATCTCTGGTTTCTTTGTGTGTAATTTACTAAGTTGATTTGAGGAGCTATTTGGAGGCTTCAAGTGTGGACCAGTTGTAAGGCCTCTTTTCTTTTCTCTCTACTATTTTGCAGATAGCCATACTTTACTTTTTTCTCTATTATTTACTTTATTTTTATCATTTACACATGTCTCCATCATAGCCCATTTTCTGTATGGACTCTGTGACTTTGGTTGTATGGGACGCCATCGTGTTGTGCTATCATTTAAGACATGCATGTGTGTCCTTAGATATAATGTCATAGAGTTGTGTCAAAAGACCTCTATGACACATTAAATATCATCTAAGGGGAACCAAATAGCCATACACTTTGTACCACATCTCGAGTGGAGAGGCTGAATAGTGAGTCCCTAACTAGTGTTCATCTGCCTATCGAAGTGGTTCACTTTTTCCCCTCTACCTGGATAGAGATTGAATTTCACATCTTTGGTATTAAATTTATATATTTTTCAACATTTGGTATAAAAGTTGAAGGTTGATTGGTTATGGGTATTCCTCTATTTTTTCATTTCTTGCTTGGAAGGCTTGTGGTAATCTATTAGAAGGAATAAAAGGTTGTTGAAAGCTTTTGGGGTTACAATGAATGTTCTATGAATTAAATTTTTATTGTAGATCTATGAGATAGGAAGCCATGGATATTGGTAATTCTATGTTGGGCATTGAAAGCTCATGATTATGGATCTTAATGGAGTTGGTCATGTTTTGGTGACTTGGATCTCTTATTTAATAATATGTGTATCTTCTTATTTGGTGGTTTTGTTCCTTTACCTTATGGTCATGTGCAAGGAGAAGGTGTTCATTTCGAATGGATACTTGTGACATCCTAGTCACATCGAGAAACATGACTATTTGAACTACAAATTGGAGTGCTTATGTTGGGTTCATGGTTTTAGCCCATGGTTACATGAAAGAACAAGAAGATAAGCCACTAACCTCCTTATGAGTTGTGGATCTAATATGTTTTATATATTTTAATCTCCTAGACAACTTGGTTTTTTTGTTGGGTTGTAGTTTTCTCTTGATTTAAAATGGTTAGATTTTAATGTGAATGTATGGATGTTTAAGTGGATTTCACTTTTACAACTCAAATGGTTTTATAGGTTTTATATGTTAACTAAAATGTGTGGTATGTAAATCTATGATAAGACTGTATTTAGGGTGTTCAATATGAAGACAATTACAAGTTTGCATGTGGAAAGTTCTTATTTATCTATGGTTACTAATATGTGGGTTTGTTTGAAAAATTAGATCTAGCATTGATTATGGTGTTTTATTCTTGTAAATTCACAAATTAATCCTGATTATCTTTGTTCTACATGATACTAATGCGGGGTTGAATCTTTTAGTTATTTGAGATAGGAGCACTAACTATATATTGTAGGAGCTAAGATTGCACTCTGATACCATGTTGAATTTTGCAACAAAAGCCTGCAAGATCAAACAACAAACAAGAACATCTTCCACAAACAAGAGTTGCAGAAATGAATGTTATATTACTCAAAAGCAAAGAATACCAAATTTTAGGATAGTTACAATTGTACAATGAGGTGCTTATAAAGAAAGCACCGAGATAAATTTAGGAGAGCTAAAGTGAAAGTATGAGGAGCTAAATAAAACTTAACTCTAGCTAAACTGGCTGCGTAAAAGGTAATATAGGTGCACAACTAAAACAAGAACTCCTAAGTGTTTGTCTCGATTTGCATGCCCTCAACAATTTGACCCAATTTTTCAACTGCTCAGATTTTGATGAAACAACATTTGATCTTTGGGGTTTTTCGACAACGCGGATACGAAGACAACCTCCATTTGAGCCCAAAGTACACAAAAATTTCACCTTAGGTTGGATCTCTATGGACAAGAACTTGATAGATTTGAAGCTTTGATACCATGTAGAAGCCATGATTGCACTCTAATACTATGTAAGAGCTAAGATTGCACTCCGATACCATGTAAAAGTTGATGATCAACCATAGGGGCCAAGAATCATCTACAAGAAAAACACTTGTCACACAAAAGAGACCAAACAAAGATTATATGGTTTAGAGAGTTCTATATTATTGCACAAAAGAATTGAAGATTTGATATTGAAGGTACACAATATTATAGGTACAATATCAGAGGCACAATTACAATGAATCAATGACTTGCTTTATAGAAAGCAAGAGATACCATAATCCTAAAATTAGAATAACTAAATCAATGCAAAGTAGGAGTTAAATTATTCTCAACTACAAGCCAGAAAAGTTAACTAGAATTTACTCTAAGTGAACTCAAACTAAAAAAGCATAACACCTAGATAAATAAAGCACCTAAGTTTAGCTTAAGTGACAAAGAAATTAAAGGACCTAATTAATAACTAATTAGACAATTGCCCTAAATTACTCCAACATTGCAATTTTAATGAATTTTTTTTAAAACTTTGCATTCATAAAGGAATTTTACTAGATAAATTCTGGGGGTAGCTAAAAAGTCTAGGCCCTTTCGCACAAAATGGAGATCACCATTGCGCTTAGAAAACCCACAAATCCTAAGATAGCCTATCAAATTGGTGAAAATTTTTACAGACATGTTTATGAAGTTAGAAATTTGTACTATACCAACAACATAAAAAAAATGATCACTAAAAAAAACGCAAGACTACCAAAAAAAAAATCCTATGAGAAAAATTTTAATTAAAATTTGTTGAAAATTTGTGCTCTTTAAAAGGGTCGAAATTTTATAATTAAACAAAGGGCAAGTCAAATCCTAGGAAAAAGTACTTGCAAGCCTGCACAATATCTTATCCGCTGACATCAACATCCTATTTTGGCAAATTATCTCTAAAAAGGGCACTTCTCTAAATTTAGTAGAGTTTTTCTATTTTTAACCCTCCAAGCCTTAAAAAAGCAGTGGTTGTTTTTTTTGCCACAATTTTGTCATATGGAGTCAAAATTGGGAAAACAAGATATCGTTGAAAAGTTGGTTCTGATGCTAATCTTATTTAGTAGGTGGTTTGATTAGATCATGCACCAATTTTTTGTACCAACCCTCCAAAGTTATCTTTTATTTTCATTCTTTCGAGGCCATATCTTGCACATATGGACTTTGTTTTTCGACATCCATACATTGCTGAAAAGCTCTCAGAATCCTCTATTCAGATCTCAAGACCTTTTCTACAAAATTTTAATCAGATACTCAAAGATATCAATCTTGTCCTTTTTGAGCTACATGTAAATCAGTTCTCTATTTGTATTGAGGGTTTTTGTTTTTGTATCATTTTCGGAGATTATCTCAAGGAGTGAATCATGTATAAGGGTTCTAGGTATAAACATTGTGGGAGAAATAAGCGTGGACATAAAATGTGTCCTAATTTCTCACATAATGCTTTTCAACTCTTACTTGAGTGTGCATTAAAATCTCAAGTTGCTCCTTGTCCACCAACAAAGATAGTTGTGCTATCTTAATTGATTGAGACTCTTAAACCTGTTAAGTAGAATAATTCATTCATTTGTCTTCATGATTTGGATTCCTATTTGACAGACATTACTTCATTGTTTGTGGAGTCTCATATTTCAAATTTGGAGGACACATTTGAGGGTTTATCTCTCTTATTTGATGATAGCTCCACAACACAATTGTTGTCACATCATGTTTTTCTTTGGAGTTTGTTCAAAATCAATTTCCATTGGTTCCTTATTTGTCACTTATTGTAATTGGGAATGTACCTAATTGGTTTGTGGCATCTTCATCATCCAAGGACTTGGCAACATGAGTAGTTTTTAGAGACATCACTATATATTTTGATTTGGATTCCTACATCTTCCATTTTATGGGAGTGGCTTTTCATATATCCAATGGATTGGTTTCTTCCGTAGGGGAGAAACGTTGTTTGTAGGTAGTGGGTCATGTTCTATCTTCAGGCATTTGTCATTGGCATAGGAGCTACTTCTACATTGAGGGGATTCTTATCCCCATTCTCTCTCTCTTATGGAGGATATTCATTGTACCTTTGTGACCGATTCTGTACTTGGGGGGACACTTGGAGTCCATCTTAGTCACATTTAGTACCTTTTTCATTGCATCTCTCACTTTTGGAGAGGGGTTTTTTTTGTTGGCATTCTACACTCTTATGATAATAGTTGATGTTGTCATTGATGGAAACCATCTGGTAAGCCACCAACAATAAGACTTCTACATACACTGGCAGGTGATGAATACTAAGAGGGGGGGGGGTGAATTAGTATACTGAAAAACATTGCACTTAAACACTTAAACAGTTTAAAGATAAACCGGTAAAACAGTTTAACACACAGACTGGTTATCACACATGCAAACCAAAATGCAAATAAAGCATTCACCCACAAAAGCAATACAACCATAACACAAGATATTTGACGTGGAAACCCAAATGGGAAAAACCACGGTGAGATGGAACTCACAAATCACTATCTATAGAATAGAAACCAAATTGGTTAAGGTCAGACCGATTAAGGTCTTACAATGTTCTTCACTAGAATAGATCCTGCTAGGAATCTCAATCTCTGTTAGGAGATAAGTCCGATTAAAGACTACCTTGCTAGAGGATTTTAGACTCACATATGTGAACCACCTTGTTAGAGGATTTTCAAGAGGCTTTTGGGCATACCCGGTTAAGGGCTACAGACTTGTCGAAGATGCGAGTAATCAACAAGTGAGTGATCTAGCAAATAACCCAGATTGCTTGGTTAGATCCTTGATAGCTCGATCTTAATGCATTACAACATTACTTCAGTCTTTTACACATTCATACTCTCTCTAACTCTTTAGTTACCTTGAACCCTAGCAACAACATCAACCTCAACAACAACCTAAAACCCTAGACATGATGTCCTTATAAAGGAATATGATTTCATGTCGATCCAATAGGATTACATTACAATTTCCTAGGTTCAATGAATCTAGACATGCTCAGTAACATGACACAAAAAGCACCGCTAGTGTGTCGGCACCGTCAAACAATCGGTGGATTGGTAACTCATCACAAAATGTCGGTTGGTAACTCATCACAGAGTATTATCGGTTCATACAAAATACTGATTGCTGATTTATCAAAAATGAAGATTGGTAAGAATGTGTTATGCCACTTTGCTCCCTCGTACCGCTTGAGATCTACGAACCACTTGGGGTCGACATGCCACTTCAGACCGGGAAACACATTCTGCAAAACATCAATAGTCTAAAAGACTATAGTACAACATACCAGTTGGAACAAATACCGGTTGTGCTTTACCATATACATATAAAGAAGATCTCAATGTAAGTGTGTGTCCATCAATGACAATCACAACATAAACATCAAAAATGCCAACAATCTCCCCCTTTGTTATTGATGGCAACACTTAGGAAAATAAAATTTTGATATCTAAGTGTTTTACAACAAAATCATGCCATTAGCAAAATTTCTCCCCCTAAGCATATACACTATCCCTTAATCAATACAATGTATAGCAATTTTGCATACAGAGCATAAACATTGAGATATCAGAGCATATAGCATATATCAAAGCATATAGCAAAATTTTTAGTACCAAATACTTCTCCCCTATACTTCTCCAAAATAGAATACTTCTCCTCCTTTTCCAATAATGACAAAGTACCGCTAAACAACCCTGTTTCCATTTGATATATAAAAATAATAAAAGTTTATGACGATAAGGAATAGTACTTGTCAAAAACAGATTTATAGTCCTGCAAGAATTACTTCATTGATAGAGACCAGGACTCAAGTAGGGAGGTGGCCACTTCTTTCTTAGTTTGCATCTGGGAGACCTGTTCTTCCATGGCATCAACTGTGCTCATCTCCTGTGTAACTGTCAAGGCATCCAGGTTCAGGTAACACTTCTGAAGAATTTCCAGATGTGGAAGTAAAACCAGTTGTAGCTCCTGCAAATCTCTAGACCACGTGCTGATCTCTTGCTCCATTTTGGCCAACTGGATATAAAACCGGTGAATGGTTTGCCCATAAGTTGTGAAGGAATCATAAGGCGGCTTGAATGTGCTCAAGTAGGAGTGCAAGTCCTGTTCAAGTTTTTGCTTCTGAGCTAGCACATCATCATAGAACAGATGGGGTTGACAGATTTTGCTAAGTAGCATATTCCCCTCATCTAGAGCATCCCTTATATCTGTTTGTTCTTTCTTCAATTTAGTCCGGAGCTCATTCAACTTTTTGACCAGAGCTATATTAAGAGCCTTTTGATGCTCCTTCTTGACATTAGCCTCCGCTGCCTCTTCAAGGCTCTACACCTGATCATCTACTACTATGCATAGGAGCTTTAGTCTAGCTAGTGATGAATTGGTGTTTGGAAGATTTGTACTAGGTATCAAACTGGTAAGCGTATCCATAGCTGCTTGGATTACATCCTGCTCCTTCTTCTGTCGAATGATTTCAAGGTGCTCTTGAGCTACCTTGATACTCTGCATTAGCTTTGTTTCACTTGCAGACTGGAGATCTATAGGACTGGAGAGGTCAGCCGGTTTGGCTTGACTCTCGGTTGCCTTCGGAGTCTCCATCTGGGTGCTCTTCACCGCTTCTCCTGCCTTGTCCTCTTCTGCTTTCTTCTTCTCCGCTTCTTTCCTCTTCTCTGCTTCCTTGTCCTCATCAACCTTTTTCTTTTCTGCTTCCTTCTTCTTCTCTTGTTCCTTATCTTTTTTTTCCTTCTTCTTCCTCTCCGCTTCCTTCTTTTTCTCTTGTTCCTTATCCTCCTCTTCTTTCTTTTTCTTTTCATCTTCTTGCTTCTTTTTCTCCTCTTCATCCTTCTTCTTTTTCTCCTCTTCATCTTTTTTCTTTTTCTCCTCTTCATCTTTCTTCTTTTTCTCCTCTTCATCTTTTTTCTTTTTCTCCTCTTCATCTTTCTTCTTCTTCTCTTCTTCATCTTTCTTCTTCTTTTCCTCTTCATCTTTCTTCTTTTTCTCTTCTTCCTTCTTCTTCTGCTTCTCTTCTTCATCCTTTTTCCTCTACTCTACCTCTTCCTTTGCCGCTTCCTTTCTGTCCTCGGCTTGGTTATCAGCCTGTTTAGCTTGTTGCTTCTGTCCTGTTGCCTCAGATGGTGTTTTCTGAGTATTATCCTCAACGTCTAGAGCATCGACATCAATGGTGTCTCTTGGTTCAATGAATGGATTGCCTTCATCGTCAAATACCTCGTCCAGTTTGGATATAGCCAGTTCTTCTTCTGCTTGCCGGTTGGCCAGACGTGCTTTGTGAGTCTGGACAGCGGTTTGCATAAACAGATGGTGTCTTTTTTGACATCAGCAACTCTACCTTCTAATAGCCAGAGTCTTCTTTTTCTAGTGAAGAAGAGTCCTTTGTTTTGGTCAATAAAATCATACAACTCAAAATTTGACAGGTCGGGAAAGTACTGTGCAAAAAACTTCTCCCTAATTTCCTGTTCTTTCTCTATGGCAATGTGCCATATATTATCTAATGACATATATAAAGAATCCGGTGTCTGAGATTTGATCTCTGAGGGTGACCGATCATTACTACACAGATAGTGAATTATTTCCTTTTCAACCGCTTCCTTTTCATCCTCATTGAAGTCATCAAAACACTCAAGTAAATCATTTAACACTTTTCTCCTAATATTCTTTATTGTTCTTTGACAATGTGTCAAAGGTTTATAGGAGGAGATATCTATATTTACCGGTGCTAAAGATGTCGGTTCATTCTTGGTCTTCTTCTTTGCTTGACATGTTTTCTTTGGCTTTTCCTTAGACAAGGTTTCTTCTGAGTCTGGAGATGTGTTCCTTGTCTTCCTCTTTCTCTAGAACACTTTAGCCGGTGCAGCTTCCGGTTTCTTCTTGGCTGGTGACCGCTTGGTCACTTTTGGAGTTCCAGTAGTAACCGATGTGGATGCTACTGGCACTGCCTTTGCCTTCTTCACTGTCGGTTCTTTCTCTTTCACTGCTGGTGGTTCCTTAGCTGGTGCTATCTTCTCTAGGTAGGTGCTAGTTCTCTTCGCCTTAGGATCAAGAGGTGAGGCAATAAGGGTAGAGGCATACCCTTCCAGCATATCGTACATCACCTCATAGCCCATTGGCTCAACTTCTTCCTATCTAGGCTCCACAGCCTCCATTATGCATTGGTCCACCTTGATGGTGAAACAAATATCGTCTTCATATTTCTTGACGATGTTGCCTGATATCCTCATTCTTTGGCTCATTTTCCATCTGAACTCATCAAAATACTTGTTCAAAACATCAGGGTAACCGGTTCCAATTGCTTGAATTCTTTCCTTGATTTGCTTGGTTACCGCTTGGTCAAGAGACCACTGGACATCTCCTACTCCAAGAAAGTAGCCTTGGAAATAGAAGAACAACCCAACCAGTAGTTGTCCAAACTTGAACCTTAGTGCATTGTCTTGTTTGATCGACTTCAGATTTGACAGGAGTTGCCTCTACATGCCGGTGCATAGGTCAAATGATGCATCCTCCTTTATCATCCGGTAAGCAGCATTTACCGCTGCAGTAGATACGGAGTTAATTCTGCTGGCTGAGAACATCTGGTAACCAATCACCATACATGCATACTTCACCAGATCATCCTTGATTGAATTGACTGTCATGCCACGTGAGTCACTCACTGAACCGTTGAGCTTGGACATTTTAGTTTTGCTAACCGTCCTTAGGGCTGGTACTTCCCCTGAATTGTAGAAACCGGTGACTGCATGAATTGCCTGCGGCGTGATATCATGCGTCCTCTCCAGGTACATTTTGTCACCATGGACTCTGCTCAAAATGATCCTTATATGATCCTCTATAAAGTCTTTCGGGAAGTATACAACATTATGGAGTTTCTTCTTCTCCAAGATACTATACTCCGGTTTTATTTTCTTATCCTTTCCACAAAACAGACCTAGTTGGGAGTGGATGGCTAGAGACCCTAGGTCTTCAATCTTGCAATCTATGTAGTCAAAAATTCCCTCTTCTACTATTACTCCAGTCGGAACTTATGATAGGGCATTATACTTTGACTTCCGTTGAATAAAACTTTCAGACTCAATAGATGCACTAGAACTGGTATGAGATGCGGAAGCCATTGTAGAAATTTTAAGAACTTGAGAAATAGCTTTTAAAACACACAAATTTAGGGCTTTCCGATTCTCCTTCACTCCTCACTTCGTCGGTAGCTAAATCACCGCTTTGTGTTCTCCACTTGACCGTTTGCTATTTGAATTTGAATCTCCTTCGTAGTTTCTCAATTTCTCCAAATCTTTGCTCAAATCGCCTTTTCGTCGCTTTGCTCTTTGAAAAACTTTTCTTTGCTCGAAAACTGATAGTGAGAAATGATTTCAAAAATGCTTTTAAACATAGTCCTCACCTACGGTCATTAATGCTCCTCCATTAGGGCATAAACCCTAATTTGCCTTTTTACCATTTCCGGGCTTCTGTCAAGCGATAGGTATCACATACCGGTTAAGGTCTTTTGCCGGTATAAACCAGGGGTTCGAAAACATTTTGTCATTTTCTCCCCCTAAGCCTTTTGAAGCTTAGTTTGTTGGTTCCGATATTTCCACACTAGGTGCAGAAACTGGTTCCCCTTCCAACATTACTAGTTTCCTCTTCCAGGTTTTGTTCATGTTTGCTTGAACTATTTCAACATCAATTCCTCCTTCCGGAGTGACCGGTATATCATCAGATATACTCTTTCTGCTTCTGCAGAATCTTGCAATGTGACCCAGTTTGTTGCAGTGATAGCAAACCAATCCAGGTGCTCTCTAAGGTCCATTGTTCATGTTTCCATTCTTCCTTCTGCATGTTGCAACAGTGTGACCATGACCATGACATACCATATAGTTTGATCTCCATCCGGTTGCCGGTTGATAGCCACTGTTACCTAATTGATGGTTAAAGACATTAAACTGGTTGTGATTCCAGTTCACAAAAGGTTCAGGACCAACTCCTTGGGTCCTCTGAGGATATCTTCCAGTGTCATTCATGATAGACCTGCATTCAAATGCTCTATGCCCATATTTGTTGCATGCATAATAGTTACCATTGAATCTATAGGATCTAGGCTTATCATTTAGAAAATAAGGAAAATTGTTGTAAGCCTTACTCCTACACACATTTGCAGTATGTCCTTCTTTAAGATAGTTAAAGCAAACATGTTTGAATTTTTGCTTACCTTTTCCTTTGAATGCCGGTTGCTTCTTTGATGCTTCAGCATTTGTTCCAGAGGTTTCACCTTCCTCATGACCAGAATAACCAAGTCCATTGGTATTCTTGACTGGTTTGGCAGATTCAAGCTTTTGCTCTAGCTTGACAGTACTTTGCTGAACTTAGCAAGTATTTCCTTTGACTCAGAGAGTTCTTTGGAAATAGTAGCATTTGTTTCCAACAGGTTTTCATTCTCAGAGATGGCAGTGTTCAGTTCTCCTTGCATGTCTTCCTTTTCCACCTTGCTTGCATGGAGTTGAGCATTTAGGGCACTCATCTCTTGTTTCAACTTGGAGATCTCAAAATATCTTTCTTTCACTAGGTCTTCAGTTTTTCTCTGGTTCTCAAGCTCTTGACACATCTAGATAGTCAGTCCTTCCAACTCCTTTCTCAAGTTGAAGTTTGATTCATTCAACTTATTTACTTCTGCAATTAGGGCTTCCATATCTACTTCATCTGCAGAACTATTTTCAGATAGCTCCATCAGCTTTTCTACATGTTCTCTCCTTTTTGCTTGAGATGCCTTGTATTTGACCATAAGATCATCATAGGCTTGCTTAGACTGAGTGAGTCGTTGAGTAAGTTCCCTTAAGGTGTATTCCCCCATATCTCTTTCCAAGTGGTTAAACTTATAGAAAGGTAGGCTCTGATACCAATTGATGAATACTAAGAGGGGGGGGTGGTGGTGGGTGGGGGTGAATTAGTATACCGAAAAACACTGCACTTAAACACTTAAACAGTTTAAAGATAAACTGGTAAAACAGTTTAATAGACAGACCGGTTATCACACATGCAAACCAAAATGCAAATAAAGCATTCACCCACAAAATCAATACAACCATAACACAAGATATTTGACATGGAAACCCAAATGGGAAAAACCACGGTGAGATGGAACTCACAAGTCACTATCTGCAGAATAGAAACCAGACCGGTTAAGGTCTTACAATGTTCTTCACCAGAACAAATCCTGTTAGGAATCTCAATCTCTGTTAGGAGATAAGTCCAATTAAAGACTACCTTGCTAGAGGTTTTTAGACTCAGATGTGAACCACCTTGTTAGAGGATTTTCAAGAGGCTTTTGGGCCTACTCAGTTAAGGGCTACAGACTTGTCGAAGATGTGAGTAATCAACAAGTGAGTGATCTAGCAAATAGCATAGATTGCTTGGTTAGATCCTTGATAGCTCGATCTTAATGCATTACAACATTACTTCAGTCTTCTACACATTCATACTCTCTCTAACTCTTCAGTTACCTTGAACCCTAGCAACAACATCAACCTCAACAACAACCTAAAACCCTAGACATGATTTCCTTATAAAGGAATCTGATTTCATGTTGGTCCAATAGGATTACACTACAATTTCCTAGGTTCAATGAATCTAGACATATTCAGTAACATGACACAAAAAGAACCACCAGTGTGTCGGCACCGTCAAACAATTGATGGATTGGTAACTCATCACAGAGTATTACTAGTTCATACAAAATACCGGTTGCTGGTTTATCAAAAATGAAGACTGGTAAGAATGTGTTATGCCGCTTTTCTCCCTCATACCGCTTGAGATCTACGAACCGCTTGGGGTTGACATGCCGCTTCAGACCGGGAAACACATTCTACAAAACATCAATAGTCTAAAAGACTATAGTACAACATACCGGTTGGAACAAATACCGGTTGTGCTTTACCATATACATATAAAGAAGATCTCAATGCAAGTGTGTGTCCATCAATGACAATCACAACATAAACATCAAAAATGCCAACAACAGGCACTTCACCAGCAGTGCCAACAATGCATACCGACACTCCAGTCAACAGGGAATAAACTTTTGTTTATTGTATTTTAATGTAATTATCTTTTGTAAAGCTGACTTGGTACATTGTAAAAGACTCGTATATGTATGAGAGAATGT
Source organism: Cryptomeria japonica (assembly GCF_030272615.1). NCBI lineage: Eukaryota > Viridiplantae > Streptophyta > Pinopsida > Cupressales > Cupressaceae > Cryptomeria > Cryptomeria japonica. The sequence continues at coordinate 228,259,518 of NC_081410.1, read as the reverse complement.
AAAGAATAAGGAAAAGGAAGGATGTTATATGCGAATGCATAAGGGAAATTTTGTATAAGGTTTTTGTTATATATTGAGCTTAAACCGGTACTGAACTTGGCATAGTTGATGCTGATTTGAAGAAGTACATTGTATTGGATTTCATAATCCACTTTTGTAGTCAGTGTGACTCTTATTGAGTAGTGAGGTCTAGGCAGTTGGCCTTCCTACATGTGCAGGGCCCTCATTGTAAGTAATATTTATTCATTGGCCAGTGAGTGAATATTGTGGGTCACAAATCCCATCGAGGTTTTTCCCACACCGAGTTTTCTCGTTAAATATCTTATGTTATGGTGTGTTCTCTATGCTGTCTCTTTTATTCTTATTTGATGCATTAATTCTTATTTACCGGTACACTATTTTGGGATGCAAAGTTCTTAATAAGTTTAAATATTCTGCTAACCGGTTAGACACTGATTCACCCCCCCCCCCCCACCCCCCCCTCTCATTGTCTTTGGGAGTGTCACTAATCCTAACATTTTCCCATGTGGTTTTTCTCCATTTCTCCATTTATATCGACTTCATTGGTGTGAGTTGCATTGGTTTGCATTGGTTTGTACATGAGTGCCTAATCAGGCCTAGCTGTTGGGACTCATTCATGCATGAATTTTGTATTCATATTAGCTCTTTAGCTTATCCCTAAGAATATTAAGGGGGGATACTGGAGTAATTTTAGGACAATTATCTAATTATTTATTAATTAGTTCCTTTAATTGATTTTTCATTTAAGATAAACTTAGGTGCTTTATTTTATCTAAGTATTATGTTTTTTTAATTTGAGTTCACTTAGAGGCACTTCTAGTTAAATTTTTTAGCTTGTATTTGAGCTTAATTTAACTCCTACTTTGCATTGCTTTAGTTCTTCTAATTTTAGGATTATGGTATCACTTTCTTTCTATAGTGAAAGTTATTCATTCATTCATTCATTGTAATTGTGCCTTCGATATTGTGCCTCTAATATTATGTAACTTCAATATTGAATCTTCAATTCTTTTGTGCAATAATACAAAATTCTCTGGTCATTATAGAGTATACAATCTTCTCTTGATCTCTTTTGTGTGACAGATGTTTTACTTGCAGATGATTCTTGGCTCGTGTGGTTGATCATCAACTTCTACATGGTATCAAAGTGCCAATCTCAGCTCCTACATATATCTCTTTTGAGATGTTGCATATGTGTAGATCTTGTGAAATCGTATGATGTGGATTCTATTTGATTCACCTTGTTGTTGATCACCATTATTATATTGGCATGTTGATTACAGTGAGAAAGAGATTTTTTGCTAGTACTTAATGTAGACATTAAAAAATTGACCTAATGCTCGCAATGCAAAATTTTACCAACTTTACCAACTTCCTTCTTAATTAATTAAATAATTTTAATTAATTCAATATCATTCTTCTAATTCCAAATCAAAATTAGAATTTCCCTCTATCTAATTTTCCTCTATTCATAATTAAATAATTTATCATTATTTAATTAGTCTTCTCTTATCCACTTTAATTAAATCATATTTATTATATAATTAAATATCAATTTCTATCCCCCATTTTCACAATTAAATAATTATTCTAAATTATTTAATATACTAACTGTCTTCACAATTTAATAAATTATTTAATTTATTTAATTATCCATTCCTTTTCAAGAATCAATCTTTTAAAATAAATAAAATGTTAATTTTATTTATTCTCCCAAAACACATTTTTATTATTATTGGTAAACCACAAAGCAAGAGTATATATTGATTCAAAAAAGAATTTTACAGTGTTTACAAGTGGCCTAGAGAGACAAAACATCAAAAAGTATTAGTAGCCATCCATCTCTAACCATAATACAAAAATGAATCCCAACACAACACCAGGAAACAAAGTCCCATCTAAACATTACAGAATTTTTCATAGAGCATTGACTTGGATATCAAAAATCAGGAGGATGAAACACAACAAAACCTCAAATTGTTGGCATTTTGGTAAATTTTGTATGAGTGGTGAATGATATGGTTGTCATTGTTGGCAACACCATCTTCCAAGTCTTCACAGTCTATCGATAGTAAGTAGACCGGTATACTGAGGTCAATTGGCTAAGCAATGTGTAGACAGGGTAAGCAGGGAGTAGACCAACACACAGGAGGTCAACCGACAAGCAGTGAGTAGACCGACACACAGAAGGTCAATCGACAAGTAGTGAGTAGATTGGCACAGAAGAGGTCAACCGACTAAGCAGTATATAGATTGATATATAGGAGGTAATCGGCAAGGTAGATTTTGATCAGTACATCGATAGAGTCTGAAACCGACAGACTTGGTAATGTTTAGTTAACATCTAGTTAAACCGACAGTCTTCTCCAGTCAACCGACGGACTTATCGACATGAACGACTATTTTGATAGAGATTCCTGGAATGATTTCTGAAGAGTGATTTATGGCACGGTAACATAATTTTGAATATGATGTTTTGTAGGGAAAGTTGGCAACAGATCCAAAGAGTAATAAATTCGCATAATTCATTTTGATGAGGTTGTTCATGAGAAACGATATATGTGAAAGTGAACATAGGGGGAGTAGAACAAAGTGCAGAGCCAAGTGACAGAGGACCGACAGAGTGCAGAGTCGAGGGACAAATGACCGACAGAGTGCAGAGCCGAAGGTCAAAGGACTGGCAGAGTGCAGAGCCAAAGGTATAAGCAGAAAACTGGTGTTGTGTAGAGTAGACACAACCAGTGTGGATAGAGTATGATTCTCATTGTGATCTGATCAAGCTATCAGTAGCTAATTCAACAAATCATCCTTTTGTTGCTTTCTAACCATTACAACTTAAATCCCTTAACCGGGTGGACTTTAACAGGTCCCTTTGTAGAATCCCTTAACCAGGTGACATCTTAATTGATGTTCTTAAGTCCTTTAACCTAGCTACCTTTAACAGGGTAAAGGCACTAACATGCCTTAAACAAAATTCCTTAACCGGGTGGCACCTAACAGTGTCTTTGTAATCTCCTAATAGGGATGGCTCCTCACCAGGCGTACTCCAGAAGAGTACAAATTTTGTGAGTTCCTACTCACACCGTGGTTTTCTCCCATTTGGGTTTTCATGAGATAAATCTTGGTTTCACTGTGTATCTTTTCATGCATGCATATTCTTCTACAATAATTATTTATGTTGATGAATGTTAAGTTAGTGTAAACTTAAGTTAAAAGTTTTAATTGAGTAAAACCGGTAAAGTGTTGATTCACCCCTCCTCTCTCAGCATCGGTTGGGACTAACAATTGGTATCAAAGCTCTAGTCCTCTAAAGTGAAGCTTGATAGCTTGAGGATAAAGATCATGGAAGAATATTGGTATCAGAAGCAAATTGATGAAGAAAATGAAATTATTGCTTAGTTGAAAGAGATTGAGAAAATCTCTTGCAAAAAGAAAGGAACTAGCTCAACAACTAAATGAGAGTCAAGATATTATAGATCAACTCTCTGAATAGAGTGGATCTGAAGAAGCAGTCTCAGAACTCATGGAAAAGAGCAAGAAGTTGACTGAAGAAATCACACATCTCAAAAGAGAACATGAAGGTCAGGCCCTAAGAATGACTGAGATACTGAAAGCTAGCAGAAGTGTTGATGAAAGAAAAAGGGAGGCAGAAGAAGCTCTATCAAAAGCTGAAAGAGCCAGGAGGCTTGCTGAAGATGCCCTGAGAGAAAATGATGCAATCATGATTGAGAAATATGAAGAAATCCAAATTCTCACTCAGGAGAATGAGTACATACATAAGCATCTGCATGACAACACAAAAGAAAAGGAGAAGATGATGAAAGAGATTGAACAACTCAAGAGTGAGTTGAAAATTGAAAATGAGAGAAATGAGAAGCCGAGGAAATTCAATGAAATCTCTGAGAAGATAGATAAATAGTTGAAGGCTCAGAGAAGAACAAATGAAACAACCGGTCTTGGTTACTCCGATATAGGTCCCATGGAAACTAGAGAATCATCTAAATCCAAAAATATGAAGGATGATAAAAGGAACCATTCAAAAGTGAAAGGTATGAAGTTTTCTAAATTCTCTTGTACTCATTGTGGTACACTGGGTCATAAGACTAATGACTGTAAAAATAAACCGGTTAGTCAAAAGAAGATTTTTACCTTTGATGGTTACTGCCATAATTGTGATAAGTATGGCCACATTGCTTATGAGTGTAGATCTCAATCTAGCAGTATGTCAAATAGAAGAAGATTCAATGGACATTGCTATACATGCAATAAGTTTGGACACAAATCTGAAGAATGCAGGTTCAAGTCAAATGTATCAAGTTCACTATTCAAACCGGTTAGTCCTAATAAAAGGAATAATCAGTTCAATGTCACATGTTCCACTTGTGGTAATTTTGGTCATGTTGTAGCAAATTGCAGAGTGAGATTGGGGAAAATAAATAATGCAGGACCATGGAGGACAACTGGTATGCCATGTTTCAATTGCCATAAGATCAGTCACTTAGCCAGAGAGTGCAGGAACCGATCCTATAACCGGTTTGAAGACAAGAATTGATTTAGCAAGAAGAAAGAGAAAAATGACCTGAAAGGAAAGAAGAAAATTGAAGAAGTGAGAAATGAAATGAAAAAAACATGGATGAAGAAGGAAGAAAGAAAAGAAGGATAAGGTCATTCTAAAATCAAGTCATCATCCATCAGTGATGATAGTTCCTCTTCTAACTAGACATACTGATGCTTAGGGGGAGCACATATGGTAAGTTTACTTTTGAATCCCCTTAACATATATAAGGTTATGTCTATCTGCATAGTTGAGATGCATAAAAGCTAGTCTAAAATTTCTTGGTTGAAGAATGCCTTGTGAGTTAGTTGTTTGTGTATTGGTATTGGTAACAAACAACTGACAAAGGTAAATCGGTGTACCTTAAGTTGTAAGTTTCAAAACTAATAGTTGTATCATTACATTGATAAATCTCAATGGATAAATAAGGAAAAGTCAACACATTTTCATTTACTTTGATTTCTTGTGAACTTTATCGAGTTCTTGTGCGATCAAAGGCGATTGAAATCTTGCTAGTAATATTTGTGCGAAAATTTCAAGCAAAGTGTTAGTGCTGTTTGATATTTCTAAGGAGAAGGTATTCAAACCCTGTTTGAGAAAAGTTTGTTTGAAGGTCATCATGGCAGCGCTGATATTGACTCCTATGTTGGTTGAAGCTATCAAAGAACCCCAACTCGAGTTCAAGCTGCATCCGATGAAAGCCAGTGAGATCAACATGACCAATGCCTTATCATCTGTGCCCTTCGGTGTATTATTGGTTGAATACATTTGCTCCTACATTCACTACAAGCTTGAAGAACTTGGAGACAAATTTATTCGGAATGAATTTAAAGGATTCTATGTTAATGATCAGTTGAAGGCAAAATATCTATCTCTAAAGACCAAGGGTTTGTCTAATGCTGTTGATTTTCCTGATCAATTTCATGCCGACTAGGTTAGGTATGTACTGAGTAGAGTTCATGATCAATTCTTGTGGTTTGAAACTCAAGCACCGATCAAGATCACAAAGAATGCGAAATAACTCCACACTTATTATTTTGTCCTCTTTGTCCACTTGACAAAATTGGAAAGGAGGTGATCTTTCTAGATTCACTACTATTCATGATGGCATAAATTATCATTAATATCTCTACCTTGACTTCTATCATGAATGATAAGCATGAATAGAATAGCCCATTGGTCCAACTCATCCGACTCTTGCTAATAACCCCTTTATCTAAAAGGTAGTCGGCCACGATATTAGACTCCCTAGAGATATGGGATATGAAATATTTATCAAAAGTTTTAATAATATCCCTAGCTTTTTAAATCCAAGTTTCAACATTCTAAGAGGGTTTGGAAGTACCCCTTAGATAGTTTATAATATTTTTGAATCTCCCTCTAGCCAAATACATTTGAAATTGTGTTGTCTAGCAAGAGTGAGGATTTTGCAGGCTCCAATGGCTTTAGCAAGATGGTTAGCCTATGTTCCCAATGGGAGTTCCATCATTGAAATAATTTTTTCATTATGATCATGCAACACTCCATCGCATCCTGTCGGCCCAGGGTTACCTTTGGCCACCCCATCAAAATTAATTTTGGCCCAACCTTGAGGAGAATTTCTCCAACCAAGATTAGGTCTGATATTAGGATTGGGCCCAACAAACTGATATATACCACAGTCAATTTCCCAAGCATTGACAACCTTGATCTCATAGTGTTTAAGACTACTGCTCTAAGTCTTACACTTTAAACTGATAATAGAGCGATTATCAATTATGGCTCTATGAATTTTCCTGAAAACAATCTCAGGTTGAAGATAGGTCTCCCTGAAGATTTGATTATTTCTCTCCTTCCATAAACCCCATGCCACATGAGGAAACACAAAGGACCATAAAGTTTTTAATAAATAATTCCTAGTAGGCACCCTCCATTGGTCAACAACTTAACCGTCCTAGGAAAGATCCAACAAAGATCTCATCTCTGAAGAACTTGACTCCAAACTTCCATCGCATAAGAATAGTGCAAAAAAATATGATCAACAAATTCAGCTTCCTTCAGGAATAAATAACATCTAGTAGGTATAGAGAAACTCCTCTTACAAAGATTATCTGTAGTTAGGATTTTATTCAAAAAGAGAAGCCAAAAAAGCATGTTAATCTTAGGTATTAAATGCTTCATCCAGACTTTGGACCACCATGGAACAGGAGGATCATCACAGCAATCCACAAAAGCAACAAAGAATTTACTAGTAGAGGAAAACCTCCATATCAATTCATCTTCAAAACTATTCTTTAAACCAAAGGAGATTAGAGAAACCTGTTGTAGTGTCATAAAATTGCAACCCTAGCAATTTTTGACTGCATTAGGGTCCTCACTCATGCGAGTCTGAATCCTCTAGCTTGATCGGAGACCGAAGATTGCTTAGCTTACGGAAACAACTTCTTCCTTGGCCTTTGCATCACCCCATCTGCACTCTACCCTGGAAAAAGGGGTAGGATAGGGGCATGGCGCCCCTGTCCCTTTCCTATTTTGGGGCAGGACCCTTCCTAGGGTTGCATTGTTGGTTGTGCCTCAAGCGGGAAACTCCCCCGACGTTGGCCTGTGATGAAATTCAAATCCACTAACATGTATTTAAGGGGCATTCATCCTCTCATTTGTAGGAAGTTGGACTTGGATAAGTCGAATTTGGAAAGATTCAAGATGCACAAGCGATCAAGCATTCTTTTCTAGCATTGAGCATTCTCAAGTCTTCCTTCAAGGCTAGGTGTTGCATTCAAGTCAAGGATTCAACCATTGAAGAGAAGATTGATTTCAACATTCAATTCCACACAATCATTTCTATCAACATTTCTACTACAACCTCCCTTGAGGTGATTTACAATTCAATATTTCATTTACATCTACTTGCAAGTACTTTCTTTCATTACTTGGTTAAATCCAAAATTGGGGTTTGACCTAAAGGCAAACCCCCAATCCCAACCCATTTTCCTCTCTTTTTTGTGTGTAGGTTGTAGGTGCACAATTGTACTTTCAAATTTGGGCTTCATTTACAGAGGCGAAAAAACCCTTTTCGTTTCACGGATTTTTCAGAGGACTGTGTACATTCCCATCATGGTCCGGGCAAATTTTCCTCAAATTTATAGGGCGACTTCATCTCGACATTTTATTGTCAGATCCAGGTGTATAGCTTCATCCCATATTCTGATCTTAATTTGTAATCAGTTCTTTGTCACTTTTGCACTACATAATTCAATGAATTTTCTTTCTATTTCAAACAAGGAAGAGGGGATCAACTTAACATTCCCAATTCATTCAGGATTCAATCTACCATCTTCATGTGGAGAGATTGAATCTAGTGAATTATCCTCTCCTCTTCCTAATGTAACATGGTGAAAAGTGCCTAAATGGTAATCAATAGACAAACTCTCATCTATCTTTGAGGGAAAGGGTAGTTTCCTTCTTGATCCATCATTCACCATTTTTCCATCATTACACCTATAACTGGGCAAGAGACGGGTGAATAATAGAGAGATTCACCCATTTACCTTCAATCAAATAGTACACCACCATCAAACCAAAAGAAGCAATACAAAATCTCTAAAAGCCCCCAATAGAGGATCAAGGGCCAGTAGACTCTTACCAATCCAACAATCATCCCAAAAATGGATACTCCTTCCGTTTCCAACCTTTCAGTATGCTCCACGATTACCAACATCCCTGGCCTTAATAATGTTATTCCAAAGATATGATCTAGTAGGGATTTGAGAGGAGTTCAGGAAATCCTGAAAAAGTATGAACATTGTAGAGATATTTGTTATGCCAATTAATATTCCATTCTCTCCTGCAATCATAAGTCCTCCACACTTATTTAGCCAAGAGAGCTAAATTAAAAGATTTGATACTCCTAATCCCCAAACCCCCATATTTTTTGGGCTTACAAACATTCTCCCATGCCACTAGAGGGATTCTTTTCCTTTCCTCCACCCCCGACCAAAGAAATATTTTTTGAATTTTTTCAATAACCTCCATGAACTCTGAAGAAATCTTGAACAAGTTGAGGGCATACACAGGAAGGTTCTGTAGTGTGGCCTTTAGCAACTGAATTTTCCCATCCTGACTAAGAAGGGAACCCTTCCATCCTGCTAGTTTCCTATTGAAGCGATCAATCAGGGAAAACCAAAATGAATCAGAAGGTTTAGATTCAAGAGGAAGGCCTAAATAGGTTGAGGGGAGCGAACCAATCTTATAGCCAAGGATATCAACAATATTTTTTTGTCTAGCCTCGGGAGTATTGAAAAATAAAATGGAACTCTTTGCTCTATTAACCACCTGTCCCAAAGCCTTTTCATAGAGGCTTAAGGTGGACTTTATAAATCTGGCTTCCCCAACATAAGAGCTCCCCATCAAGATAGTGTCATCAATGAATTGCTAATGAGAACAAGTTAAATAGGCAGAAGATGGTTTCAATCCTTTTAGATTCCCTTCCAACACCTATTTATGGATGAATCTTCTCAAGCTTTCAACCATAATGGTGAACAATATAGGGGAGATAGGATTTGCCCGCCTTAAACTGCGAGAAGCTTTGAAGAACTAAGATGGAAAACCATTGACAATAACATTAGTTGAGGTCGCGGTGATGAGCTGCCAAATAAGACTAATGACCCTCCCAAAAAAACCTAAGGCATTAAGAATTTTCCTCAAAAAGGACCAATCTACCCTATCCTAAGCCTTCGCAATGTCCAGTTTCAACAAAAAACCCTACATTTTTAAAGCAACCAAGGAATGAATGTTCTCATGCATAGTAATAATGGAGTGCAAAATTTGTCTCCCCAGGACAAAATCATTCTACTGAGGAGAAATCAAAAGAGGCAAAATCTGCAGCAGTCTAGAAGTCATAACTTTGGAGATGATTTTATAAAATGAGTTGCACAGGCTAATAGGTCGGAAGGCATCCAAAGAATTAGCACTTTGCGTCTTTGGAATAAGGAAAATAAAAGTTGCATTAAGTTCCTTAAGAAAAGATATATCTCCAAAGAATTATTTAACAACATTAGTAACATATTTTTCAACAACATCCCAAAAGGTCTAAAAGAATAACATAGGGAATCCATCTGGGCCAGGAGTATTGTTACCATCAAAGGAAAAGACAACATTCTTAATTTCCTCATTGGAAGGGATAGAAGTCAAACTACGGTTTTGATCTTTAGATAGCACCTTAGGAATAGACTTGGCCATAATATTTTGGACCTCCTGTTCCAACATAGGGTCAGCCTTCAGAAGTTCTTCAAAAAATACAACACTAGCTTCACTAATTTCCTCTTTCTTCTCAAGTTTACTCCTATTTTTGATGTTGTAATCAATTCTATTAGCTGCTCTATGCTTGAGAGTGGTGACATGAAAAAATATAGTGTTTCTATCTCCATCGTTGAGCCATAAAGACCTAGATCTTTGCCTCCAAAAAATCTCCTCCCTAGCAACAATGCTATGATATTTAGACAAAATTTTACTCTCCTTATCAAAATTGTCACCCGCATAAACTTTTCTTTGGATCTTATTCTCAATAATATGAAATTCCAACTGAAGAGAAGCTTTCAACAAGAAAATGTCTCCAAAGGTCTTCTTGTTCCATTTTCTAACCTTATCCTTCACAATCCTGAGCTTTTTAGCAATGCGAAATAGAGAAGTAACCTCAACTTGAACATTCCACCACTCCTTAACATAGTTAAGAAAACTCGGATGAGACAACCACATCTTTTCAAATCTAAAGGGGATCTTTCTTCTCCTACCACCTTTGGGTTCAACCACAAAGGTGATAGGAAAATGGTTAGAACCAACTGTGATCATAGAATTTAAAGAACAATAGTATAGATGTAACCACTCTATAGAGATGAGGGCCCAATCCAATCTAACTTGTATCGGCTCATCCCCAACCCTATGGTTAGTCCAAGTGTAGGAATCTCTAGATAAGTCCAGATCTATAAGACACTGATCATTGATGAACTCTGCCAAGTCCTGTTTACTGTCTAGTTCTATTTGAGATCCCCCAAACTTATCAGCCTCTTGGATAGGAATATTAAAATCTCCAATAACAAGCCAGGGGATATTAGGATGGTTACTCTTGAAGGAAGAAATTTTAGCCCAAAATTTCCTTCTAGAGATCTAGTTGTTAGGCACATAGATATTATATAAGATCCATGAGTAACCATCTCTAGAATGCTTAAACAAAGTAGCAACATGGTTGCCATCATGACAAAGAGGCACACTCTGAATAAAATCTGAATTCCATAAGGTAACAACACCTCCATAAGACCCATCAGAACTACTACCTAGGGAGCCACAAAACTTGAAAAAATTAAGTTTCTCAACTCTCTCCTTTGGTATTTTAGTTTCTTGACTAAGCAGAATATCCAATTATGGTCCCTAGAAAAATTATGAACAATATCCTATTTATGACAACTATTAAGACCTCTAATGTTCCAGGATGGTATCTTCATTTCTTACCAGGAGAGTTCAAAAGACTTTCATGGATCGTCCTCTGCGACCCATCCACAATATTTTGCAAGGATTTATGTTCTCTATGCCATCTATTAGATTTCCTACCCGCACTCTGAGAAGGTCCACAATCGGCTCTAACTCTGTTGCGAATAGAAACACTGGCCCCATACTTCTGCTACATTTTCTTCTTCTTCTTCTCCACTTTGGTATAGTTCACGTCATCGTCAAACTCAATCTCATCCAGGCTTATGTTTTCTTTGTCTTGTCTGCTATGCTCTTCCCTTGGAGATTGCAGCGTATCTGAAATGATGAAATTCTGATCCTAATTAGAGAGGACACTGTTAGAGTTTTGGGTTGAAGATTCCATAGGATTGGAATTATTCAAAAGGCTTGAGACCATATCTTTAAAAGAAGAGTCTAACACCAGTGAAGATTGATGGTCCTTGAAGGTGCTGAAAGGGTTGTCCTATCATTCCTCAACCTTATACCTTCTATTACTTGACGAAACACATCTAGATCTAGCATTATTTGGAATCTCACCTTCCTCTAAGTCATCGCCCTTAAAATTTTTTCCATTATCAACCATATAAGTAATTTGGTCTCCCAAACTATTTCCTCCTTCCTTCTACACAGGGGCATCACCTTGTGTATCAACCCCCTAGCCTTGCTCCTTAGTTTCATCATTCTGCACCTGCTGTAAATTTTCTATATCATCAACTTTGTTCTTCTGGTCTTTCTCCTTTACCTCATCATTCTGCACAGGCTGATGATTTTCCACCTCATCTTTGTCATTCTCTAGAATCTCATTAGGTCCTTTAGGAAGCTTATTCTCTTCCTGGTTACCCTGACCCCCAACCACCCTAGTTCTAGGTTTCCACACCCTAGGGCCTTTATTTCTCTCTACATCTTTCTTAATATTTTGGGGACATTTCTTCGCCTAGTATCCCACCTTCTTGCACAAAAAGAAAACCAAGGGCAGAGATTCATATTCAATGGCCTGAGAAAGCAAACCCAACTTTGAAACAAGTTCAACCAAGGAAGGAAGATCCTTAGATCGGGTGATCGCCATACATAACCTAGCATAAACCATTATCTTCCTAGCAACAATCATAGGGTCAATCGGGAGAAGCTCACCAGAAAATCTGACAATACCCTTGAAGATATCCTCATGCCAATACTCCAAAGGAAGCCCTGAGAGTCTCACCCATACAAGAACCATTTCAAAAAAGGCACCAGACATGTCCATATTGGGAACCCATTTTTTTAGGGTAAGTGAAGATCTTCCCACAACCCATGGCCCCCCCACAAAGAATAGTCAGAACATCTTCAGCACAAGAGAATGCAAAGGAGAAAAAACCCCTTAGTAGAGCAGAGACCTCAACCTATCCTTTCAACTTCCATCTTTTACTCACAAAATCCTAACCAGGTCGATGTTAGGTCTCAGACTAGAAAACTTACCAACAAGGGACATCTCCATCAAAGCAATGTTGTGGTCAATCACCTAATCCAAGATTGCAAGAGCTATCTTTTCACTGTCCTTATCAAAGATAACAAAAATAGGGGGAAATGAAGACTTGTTAGCTGGTTTGACTCTGAATAACAAGGCCCACCAATTACCCATGACTCCAGAGAGGAGGGCACGTTTCTTTGCACCCATGATCTTATGGTTAGATTGAGGATCCCTTGACTCCTCATTTTTGTAGGGACAATTTTCAAAACTTGCCTTAGGGGTACCATCACCTGGGTCCACTTGAAACCCTATATTCAGGTCCCCCACCATCTTCTGAGTCAGCCTCTCCTTGCTTTTTTGCATTGTCAGCTAGTTTGGGGGCTCCAACATTCGACTGACCCTAGAAGACACTAGTTACAAATCCCATTGAAACCCGCCTACCACCATTTTGAAACCTTCCACCTTCCGCCATTCGATTTGTGAAAGTGAACCATGTTGCTACTCCAAGGTGTTTTCATTTAAGGTAGTGTTAATAAGCATGATATGCAGATTGATTTTTAGCATCATAAAGAAGAGGGATCTAATCATGGTATTTCTGCATTAAGTTAACTTAATTTCATATTTGTATATAAGTTTTAGATTTTAATGTTCTATTTCTTGGAGCCGTGTATCTCATCCTTTGATTGGTTTATTGGGTAGGTATTTAATTTAACAAACTTAGGTATTGAGCCTATATATTTCTCAACAATGGGCTGATTCAACACTCACTAGTTTGAATCAAGGAGGAAAATGGTGGATTTAGTAGGAAATTTTGAAGTCTTGGGATGTGTGGATATAGATTGGATCTAAGAGAAGTTTAGTTTCCAACTTCCATGCAACAATTTTCTCATCTAATACACTAATTAGTGTGGAAGGATAACATAATTGTCATGGGTCTAAAACATATGGAAAAAGGCAGCCATGCCCAATTTTCACCATTTTATTCTATCTCGTTTTGACTTGAATGTAAATTACTATGAGGATGCATATCAAAGTAAAATCAAGTAGCCGACATGGAAATTAAAATTTGTAGACACTTAATGAATATGGGTATGGACATTGACTATGTGCGCTCTCCTCAACGTAAGTGATCCATCTTGAGAACCTATGAAGTGCAAAAGAAAAAAATTAAATGAGCAACATCTATCAAGCATTTAAAAATGAACACAATCACAATTATTAAAACTATATAAAAAAAATTAAAGGAAGTAAAATGAGAAATTTTAACTAAGTCGATAGTAGTATTTCTCTAACAAACTAAGAAAATGTGAAATGGTTCTAATCAATTTGAAAGTGTAAAAGAAAATCACTAAGTCAATAAGGTTTCAAATGGACTCCAACCACAAGGGAAAATAATCTAAATCTATATATAACATGATAAGGGTTAAAACCATGCATAAATATAATTTGTTTACAAATGGAGATGATTTTTTTTTGTTTTAAAAAATGATCATAAATGTCATAAGTTCATCATCGTGATTAGTACCATGAAGGAATATTAGTGATAACATGTACCTTCAATTGGCAAGGAATTGAAGGTAAAAAAAAAGAAGATAACATTGTGCAGAGACATAACAAGCATGTAATAGTTGTTAATGATAAACATTATAAAATAATTAAATAAGAGATAACAAGTGGTAAGCACTTAAGAACAAAAGTGTAAGTTTATAGTATGTTTCCAATGTGTAATATGTCTCCAATGGCAAGGAAATACAAGCGATAATTGGTAATGATAAAACATGTAAGAAGAACGAAACTTTAAAGACATGATGTTTCCATAGTTCATTATAGTTATAAAATGAGCTTCTAATAGATGGTTCAATTTTATTTTTTTTACCAAAAGCTCATTTTAAAATTCTAATGAAACATCTCATATGATGTAAATAATGTGAATAATAACTAAAATGCAATGAATGGGCATAGCCACGAAGATGTAAGTGTGAAGGCACATGGGACATACAAAAGATAAGGGTACCTAGGATGAAAGATAAAACAATAGTCTTGCGGAAGTGAAAGAACAATGAACTAAAAAATCTTAACACTTTAAAATTGGTCCTAATAATACTACAACTTTTGAATATTAATCCTATAAAATAAGAATTGTTGAATGTGTCATCTTTAACCATATAGAAGGCTAAATTTACCATGTAAAAGTATGAATAACAATATTATAAGAATATGTACTTAATAAGCACCATTAAATCAATAAATAATTATCATTTGTAATAATCAAAGGTTTTGAAAATTCATATAGTGATTAAGATCATTATCAAAATTTTATAAGAATTGTATATGATTGTGAAATGTGTCTATAAGTTTAGTATTTACGTCAAGAAGTGTTATACAGTAGCAAAGATTAAGTCTCATATCATGTCCATGCAAGCGAAAACTTAAACATAGTTCACATATATTTTAAAAATTAAAAATTATAACTAACATAATAAAATATAGAAATAAACATATAAGTATGAAATAATATAAACTATTTTATTTATTTTGTCTAGAATATATATTATAAACTAATTAATAATTTTTTTAGTAAAAAAATATTATGTATTACATCAACATGCGTATTGCACTCACATAATAAATTGGAGAACCTCTGCAAATAAAAACTCCATGTCTTCTTTTTATATATAAATAATTTTATTTATGTATTCATTTTTAAATTTAATTTTTCATTTTTAAATTGTGAATATTTTATCAATAATAAAAACTATGTTATGTTATTTAATCAATATTAAAAAACTATTTTATATTAAAAAAGCATAAGAATCATATGGATAAAGATATCCTTCCAAAAAAAAGAAATTTCTTAAAATATTAAATAATAAATTTTAATTTAACGGATAATGATATCTTTACTAAAAATGGATTTTATGTATATCCTCTTTTGTGTTGCCACGTAAAAAGTCTCTCAATGTTATTAAAGTTTTTTTTTAATATATATTAAATATAATGAGAAAACGAATACAATATCACATTTAACATCACAATATCAGGTGCTCCATTTCAAAAGAGAGTATAAAATTACCTATTGTTCCCTAACATACTACAACCATACATAGTGACCCAAGGACAAAAAGGGCCCTATACATTGATGCATATAAAACATGAACCATATACATATAAGCTATGCCCATACATTGCTTGACCATATACAAAATGAATCATGTACCTATACATCCACATGGCGCCATAACAAAAAACCGCCAAAGAAATGAACATCCAAAAACTAAGAGTTAGCCTCATAGACAATGACAAAGATTTAGTTTTCCACCCAAGTTGTCCACCCCGAGGGGCCTTCTATCCAGATGATTCTTCTATTCCAATTCACCGTCCCTACTGTAGCTAGTTGTTGAGCCTGGTATTCGCTTTCCACCTGCTTGTCGTCATTGATCTCATTCTTGAAGGCCTCCAATGCATTGACAAACATAGATCTTTCTATCTTAAACTTGGACCATGTGTACCCATGTGATAACTATGAGAGATAAATTCTAGTTGTGCCATCTTCAATGAACTTCTTGAACTTTTTATTTCCAAGCCTCATAATGATGGTGACTTGCATTTCAACATTGTAAACAATGAGTCTTCTTAAAGACTCAGTAAGAAGCCTACACTTACCTTGAAATTTTTCTTCATTCCTAAGAGACCAAATAGTCCAAAGTATTTCGCAAGATAAAAGTGCTCAAAAAAGATTATTGTTCTTTTTATTGCCTTTAATGAAACCAAAAAAACATCATTGTAAGACATTTTATTAGAAAAATTGATCCCAAAGATGTTCTAGATTTATTTAGCCACAACATTGTAAAAAAAAATGTGCATAATAGATTCAGTAACTCTATAGATACTACATACATCATTAACCTATTTCTTATTTTGAATAGACAATCTATGAAGATTAAACAACCACTTTAAGCCTTTCTTTTTGGGCATGATAACACTGCCCCAAAGAATGGTAAAGAATTTCCACTAGTCATCATTATTGCAATTCAAGTTCCAAATAGAGTTGACATGAGCAATCAAGTCAATATTACAACATAGAGAATTGTAAACAATTTTAGCCTTGGTGTTCGTTAGTAGGGTGTTTTCATGCTTAAAATCTATTAGGTTAAACATAGATAATTACACTAAAAGGATGAATCACAAAATCCTTAACTAATTTAGCAACCTTAAACATAAATCAATGAAATAAAATGCATAAATAAGATAATTAAACAATCAAACTAATTGAAAACTCCCTTAGTTGCATTGTGGCTTCCATTGTTCTTCTCCATAATCATGTGGTTGATTCGTTCTCAGGTGTTGCACTGAAATTCCTGCATAAGATAGACAATTATTTTGAAGACCGTGATTCTAGATTGAATTGAGGAAATGATCTTGTATTTATAGATTTTTGAGACAGATGGGGGGAGATATTTAATTGAAGTGTTGATTGATAGACAATTGATTTAGATTGATCAGTTAAGCAAGTTGATTGATTTGTTAACAAGATAGATTTATTTGCTAACTTGATTGATTGATCAATCAACTAGATTGATTGGATAGTGTACTGAATAGATTGATTAGTTGACTGATTTGATTAGCCAGTTGATTGGATTGATTGGGAAGAAGACTGAATTGATTGAAGAGATGACTGAATTGATTGATTAGTCAGAAAAGGTAATTTGGAGTGAAAAGGGGAGATTGGAGAGTTAACTGAGTTAACTGATTTGATCAATCAGTCATGATTTTCAACATGTATTGTAGGAGATTAAATTGAAATTCATTTCATTCTTATTTGGATTTTCGAATGTTGAAATGCACATGAGATTTATTGAAATATATTGAAATTTAGATTTGGTGAAATGTTAATAAAATTAGATGGAATTAATTGAAATTCAAATTTGGGGACTTGGAGGAATGAAATTAATTAATTAAATAATTTAATCATTAGAAATAGGATTAATTAAATAATGAAGATTATTTAATTAAGGGAATTAATCGTAATTAATTAAATAAATAATATTTAATTAATATTTGAGAAAGAGGTTGAATGATAGGATGATGAAGGAGATAGACATAAACTAATTAGTAAGATGGATGAATAAAGATGATTAAATCAGAAGAATAAGAATTAATTAACTTAATTAAATAATTGAATAATTATTCAATTAATAAGACGATAAATTAGTACAAGATTGATGAGACATTTTTAGGTGTCTACATAGGGTACCATCCACTCATGTGAATGATATAAATCTATCGTCCATGAATGAACATAGCTTGGGCAGATGTAAACTGTTACAAGCTTCTTGTAGTACAAAATATGTTCTCCAGTTGGAGGGAGGCAATTGATACTTCAAGCTAAGATCAATCTAAGAAATTAGTTGGCCATTAAAAATGATATCATTAAAAAAACAAATAACCTTAGAATTCTAGGTCCTAATAGAACACGCTTGAATCAGGGCAAGAGACCCACCCTTGTGTGATAGGTTCCACTAAATAGACCTATCACTGCATAAAGAGTTATCATTACTAAGGATTATATTATGAGAAAAAAGGCTTCTAATACATTCCCATGCCTTCCATATCACTTTGAAGACATTAGAGTTGGTAGGGGAAACTAGGAAGTTACTAGCAATGAGGTTAGTAGAGGGTCCAACAACTTCCAGGGCTTGGCCTATTTATGATGAGAACCTTCCATGGTTCATTACCCTCCAGGCGTAAAAGATCCATTTAGCTGCTAATGTAATCCCTTGCACCTTAAGATCCTTTAGACCCAAGCCAACCATCTTCTTGTTTAGATAACACCAATTCTAGTTGATGGAATGCCATTTCTTATTACCTCTATCATTAGACCAAAGAAAATTCCTAATTACTTTTTGAATATCATTGGTTTGATAATTGTTGAACATACGCACAAAGGAATAGTAAAGACTATATGAGGAGAGAATATTTTGGCATACCTACATACTTCCAGCCATGGACAGGTATTGCTTATTCCATCTAGCCAACTTGTTCTTAATTTTTTCTTTTATCCATATTCACATATCTTTCCGACATGGGTTGACTGCAAAAGGAATACCCATGTATATATCTAACTTGTTTAGATGTGCCTCCACATAGATAATTTTATTTGTTGAGCCATGTAGGGGGGCATCTTCCCACCCAAGCAGGGTGGATTTGGAAGAAGAAATCTTAGCCCCTGAAACTTCACAAAGAAGTTAAGTTTCAACATCAATAAGTTTATGTTCGTCTCTTCAAGTTCTAGGAAAAGGGTTGTATCTTCAACAAATTGTATATTAATTGGGTCCTTGCTAGGAAAAAAATTGCCCTTGACCCTTGGGGAGAGAGTAGACTCTTTAAGGAGGTAGAAAATAGAATCAAATGCTATAAAAAAATGGATAGAGATAGAGGTAATCTCTACCTAATGAATCTTTCCAAATTGAGGGAATGAGTACGAGATCCATTGACCTCCACCTAAGCAGAGACATCATTAAGTACAATTTGAAACATCTAACTAAACTCTTTAGAAAAATCAAACGATTTTAGTGTCATGAGGAGGAAAATCCATTCAATTTGATCATGTGCTTTTTCACAGTCAATTAAAAATATAGCCAACTTTTGGTTAGTGCATTTAGCCCAATTCATTTCCTCCCAACTAGTTATAATATTTTCAAGTATGTATTTTCCCTTGATGAAATTGGTATGAGTATTACTCACAATGTTGGGTATATATCCACCAATCTGAGCACAATAATCTTTGCTAGTATTTTATAACCAACATTTAATAGAGTAATAGGCCTCCAATTTTTAATAAGTGAATTGTCCCCATCTTTGGGGAGTAGTTTAATTACCCCTTTATTTATATCAACTCTTAAATAACTCTTATTTAATGCTTCCTCATAAACTTGTAGCAATTCCAACCCTATCCGCTCCTTAGCATCTTTGTACAACTCAGTAGGTAAGCCATCAAGGTTGGGGTGCTTGTCATTGTTAAGAGTGTTGATGGCCTTAAGGATCTCTTCAATTTAGATTGGGTTCTTGAGCATATTAGCCTCCTCCTCTGAGATTTTCCTTGGTATGAGGGCATTACACTTGTCTCTTGCAAGCTTATTGGATGGGGAGCTCCATTCAAAGGAAACTAATTTCTTATAGTAAAGGAATAATTCTTCTTTAATATTGTTATTGTCCACCAACTTGTTGCCTTCTTCCCAAACTATTGACCATCTCTTTGAACTCCTTCTGTCTCAATAGATTAAAGAAAATCTTGGAACCCTTGTCTCCCTGCTTTAATCAGTTGATCCTGGCCCTTACTTTGATTTCCTGAATCTTATAATTTTGAATGCCCCTAAGTGAATTTATGGTTTGAGACAACAATTGTGCTAGTTCATAGTTGGTGGGTGTAGTGTCCTAAATTGTACTCGCCTACAAGTTTGTCCTCACTTAGGCATCACTTTAGCATTTTATCCTCTAAGGCCCGACTACAACACTGATTTTTCTCACACCACCTATTCATCTCACATTTTAACTACATTTCTAGCTTGATCCCTTAATTGGAGTCCTAATTTGCAAGATTAGGACGTACCATGCCCTGGTCCCAAATCAAGACCAAGGCATATACACCTCGAGCCTCCCAATTTGGCCCCACTTAATGGTCACCTAGTGAGAGTGGGAAATTAGATGTCGTATCAGCTTAGGTCAAAAATTTAATTCAATTTTGTACAAGCAAGTATAAAAGAAGGTCTACCCCTCTCATTTTAAACCTAATCAAATGTAATTAAAATTCCTAATCAACTCAAGAGAGAAAAATTGAGATCCTACATTCAAGTGAATAAGAAATTAGTCTTCTATCAAGCATTGAAGCAAAAGTGAAGTAAAGATTCAAGCATTGGAGATGACGTTCATATTCCACATTTTATGACGACAATCTGTAACATGAAACCCTAATTCCTTGTAAAGACAAACAAACCTTCATTAAAGGTATATCATTAGTGTTTCATTCATTGTTTAGCCTTTCCCTCAAAAGGAAATTATTTAACTATAGTACTTCATTTAAATTTCAATTCAAGTTCATGGTTAATTCCAAAATTGGGGTTTGACCTAAGGAAAACCCCTATTCCCAATAATTTACCCCTTTTCCATGTGTTTAGGAACACATATAGAGCTGTGTTTGGGAGGATGAACATGATTCGTAGAGATGAACAAGTTCAGCTTTTGATCGTGAGAGATTCAGAGGACCATGACAAATTGATACTACCTCGTCCCAAAAAATTAGGCTGAACTTTTGGGAACATATCCAAATCATCTTCTTCTACTCAGATCTAAGTTGGTGGATCTATATGACATCTGTAGCTCATTGTTTCTATCAGATCTCTTTAATAGTTCACTATCTTTCCCTAATCTTCAATAATTCAAATCAATTCAATTTAAGGAGGATAGAGTCCCATTAGAGGAACCAAGAATCTGATCAAAATCTAGGTCTATCAAGTCTAGATCTATTAGATTCCTCCCCTCCTTAATGTAAGGGTTAAATTTATTCTTGTTAGTGGTTTTATTATTCTAATTTAACTGTAACTCTAATTTTACACCAATATGGTGGGGTCCACTTGAGTTTGGGATTCCGAAATCATAACGTTGTTAACCAAGTCCTTTTCAAGCTTCCTCTAAACTTTGGATTTTTTCTTTCCCACCATTTGTTGCAGGATCTTCTAGCTATTCACATTCTTATTCCTTTTGTTAATGGTAGAGATGGTGGGGCAATCCCATTTATTAATCTACCTAATCATGTAGATAACACATCTAATATCTTGGTCCTTAAGTAGGCTATTATTGAGGATGAAGTTATCATCCCTCTTATTAGGTAGGCCAACATTAAAATTTAATGCAATCTGATCTTTAATAGGCTGGTGATTTGATATGGTGTATGGGCAATACCCTAATTTTGGAGCCATTGTCCTCCTGTTTGAAGGATAACAAATATTTATTAGCATAAAATCTATCAAGCCTATAGTAAATCCTCATTCTTCCTTGTTGGAAGTTACACCAAGTGTACAATATAGATCCATAACCACTCTTATTTCCTTCAAGAGGATCAAAGAGTTTGAGCTTTTCCTTCATCTGGGTCTAGTAGAGTTTCTCCCCACTTTTCCACTCTAGATCCAAACCTCCTGACTTATCTTCCTATCTTCCTAATTCTCAATCATATGGAAGTCCCCTCCAATTATCCAAGGGATATCCAGGAGAGTTCATAACCACTTCCATAAATTAATCCTCTCAATTTTTTAAAGGGAACACACTCCAAATTTAAGATTTGGGATGATAATTATGGTCTACACGGCCTTATTACATGGGGAGAAACCATTATCAACAACCTTACTACCCCACCTGCCCCTTAAGAGAATGACAAATCCTCCTTTTCTTTTGTCATTTTTGGTAGGAAAATGGATTGTAATTTTTTAGATAAATCTAAGGTTCACATCCAATGTGAATTTAGTGGCTTTAACTTCTTATAGCATCATGATCTCAATATGTTTATGTTGCATCAAAAACCTCTTGACAATATATTTCCTATCTGAGGATTCAAGACCCCTAACATTCCAATAAATGAAGTTTGAATCCATGAGAAACATTATTGAACAATGTCCATAGCAGCCTTGAAGTTGTCAAAGTATTTAGGGAGCTATTTGTTATTATCCTTCTTCTTAGGTAGAGGAGACTGCTTACCTTGAGGCCTCCCTCTCTTCCTTCTAGCTGTAGTGAAAAGGTTGTTTCTAGCAGAAATCAAAACCTCAAATTCATCTTTCTTATTCATTTTGACTTGATTTAATAATTGCTCCTCTCTAGAGACTAACTCATTGGATAGTGACCTAGTTTCTAGGTCAGACTCTAATGGGTTGGTTTCAGAGTTGTTAATTCTAAGAATCACTTTGCTATTAACATATGGAACTATGTCCAAGTAATGGTTCTTAGTAGAAGCTTCATTCCCCTAATAGGATCGACAATAATGATATCAAAAAAAGTATTGTCCTTGTCAACATTAGAGTTTTGGTTATCACTAGAAGGACTCATGCTCCTACAAGGTTGGGATGAGGGGGTAACTTGCATATCCCCAAGGGGGGAGGAATCACACTTAATCTCATTATCTTGAGGCTTCTCATTATGAGATTTTGCAAGAATACTAAAATTATTTGAGAGTTTCCAGAGGGAGATTCTCCCATTGGGGGTGGGTAGGATATCTAACTCACCCAACATTAGATTAGTTTGTCTCCTTTATTTGATACCCCTAACTATGGTTTTGACAAGAGAGCAGTTTTTTTTCGATCACACTAACCATTAGCGACATAGATTGGGAATCATCATCCATTGGAATAGAGGCAAGGTCAACAAGAGAGAGCTTGATAGGGGATTGTGGAACCTCAATCATATAATCCCTACTCTTCTTAAGCTTATCCAAAACAAGCTATTGAGCATTCTTCCTACTAGACTTGTAAGCCCTAGGTTGGATAAACTAGTCATGGGTATCTTTCTTGGCATCTCTTAACTGATATAATGAGACAAAGATGAGCCAAGGGGTCAGCATTGAATTCCCCAATTTTAAGGGACTCATCAAAGGAGGTGAGGTTAATGGCTGGAGCAGTGACCATAACCCTCGCCACCTCCTTCAAGGAGTTAAGCCACTCCAACATAGGCCCTTGAGAAACGCTTGAAATACCATCAGACAAAGCCTGAATAGATAGGGTAGGTTCACTAATTGCTTGCTTTGGGAGACCTTCCTCAGAGAAGCCCTTAGGTTTATTAGGAGACTTGCACTTCAATAGAATAGGGCAATTCCTTTGAATATGGCCCTCATGCCTATAGAGAAAACACACATTGATCCCACCAAGGGTTTTGATAACACAGACCATGAGATCATCATCAACATTGATTTCTATAAACCTAGGGAGATCTTAACCTGGGTTAATTGAAATTAACACCCTAGCATCCATATGAGAACTAAAGATTGGGTGTTATCCATCCTAAGCACCTTACTTATGGATTGCAACAACTGGGGAATAAAATTCCATAATAGAGGAGGGAGGTTTTTAACCATAATCCATATAGGGAAAGATAATGCCAATGTCTCATCAAAAATAGTATCAAGTGACCATTTGAGGGCTCTAAACATCTAGTTTCTAATGGACTAGAATTATTTCTCAATCAGTAGCACCTGGGAGTTAGAATCATTGAAAAAATAATAAAAAGACCTTTTTGAATCATTTCGCAAAAGGAAAACTAAAACCCTATTTTTTTAATCCATGTACATTTTTAAACCATTCATCCAAAAATTTACAGGGCACACACTTAGTAACATCCACAACCGCAAGAAATGTGAAAACATTTTTTAAATAAGATTTTTCACTATTTAGAGCATTGATCATTTCAGAATTAGGAGAAATAGTAAGGCTAGAGACAGTAGGGGTAGCCTACTTACCTACTCCTCCTAATTTGCCATTACCCACAGAAAGGGTAACCAAATTAGTGTTGAACTTCATAGATTCAGGAATAGAAAATGAGGTTTCAATCAATGCAGATTTGAAAAACTTGATGTCATTTGCAAGGGTATCCTCATTATTATTGGCATGGTGAGCCAGATTAAAATCCCCATTAATTGGATTTCCATCCATACAGGTGCATTTCCACACCCTGATGCATGAATTGAAACAAACCCACCAAACACAAGCGAGAATTAAATGTAGAAAAAAAATAGGAAGGGAAGGAATGACCTACCTTGGTGGAAGAGGTTGTATGACCTCCGTCACAACCTCGAGGAAGACCCCTGCGATGGGGTGAGCCTTAGGAATGTGTTTATTAAAGTAAGTTTATAAATTAATATTTTAAAAATATTTATGATAATTTATTAAAAATATTTTAAAAATGAAAAAATATTTTTTAATATCTCTAAAGTTTTTGTTCTAGATTTGCATGTCCTTTGAAGGCATTGAAGACTTTCCAAAATCCAAACCACGTGCGAAGGATCTTATAACATTCCTGGGCCTTCATGTCAAATAGTTAATTTAATTGCATGTGTAGTTCTCAAGATGTGAGCCTTGTAAAATGATTTATCTTCATTTTCAAGATCTATGGTGCAACATATCATGTGGATGGTGATACTTTTATCCATGTAGTAGATGTGGCAACCTATCAAGAGGTCCTCACATCTTGAAAATTAATCTAGGTATCATATATATATATATATATATATATCAAATTAAGTGATCTAATCCATGACCAGGATGATAAAATTAATTAAGTTATTAAGAGTGACAATTGTTTTTCTATCCAAAGCGTACAATATACCTGACTTAATTCAATTTTTGAATGTTAAAGAGTGGTGACATTTATTTGAATGCAGTACTGGTATGAGATGTTGAATGAGATAAGAGAGTGTTTGGCATCGTTCATATGAAGAAATGGTGTAGGAGCACCTCATCAACAAGCTATTCATGACCCTGAGGATGAAGACTAGGATCATTAGGATGTGTTAGTGTGTCTTATGTTTCATGTATGCAAATAAACCCCAGCATGTAAGCCCATGTCACAAATTAGGCAATTTGAGAAGCCAATTGGGATAATGTGGTAAAAAGGGGTAGTAGATGGTTTAAATTCATGTTAAATAGCTTTTAGAAATGTCTTGTGTGTGTTTGGTTGGTCCATGTGTGTGGATCCCAACCTTAGGAAGTATGACAACTTTTTGAGGAAAATTGCAAAAATGCAACTTTTGAGTGCAAAAGTACAACTTTTTGTAAATCTGTTGGGGAAGACATTAAACGGCTCCAACCTACTCCACATTTAGTGGGAAACCATTGGAGAGTTGTATAAGCCTTGTGGGATCAATTCCCAAAGTTGTTGTTGTTGTTGCAGTTGGAGTTTCATGAAGCAATAATACACAAAACAATTTAGTTTTCCTAGAAATTATGAGTTTGCAAGTGTTGTACATGACCATACGGATTTATTGGAACCCCACCATTAATGGAGTAGATAGGGAGATGGAATATATTTCTTTTGGTTGTGATTTGAGTTCTTAATTGTTCAGGAGTAGAGAGAAACCTTCATTTTACTGACTGTGACCCAAAAACTTAGGGTTTGGAGAGGGTTTTGAAACAAAATGGCTTTATCTTGCACTCCGGTCCATTAGAAGACTCTTCCTTTGGATGGATGTAGGATAAGCCTTTTTATTTTAGTGTTCTAATGTTTTATTGCAGGGGAGACTTTGTTGTGTGGAGAAATGAACAGATTTAGGTAGGCATCTCTATGTGACTACCTAGGACAAGTTTTAGGACAGTCATCATATTTTGTCTTAGCGATGGATTCCAGGTGTGCAACCCTGGAATTAGAAGTTTCTCACTACCCCCCTCATGCCTATTAGGTTGATCTTTCATTTGGTCTACCGGTAGAGGTAGTTGCTTTGGAAAATAGGGCTAATTGCCCCTATAGGTCTCTTAGCCTCTAAAGGGAGCCGAACTTATATTTGTAGGTCTAACCAAATAATTTTGGAGATGAGTATATCTTCCAAAAAGGTGTCCTAAATTCTAAGTTGTTTGTATGGGTGTGTGGAACATTTTTGTGTTAAAACAAAATTACTGGTCTAGAAGGGCTACTAGCCGGAGGGGTAGGCTTACAAAGGAGGTATAAGGATTTGATGCCCAAGATCAAAACTAGTAGTGGAAAGAGGTCTTAGATGTTATGCATTTGTCAAATACAAAATCTCAAGGAGTAGGAATCACTAGAAAAGCCTATTTGAAAAGTTGAAGCCTTTTTCTCACCTTACCGGTAAAGCCTGACTGGTGAACTCTGTTTGAAGAGAGGAAGCTTGTTACTCATGTTGAGTGGGCCTAAGACTAGGGAATATATATGTAGTTTCATCCAAGGTGTAGATTCCTACCTTGCAAGACCCTAGTGAGTAGTAGAGGGGTCACTAGCCTAACCTTATTTGGGCTGGATATTAGGAGTTTTGGGTAGGCCTTTGCATCAAGTGGTATCAAAGCAAAGGAGTGTCCTTTGGAAGGGAAGGATACGACAAGATGTTAGAAGAAGAAGGATCCCATGAGGCACCTTCTAGAATGACAAATACAAAATTGAATCTCTTAGTGGAGAAGCAGATGGTAGAGAGTAGAGCAATCAGGGTTGAGAATCAGGCCTTGAGAAATGAGATGGACTGGTTGAAGCACATAGTGGAGAGGGGAGAGAAAGACTCTAGAGAAGAAGGGGATGAAGAGGAGATCCCTATGCAAGAAGAACTAGAGGTACTTGCAAACCAGAGACCCCTGATGAGTGTCCTCAAGTCCATGGAAAGAAGAATAATGGATGTGAAGATGGATTTGCCAGTGTTTGCAACCAAGATGGAGCCTGACACCATGATGGAGTGGATAGACTCCTTGGACAATTTTTTTGAAAGTGAAGACATATCGGACCACTAGAGGGTGAAGACAACCCAATCCAAAATGAAAGGGGCTGCACTAGCTTGGTGTAATTTCATCCAAGATGAGAGGGTGAAAGAGGGAAAGAAAAGAGTAGCTACATGGAAGAAGATGATTACTTTGGTGAAAGAAGCCTATGTTCCCATGGATTACAATATCCAATTACATAGGAGGAGACCAAATTTGAAACAAAAGGAGATGGATGTGAGTTCCTATATCGAGGAGTTCATGAAGTTGTGTGTGAGGACTAAGGTGAAAGAGAGTGAAGATGAGAAGGTAGCAAGGTATCTCAATGGGTTGAGATTTACAATCCAAGAAGACTTGAATCTCCACACCCCAGAGACAGTCCAAAAGTGTTTTCAATTGTCACTCAAGGTGGAGGAGAAGTTGAAGAGAAGGAAGGATCAGAATGGCAGGGGTAAAGGGAGACAATAGAGAGGAGGAAGAGGCCCTTTCAGAGGTAGAGGAAATGGTTTTGGTTACCAGGGAGACTCTAATCAAGAAGACAATAGAGGAGAGAGCAGTTACAATCAAGGAGGAGGCTAAAATCCAAGAGGAAGCTATAGGAGGAGAAGACCAACCTCTAGAGGGGGATCCCAAGGCAAAGGACCTCCTCAGTACTACAACTGTAATCAAGAAGGGCATATGGCCAATAGGTGTCCAGAGAAGGCTTCTGGCTCCATGGGAGAAAGGAGAAGCAATTTGGTGCAGGGATAGGATTGTTAAAGTGTGGCAAGTGCAAGCACTTATCAAAGTGTGAATGCTCCTGATAGCTATGGCTATCCTAAAAGAGGAGAGGCTCTGATGATGAGGAGAGCAGTAACCACCATGAAGGTAAAGAACAAGGAGCCTACACAAAGGAAATCACTTTTCAAAACCACTTGCAAGGCAGGAGGAAAGGTATGCAAGGTTCTGATAGACTCCGGTTCCACTGAAAATTTTGTATCACTTGAAATTGTAGAGAAGCTAAAACTTAGGAAGCTGCCTCACCCTTACCCCTATAAGATTTCATGGCTCACCCAAGGTCAGCAAGTAGTGGTGGAAGAGTAGGCTTGGGTGGAGTTTCAGATTGGATCTTACAAGGATAGATTGCTATTTGACATAGCCAAAATGGATGCATGCCATCTCTTGTTTGGGAGACCATGGGAGTATGACTTGAAGGATCATCATGATGGGTTAAGGAACACCTATTCAATCACCAAGGATGGTAAGGTGATAAAACTCTTGCCTCTGATAGAGGAAGAGATGGAATCAAAAGGGAAGGATACAAGAGTGCTAGTAGTAGAAGGTAAATAGTTCATGAAAGAGATTGCAGAGAAAGATGCAGTTTGCTATGCCCTCATGCCTAGTCCCAAGGTGATAAGGAAAGTGCAGTTTACAGAAGAGAAAGAAGGAGGACCAAAACACATAGGACCGACAGTTAGACAATTGCTTGATACGCATCAGGGCATCATCTCTGATGGAATGCCAAGGTCCTTACCAGCGGTGAGGGACATCAGTCATTGCATAGATTTGATCCCTGGATCTACATTGCCAAACAAAGAAGCCTACAAGCTCACCCCAGACCAGAATGCAGAAATGGCCAGGCAGATTGAAGGGTTGCTTGAATCAAGACTGATCGATAAAATTCTAAGCCCATCAAACTTAAGAGCCATCAACAAGATAACCATCAGGTATAGGTTCCCAATCCCTAGAATAGAGGATTTTCTTGATTTCTTAGGGAGTGCTAAATATTTTACAAAAATGGATCTAAAAAGTGGATACCATGATTAGAATAAGGCCAAGGGATGAATGGAAGATAGCTTTTAAAACTAATGAGGGGTTATATGAATGTAAAGTCATGCCATTTGGGTTATCCAATGCACCTAGTACCTTTATGAGGTTAATGAATGAAGTCTTGGTGGAATTCATAGAAAAATTTGTCATAGTGTACTTAGATGATATCTTGATCTTCAATCACACAAGGGAAGAGCACCTCAACCACATAGGTATGGTTCTCAAGAGGTTACATGAAGAGCAACTCATGGTCAATTTGGAGAAGTGTTTGTTCATGCAGGAAGAGATCATCTATTTGGGTTTTGTAATCTCACAAGGTGAGTTGAAAATGGATCAAGAGAAGGTGAGTGCTATATTATCTTGGCCTACACCTAGAACTATGAATGATGTCCGAAGTTTCCATGGTTTAGAAAATTTTTATAGGAAATTCATAAGAGGATTTAGTCATATTTGTGCACCCATGCTTGACACCATAAAGGGAGGACAAAAGTGCAGGTTCAGTTGGACCAAAGAGGCAAATGATTCATTTGAGACATTGAAGAAGAAGGTTGCAGAACAACTAGTCCTTGTCTTAGTAGACTTCAACAAGATATTTCAGGTGGAATGTGATGCAAGCCACATGGCTATTGGAGCAATACTCAGTCAGGAAGGAAGACCTATTACTTTTTTCAGTGAAAAGCTAAATGATGCTAAGAAAATATACTCATCTTATGACTTAGAGATGTATGCTCTAGTACATTCTTTGAAGAAGTGGAGGCATTATTTGTTGCCTAAGGAGTTCATAGTGTTTACTGATAATCATGAACTCAGTTTCATAAATAGCCAAGAGAATCTTAATCACTAACATATGAAGTGGGTAGAGACCCTACAAGCTTTCACATTTACCCTCAAGCACAAGAAGGGAGTTAAGAACAAAGTTGCAGATGCTTTGAGTAGAAGAGTCTTGACTGTAAACCAAATCAAGATGGAGAGTGTTGATATTGATTCCTTGAAGAGTATGTATGTTGCTGATGAAGATTTTGGAGAAATATACAAGGTATGTGAAACTTTGAGTGACCGGGATCATATTGAGTATTCTGAGTTTTTGATACAAGATGGATTGTTGTTTAAGGGAGTGTAGCTGTGTATCCCTAAATGTTTCATGAGGTTGAATATTATTAGGGAGAAGCATTGTGGAGCTATGGCAGGTCATTTCAGTCTTGACAAGACCCTAGACCTTGTAAAGAGATATTATTTTTGGCCTAAATTACAGACAGATGTGAGAAAGTTTGTGGAAACATGTGTCATATGTCAGAAAGCCAAAGGGAAGTCCACAAATGCAGGTTTATATCAGCCTTTACCCATTCCTTCTAGGCCATGGGAGAGCATAAGTATGGACTTTGTGTTGGGTTTTCCTAGAACAAGGAGAGGATTTGATAGTGTCTTTGTAGTAGTGGACAGGTTTAGTAAAATGGTTCATTTCTTGCCATGTAAGACTTCTTGTGATGCATCATATGTTGTAGACCTATTCTTCAAAGAGATAGTCCGGATACATGGATTGCCCATAAACATTGTTTCAGACAGAGATGTGAAGTTCATAGGTCACTTCTGGAGGACTCTTTGGAAGAAGTTGGGAACTAACCTAGCTTTCTCATCAACCTACCATCCTCAAACGGATGGACAAACTGAGGTTGTCAATAGGTCATTAGGAAACTATTAAGGTGTTTAACAAGGCAACATGGAGAGAAGTGGGATAACATTTTGTCATAGGCAAAATTCTCATACAATGACACCATAAATAAGAGTACCAGTAAATATCCCTTTCAGATTGTTTATGGCATACACCCAAGGGGAGTGTTGGAGTTAAGAGATTTACCCAAAGAAGAAGCCATTAGTGCAGATGGTGAAGCCTTTGCATCAGTCATTAAAGAGATGCATGACCAAGTCAAGTCTCATCTCCAACAATCTGTAGTTAAGTACAAAGCTCATGCTAATAAGAAGAAGAGAGATGTATAGTTTAATGTTGGGGATTTGGTATGGGTACACTTGAAGAAGGAGAGACTACTGAAAGGCAAATACACCAAACTCATGTAGAGGAAGATTGGACCACGCCAGCTATTGAAGAAATGTGGACAAAATGCCTATGAGATCCAACTTCCTCCTGATCTTGGATTATCACCTATTTTTAATGTGTGTGATCTTACACTTTTCAAAGGTACTGACAGTGAAGAAGAAGAACCAATACCGGTTACAATAGACAATGACATTCCAAGACAGGAATCACCTAAGTTGAGCAAAGTGGTTGACACTAGAGTCACAAAGAGGACAAGAAACAAGGAGTACCTTGAGTACTTGGTGGTTTGGTAGGATAAACCAGATTCTGAGGCGGTTTGGATGACAAGTGAACAAATATCCAATCATGGTGCAAATTTACAAACTTTGATTTCAAGTGGGCTTGAGATCTCTTCTCCCGAGGAGTATGGTGCAGGAGCACCTCATCAACAAGATATTCATGACCCTAAGGATGAAGACTAGGATCATTAGGATGTGTTAGTGTGTCTTATGTTTCATGTATGCAAATAAACCCCACCATGTAAGCCCATGTCACAAATTAGGCAATTTGAGAAGCCAATTGGGACAATGTGGTAAAAAGGGGTAGTAGATGGTTTAGATTCATGTTTAATAGGTTTTAAAAATGTCTTGTGTGTTTTTGGTTGGTCCATGTGTGTGGATCCCAACCTTAGGAAGTATGACAACTTTTTGAGCAAAATTGCAAAAATGCAACTTTTGAGTGCAAAAGTGCAACTTTTTGTAAATCGGTTGGGGAAGCCTTTCTGTAAAGACGTAAATTAATCTATAAGACATAATATACTCTTTAATCATAAATAAAATCATAGGTCAATTAAGAATTCTATTTCATACATAATATAAAACAAGTTTAATAAATTGATAAAACAATCATAGATATAAAAGAGTTTAATAAAAATTTCATATACAATGGAAGGTACAAATTTATCATTACATATCATTATACCATACTTAGGCTTTCTAATTTGCCTTAAGTATTATACAAACATAAAGAAAGTGAGATACATCCGTCGATCTCCAATCTGATTCACTTCCTTTTAGTCCATCGAATGAAGACGAGAACAAGATTCAAGTGCTTTTTCCGCCCAACCTTGAAGCTTACACTTCCCCGGAATTCTTGGTCAATCAAGAATATCCAACCCTGCATGAATTTTTTTAAACAAAGAATTCGAAAGACAAGAGGGAATCTGGTGCGTGCCTAGATGATACATGCATTTTCATTTTTCTAATTCTCATAAGAAACAAGCATTATCAATCATGGATATGGTAGAGAGCATAAAATAAAGAATTCCATCTATTTCAATGGATAATTCAGTTCATTACTCGGCCGAGTATAATGCCATGCATATAAAAAATAAATAGTTTGGAAAAAGCAACTATTCTCTCTAAGATTCCATATTCGGCACCCGTCCCATAAGGTAACTTTCCATACACAAGCCTATCTAGCTTGGTTCTCACAACAATAATACATTTAAAGAATACAATCTTTTGACTAATTGATCTAACATCTTTCCTATCACTTTCATAAATTAAACACTATTTCATTACTTTCACCTAATTGAAAACAATCTTTTGAAATTTGATAAGCAAATATATTTTCATCAAAAATATTTGAATAAGTACAAAGTAAGAAGAAGGTGTAATGCAAGTATGAAATTTTTTTTCATATAAATGAGTTAAATTTTGAGTACACATTCTATAATTGAAAATCTATCCTAACCCATTGACATTATTCACCATTCTTAAACAATATAATTGCATATCTTAACTATTTCACCTAATGATTTTCTTCTATGTATATTCAAGGAATAAATAAACAAATTCAATAAAAAAACACACATGGAATATCATAATTGAAATCGTATGCTACAACCATAGCTTTATTTCACTAACCTTCCTTATTGCATAATAACCAAAATGAAATAAAGTTCCTACCTTCTTACGCTTGAGACTGGCTTGGAATGAGCTCTTTCGTGCCTCCTCCAAATCGGTCAACTTCTTCCTTGATGGATCAAAAGTTCTTTCAAAGATCTTCTATTCTCCTTCTATCTTTGCTCTAAAATGCTCTCTCTCTAATCTATCTTCTAACTCAATATCTTTCTATCCACTCCGCTTGCTAATTTCTATCTTTTTTTTTCCTCTCCCTTCCTATCGAACCTATCCTGCATTTATACTATTTTTCCCTATGATATATGCTACATCTAAGGCTTGATTATTGTTATCAATTTGAAGTATTTTCTGTATTATCGATAGGTCTATTTCTTTAACCATTCCACGTCTTCCTTTTCCCAATGTGCTACCAGTTAGCGATCTCTCTAATCTACACGTCTATGGTTCTTGGATCCTCACTGTTGTTCTCTGCAGTTGTGGAAAGATGAGTCGACCACCTCTAACCATGGATCGTGGAGGAGTTTTAGTCATTTGCAGACTTCACTGCTAATTCATCATGGATCTATGTTAAGTGCCAAGTCACCCACCAAGGGTCGTGGAAGTTAAGTCGACTTTGGCTATTGTGGATGGATGAAGTTAACTGTAGACTTGTTATGTCGTGGACACTACATGCTAGACTGACTTTGACTATTGACTTCTAACAATCAATATCCAACCAACCCGCCACCTTTTACTATTTAATGCATATACATGTTAAATAAATAAACAATATTATATTTAATAATATATACATTGCATTCAATTTATTAGATGTTAAATAGAAATAAATAAAACCTAATTAAAATATTTAGGATATGTAATAAATTAATTATATATATATATATATATATTAAACGTTTGATTATTTATTTCTATTTGTAAAAAGGTAAAAAAAATAAAAATGATAATATATATACATGCGTAATTATAAACCTATCATTTCGAATTGACAAGATTACTTTAATCACTTTAAAATATGACATAAATTATAAAATAATTATCAAAATTTCATGCATATGAACTCCATATAATTGTAAACACGTCAATCGTAAATAAAAATTATATCTGCATTCTCTTATGCTAAAAACACTAAATCATCTTTAATAAGAACGTTAAGTTGATGTATTTCATAACTCTAAATATCCAACTAATTTTTACTTTTATAGACGAAATCAATGTAATGACTACCAATTAATCATATCATCTTATTCAAAATCATGCATCGACGAAGCCACAAATGCACAAACAATTTTTCTATTGTGGTGTGTGAGATTCCCCTAGTCTACTGAAGTCCTAAGCTAAAAACAACTCTACCTGAGTCATGTTCTCGCCTTCATCTTTGTTCACCTGTCCCTGCATCACTTGCACTCAATGATTCATCAGCATTGACGATCCCCAATTAAGATAATATTAGATATTGAATTACATATTGCATGAGTAAAATGCATACATCATTTCCTATTATTTGTATACAACTGCATTATCATCAAAATGAATGCTCCTATTTGTTTCCATTTCAATTCATAAATAAAAACCTACATAATATCTCATAATAACACATTATCAAAATTACGGTTCGTGACACTTTCAATGGCTCCAACCTACTCTAAATTCAACAAGAAACTATTGGAGAGTTGTATAAGCCTTGTGGCCCGCTCGATTCCCAAGGTTTTTGTTGTTGGAGTTGGAGTTTCACGAAGCAATAATACTTAAAACAATTCGGTTTTCCCAAAAATTCTGAGTTTGCAGGTGTTGTATGTGACCATACGGATTTATTGGAACCCCACCATTAATGGAGTAGATAGGGAGATGGAATAGATTTCTTTTGGTGGTGATCTAAGTTCTTAATGGTTCGGGAGTAGAGAGAAACCTTCATTTTACTGATTGTGACTTGGAAACTTAGGGTTTGGAGAGGGTTTTGAAACAAAATGGCTTTATCTTGCACTCCGGTCCATTAGAAGACTCTTCCTTTGGAGGGATAAAAGATAAGCCTTTTTATTTTAGTGTTTTCATGTTTTATTGCAGGGGAGACTTTGTTGTGTGGAGAAATGAACAGATTTAGGTAGGCATCTCTATGTGACTACCTAGGACAAGTTTTAGGACAATCATCATATTTTGTCTTAGCGATGGATTCCAGGTGTGCAACCCTAGAATTAGAAGTTTCTCACTACCCCCCTCATGCCTATCAGGTTGATCTTTCATTTGGTCTACCGGTAGAGGTAGTTGCTTTGGAAAATAGGGCTAATTGCCCCTATAGGTCTCTTAGCCTCTAAAGGGAGCCGACCTTATATTTGCAGTTCTGACCAAATAATTTTGGAGATCAGTATATCTTCCAAAAGAGTGTCCGAAATGCTAAGTTGTTTGTATGGGTGTGTGGAACATTTTTGTGTTAAAACAAAATTACCGGTCTAGAAGGGCTACTAACCGGAGGGGTAGGCTTACAAAGGAGGTACAAGGATTTGATGCCCAAGATCAAAACCAGCACTAGAAAGAGGTCTTATATGTTATGTGTTTGTCAACTACAAAATCTCAAGGAGTAGGAATCACCCGAAAAGCCTGTTTGAAGAGTTGAAGCCTTTTTCTCACCTTACCGGCAAAGCCTGACCGGTGAAGTCTGTTTGAAGAGAGGAAGCTTTTTACTCATGTTGAGTGGGCCTAAGAATGGGGAATATATGTGTAGTTTCATCCAAGGTGTAGAGTCCTACCTTGCAGGACCCTGGTGAGTAGTAGAGGGGTCACTAGCCTAACCTTATTTGGGCTGGATATTAGGAGTTTTGGGTAGGCCTCTGCATCAAGAAGTGGAGAAGCAACCAAGTTTGTAGTGCTATGTTGTATTCAAAGATTCAAGTGTTTATGCAATAAATTATGCATTGAAAATGTGTGTGTGTGTGTGTGTGTGTGTTTACAAAGCGTAAAAAAATGTAGAAGAAAATAATAACTTTGTTCTTTATATGTAAGAGAAACAACTCTAATGTTAAGCAAAATATGTATTTTATTTTTTTATGACTCTTTATTAACAATAGTTACTATTTTTCATTTTTTTTAGTGTTTTTGTTTCTAGTGTTTGATAGAAAGAGTTGAAGCTCTATGTTGATTAGTTGAACTTATGTTTTAATTAATTTGTATTATTTATCCTTTATTTTTCTTTCATTACTTATTTTTATTGTCGTTATCAAAAAATAAAATTTTGCCTAAAGCAAGGCATGGATTTTATTTATATGTCATAATTCCTCAAAAATATTTTCAAAAGATTATAATACCAATAGACAATTGAAGTAGTAAGATGTTTTATTTGGAAATTATAATAACAACCTTTCATTACTATTGGTAAATCTCATTAAATTTTTTGTGTGTAAACAAAATTTATTATGGTAATTGATAGTCATTTTTGTCTTCAATGATTCCTCTTGCTTTTGAATGTTCTAAAGTTTGAAGTTTACTCTTTTCATGTAGGTGTTTAGAGTAGTCATGAGGTACACATTTTTCTTTTCCTAGTTTGATTTTATTTTTTGTTTTGATCTCTCAATGCATTCTACATAAAATATTTAAAACATAGGCATGTTAGTTAATGTTGAGAGGCATTTTTCAATAGTAGCAAGGAGTGGAGTGTAATGATACATATGTTAATAAAAACTCCTCTTTTTAAAAATTTGATAAAATATTAATATTTAATAATAAATATAGAAGAACGAACACATAATTTTTTGAAATTGAACTATAATTTTTAAATAGATATATACAAACTATTTATAATTAAAAAAAACAAATAATTAAATATAATTAGAAAATAAATCAATTTTAAAATTTAAAATTAATTGGAGGGTGATGATCCCCTCATCCCATCCTTGTGTGTGGTTGTGAGATAACATGAATGTGGGTTGGTACCTCGTCACCATTAAGGTGATGTCCTCTCTCTCATATCAATCACAATGACTTGTCCCATGTTTTCTTATTCTTCTACCAATGTCTCCTTATGTAGTTGAGAGACCATCCATGTTGTCTTTACTTATGTGTCATGTTGTCCTTGCAATGCTTGTGTGCACATTATCGTTTAAGTGAGATATGCTGTGTCATACCTTTGGTTTTGAAGTTTTTAATGTTATCTAGAATGTTTCAAAAAAAAATATTTCAAATTTCTTGGCTTGTGTCATTGAGGTTCCCTTGGCAGGGCATTATAGATTTTTATCTAAAATCATTATATTTGATAAATCAACATTATTTATATGTGTATAATTAGCAATAATGATTCTACATACAATAATGCATCAATCAACCCATCATAATCATTATGTAAGAATTATTCACTATGGCTTATAATGGCATCAAGTAAAGTGGAATAAAGCAATGAAACATCAATGTTAATATATTGCATGGGAAGCTAATGAACAATCATTAAGGCATATGCTATCATGTGAAAAAAGTCTATGTGAAGGAAAAACATTCATAGATTCAACATGGGACATGTTGAAAGATAATTATTACTATTCTTATCATTATGTACAAGAGAACAAATACATTGAAGAAGCATATGAATCTACGAAGATAAGATTATTATGAGATGCAAGAAATGTATCACCACTAGTTTACATTAATTTCATGTACATAGGTGAATTAGATGATAGATCCTTTCTTAGTGTGTATTCATCATTGTTACAATTTATATAATCAAAATGGCATGTTTGGATAAATGAACCCAGAATCTCTAATAACACATGGTTTGCACTTGCTAACTCAATGAAAGAGTGAAAAGATAGAACATGGTAGAATAAAACTATAGATTAGACATTCATATATATAGTATGTAGATTCACAAGCATGCTAAGAATATTTGCCTTATGTGATGTTGAAAATTGAAATATAAACATGTAGATTAGCCAAAGAAAATCCCCCAAGATGGCATGATGAAGGAATATCCTAGGGTGCAAAGGTGCATGAAGAAAGATAAATCAATATGTATACATAAACCCTAATCAAAATATTTGTAAAGAAAGTAAACACAAACCCTAAGAAAAACTTGGAAATAGATTAAAAAATTAGTTATCCAAATCTAAAAATTATAATGTGGCTGAAAACCCTAGAGGAAGTAAAGATTGTGTAAGATAGAGTAAAGTGACCAAATATCTAAATGGAAAACTGGCTTTCTCTATAGCATAGTTTAGGCTAATCCAGTAACTTTCTGTAAAGCGGAAAATCACGATCGAACCCTAGTTGCTCTCCCCTCTTCCAACTCCGAGGAGAGAGAAGGGAGATTCACTAGGGTTGATGGTTTTCACTTAGGGGAGAGACTTTACATTCAAAAGAGGGGTTGAAACCCACAAGATCCAATCCCACGCAATGCAAGATTGGATGCTAAATGAGTTTCAAGGGTTATGACAGCAAGGCTACCCTCTTTTGTAAAGAATGTGCATAGAAGAATTAAGCTAGGAATGCATAGAAAGTGAGAAAGATTTGCTTATAAATTGAGATAGGGATACAGTATGAAGCTGCGGACCTGGAATTAGCAGTGAAATGTCGATACGGTGCTGTCCTGCAAATTTGAGCAAAAGTTGTCGAGACGATGGCGCCCGGCGCCACGGTCCTTTGAAAAATCCGCGAAACGAAGGGGGATCTGTTCGTCTCTGCACAAGGATTCTAGATCTTCAATTTCAGCCGCGTACCTGCAACCTACACACAGAAAAGCGAAGATGATTGGGGGGTTAGGGATTAGGGGTTTGCCTTTAGGTCAAACCCCGGTTTTGGAATTAACCAAGAAATGAGCAAGAGCTGTAAATGTAAATGACTGTAAAACAAGTACTAATACCTTGTTCTAAGGATGTTTGTATCCTTATGTGCGAAGGTTTAGATGTTGTTGTTTGTTGTATGTTTGTATGTTGTATGTAGCATGTAGTATGTGATCTCCTCTTCAATGGTTGAATCCTTGTCTTGAATGCAACACTTAGCCTTGAATGGAGACTTGAAATGATCAATTGCTTGAAGGAATGCTTGAATGCTTGAATGCTTGAGTATAGTTTCCATGCCTTTTCCATCATGTCGAATGAAAGAGGAAAATGTAGTTTATATACTTGTCAATTAGGGCTGATAGACTGATTTTCCCGACCTTAGGCCGACCAGGAAATGATAATTTCCAAATTGCAAACAAAAAGACCCGAGACCCCTTAGGAGACCGGGCCCAAAATAGGACCCACGGACCAGGGCGCTGGGCGCTCTGGTCCCACCTCCCGGGACAGTAGGGTGCAAGGAGGTTCAGGCCAGGGTGCTTGAAAAATGCAGTTTTCAGTGTCGTAATCAGGTTTCGGGGTCTCCATTCAGGTTGCGTGTTGCGTCGCCATCGTGAAGACCGAAATGCAGTCGAAATTGCCAGTGTCGCAATTTTAGGACGCTACACTTTCATAGACATAAGAATAATTATCTTAGAATAATTAAAGATTTTCTAGAAGTGAATGCTAAGCTACTAAAAATAAATACAATGGATAGAGAAACCTAGCTCTATGATTGAAGAATGGTCACCTTTGATTCTGGAATTTGTGTAGGATCAATAAATGATTAAGATGGTCTACAACTCACCTCAAAATTAGAGAATTATATCTATGTTGTGGAAGGTCAAATTCACGGTGATAGAAATATCCCACACCTATAAAAACGATCTAGCAATTCAGAACTCTACTTTTTTATTTTACTTGATTCCCTTTTCTTCGTCTATTATTTTTTATATCTAAAGATTGGTGGTATTTATAAATACCTTGGGAGAATTTATTTTGTGTTGCAAGGGAACATGCTATCTTAGGTCTATCTTAAGTGATCAAAGAACAAAAATAGACATGGATATGCTCCTAGAATGCTTGTGTAAATCTATATTCCTTTTGTTATGTCAATTGAAGTGTTGTAAACACTAATAACATGTTGAGTTAAGAGAGTTTCTTGGATACTCTTGGACGTCCAAAATGAATTAATCAAATATCATTAAGTACAAGAGCATAATGACAGATTATACAAAATTATCATTGAATTTTTTAAAGTGGCTTTGTAATGAATAGTTTGTAAGAAACAACACTAGTTGAATACTTTGCAAATGGGGCAACACTCTAACAAAGCTTGATCTTTAATGAAATTTCATGCTTAATCATGATTGAGTTAGAGTACTACTAGAATGGGTGACTTCTTAGGAGGTCTTGATGCTTCACTCTCATGAACATCACCTAGATGCAATGAGTATTAAGTGGATGATCTATGTTCATGAGAGATGGGTTTGTGTGAAACACAACTCATGAAATACAGGTTAATGTGTTTGACCTAGAAACTATGTAATTGAATCTTGATAAAACATCACAATTTGATACTACAAAATACCTCATCGTGTCTAATTAGCCCTTGGTGGGACACGAATGGACAAAAATTTATCCAAAATTTAAATTTAAGAGGGTTAAATATGTGATTGTGGGTTAGCCCCATGATTGCAAAAATA
This sequence comes from Cryptomeria japonica, assembly GCF_030272615.1. Taxonomy (NCBI): domain Eukaryota; kingdom Viridiplantae; phylum Streptophyta; class Pinopsida; order Cupressales; family Cupressaceae; genus Cryptomeria; species Cryptomeria japonica. Next base: position 228,219,301 of record NC_081410.1, on the reverse strand, counting down.
ACCTAGGGCATAAAAGTGGCCAAATCAAAGTGGACAATGGGTACATGAAATTATGTGTATCAAATAGATCTAATTGCTTCAACTCCTCTCGCTTAGGGCCATCTATTACATAAGAGCAACTATTAGTTTGAACACCCAACTTTGCTAACCACCTAAATAATAGATGACCCTTGCTACCCTTTTGAGGGGAGTGAGTGATTGAGTTAGTCATGACTTGGTTGAGTACCATGGATTTATTTAGTTTGAGCAAGATTAGTCAATTTTAACCTTGGCTCCCCATGCACTAATTCCCTATTGGGCTGCCAACCTCATCTAATCTAGGGATCCATTGGGGGCGATAGTGATGAGAGGATGGAAACATGGACATAATTGAGCTTGACCATGCTAGGGAATATTTTATCATCGTAATGAGAGGAGTCAAGTGGTGACAATTAGTAGGGTTTCGTTAAGCATTCTAAGTCAAGCGAGCATAATAGAAAAGTGGCAAGGTCATTCACACATAAGGAAAGCTCATCCTAGTCCCCTATGTAGATAACTATTTCAAAACTTGATAAGGATATAGAGATACGACATTGTTGCCCACCTCCACTTGGATATGCGAACTTTAGATCCATCCTTCACTTAGACAGGTGGATAAGCCAATATAGAGGTAGGGATTGGCAAGGGGCATGGAGAAAGATCACACACCTTTGAGTGAGTTTTCTAAGTTTAATTATAATTTGATTGAGTGCAAATGTTATTTGATGATGAGATGACCAAATATTTATAATAATATTATCTATAAAATGAAAACAACAAATAACAACTCTTCTCAACCACCTATCATTCAATCCTCGACTATATTAAAATAGATATTTGTATAGATAAAATGAGAATAAACTTATACAAATGAATACAATTATGTCACATGTTAATTTAAAATGTGTATTCAAATTTATAATTCAATTAGATGATAAATGATAATAAAAAATACATTGCACATCCTTAGAAAGGCATTTTGTTTCCGCTAGGCGTGACTTCAATGGAGAATTAAAAAAAAGAAAAAAATAAACGTGGCGCGCAAGGTCAAAGTAGATCTCGCTGTCGTAAACTTCATTTCACTAAACGTCGTAGATTTTGGGAAGGAAGGAAAAAGCCAGGTGTCAATGTGTTCAAAGGAATTCAAACATAGTTTACAACACAAAGCAATTAAATTATGGGTATTTGCTAAAATTGAAAAAAAAATCAGATTTTGTGTTGAGATATGATTTTGGGTGGATGCCGTCATCACACCTTTCAAGAGTTTAATTAACTTTTGGTAAAAGTGCAGTCTTGTGAGGTGGAGAGCTCATATTTGATATCCATGAAAAAGAAAAAGCTAGGACTAATGATTACATGGAGCACTATATCTAATTTCATATGATTGATGCACTTGGACCTAGATATAGATCCATTATCATATTTGAAAGCCCTCGAGCCATATGAAATTGTAGTGGGGGACTATGTATGAGTCAATGATATAGCAAATTTTATATAATTGAGTGTCATTTGATTAAGAGTTGTAAGACTTTGAATTGGTTTTTTCGAATAAATTTGGGAATAGAATGAACATAAACATTTGATCAAGAGTTGTAAGATTTTTGAATTAGTTTTCTCTATTCAAATTGAAAATCAATTTGATTAAGAGTTGTAAGACTTTTGAATTGGTTTTCTCTATTCAAATTGAGAATCAAAACGAACATAAGTTATGAGATATGATCTTATTGATATTCAATTTTTGAACATTTCTCAAGATAGGGTTGACCGAATGACTTAACTGTCTTTCTTGTCTCGATCTTTGGATTGGGTAGTTGGTATAATTTAGCAATTGAATGTGAATAAATGAAGTTTTAAACTAAGGGGCAATGAGGATAAAATGAATAGCTAAAAGTGTAAGCCTTCAAGAATTCTCTTGAGATATTTTTGCATGTGCAAGAGAAACCATAATAAGTGAATCTATTTTACAAATAACTTTAGTCCATCCTAATTCTGAAGTTCAAATTAATAGAAAAAAGGATATTCCATCTATTTTTTTTATTGATCACCATATAAATCCTTATATAGACCAATTCCTCTACTTCTTACAACTCTAGGGTTTTCATTGGCAGAGCCATCTATATTAGTTTAAATAACTTGAGAGGGGAGGTGACCATTTACTAGATTTTAAATTTTTTAGAATCCCAAAGGGGAGTTCAAGGGCCCCAAGGATAAGCAATAGAAAAAATTAAAGCTAGAACTCTTTGAGATTCACAAATCAGTGGGAGGGAGATTCACCATAGAACACTTAACACGAATGGTCTCTTTCAAAGAGTTTTAAAAAATTGCTAGATTTGAAATATTAGATTATAATGACCTTGGAAGCTTGACAATTATGTTCCAATAATATTTTTAAGTGGATTAAAATAGGGCCAATCAACCAAGAGACATTATGGAAACTAGCCATAGAAGGAGGGCATCCCATGGTTTCCCAAATATCCTCACTATTGTCCCCATATCCTCAAATCCATATGAAATTAAAAAATAAGAGATGAGAAACAAATTCTTCTTCTTAGCCACAATGAACACATTTTAAGGGGACCTCAAGACCTCTCTTTTAGATATTTTCCTAGGTGAGGCATTTATTTTGATAGAGAACCCAAACGAATGAAATTAAACTTGGGCCAATTGAATTTACTCTAGATTCTCTTCCACTAGGGAAAGGCATAAACATCAACACTATGTCCTGTTATTGTGAGGATCCAATTATTATTGAGAGTGGGAGGGGGGGGGGGGGGGGGTGAATCAGTGATAACAATAAACTGCAATCTTTAACCAATCTGAAAACACTTCTCAAAAATAGTTCATAACTAGTACCGGTAACTACTTAATCAATCACTTAAGGCAGATTTACCAAACTACTCATTCATGTGTTCACAACATGTAAGCAATGTAATGATATCAAATCCACACATAAACAAATCAACCACCATATGAACACTGAGATTTTTCACGTGGAAACCCAAATGGGAAAAACCACGGTGGGAATTGGCACCCACAAAATATTTGCATTCTTTCAAAATGCGCCCTATTAAAGGCCTAGCCCGGTTAAGAGCTTTACAATAATGCTCAATTAAGAGAAGACCCTATTAGGAGTCACCCAGTGAAGGGATTTTAACCTCAACTCTGTTAGGAGCTCTACTTTGTTAGGAGTAACCTTGCTAAAGGATTTAAACCCAAATTAATGAGCCACCCGGTTAAGGGATTTACAACATCAGGCTTGTTAAGACCTACCCGGTTAAGGGATTTTAATATTGCTGCAACTGTTAGGAAACAATAGATAAATGATCTGATCAATGCACGCTCTGCTTGCTAGTACAGATCCATTTCAGCTCCAATCTACTTCTCACATGCAGACATTTCAATCTGGTTCGACACACTCTCCTTCTCTGATCACTGACACAAAATCTCTTCTCAAACTCGACCTAAATACACTTTTCAACTAGGCCGGTTACATAACCTCAACAAAATTCAAAATACATTGAATTAACATCATAGATCATATCATATCATTACAAATCATTTACAGATCATCATACATATCATTACAACAAATTTCAAGACAATTACAGTCGTTGAATGATCATAACACATCACTGCACATCGATCTGATGAGCTGTCAAACCCTTGTCACATTCTGCTAAGCACTTCGCTATTTCCAAAGAAATTCGCTCCTTGATTATGCTCAAATGCAATCTTATCATCACACACAGTTTCTGACACGTCACCACTAAGTAATGAACATGATAAGATCCACCGCCAAACCATAAAACATCACCGGTTAAAGATCTTGTTACTGGTTCTCAAACCCTGCACTGAATAAACAACAGTCAATTACAAAAATGACTTCTGGTTCTCCAAACATGATGTGGTTCCAGTCATAGACTCATTATAATGTCATAAGCATACATTTCAAACCACAACACTTAACTCAACACAGATCTCTACCGCAACCATCTCCTTATGTGTTCATGCTTACCGGTTCACTGTCAACTTAGCAAACATTCCATTACTGGTTAGGCTTAGATAACTTAGATGATATACCAAACATAAACAAACATGGTTGTCATCAATGACAACACAAATAACTGGTCATAGAGCATCTTATCACAATTATTTCATCACCAACAGTCCATCATCTCCTCATCATCTCCATCAGTTATGCCAACATGCCAACATGTCCAACTATTATGAAGCAACAATCAAGGCTAAAGTATCTTAGGTAGTTGAAGATCTTGTGTTAGGCCAACTACTAGCATCCTTCAACTTGTTGAACAAGGAACTCCCCATAGTAAGACTCTTGAAGTTAGTTACTAAAGTCCACACAACATCATTGAAAACTAGCTTGACATAGAGGCTAAAAAATATGAAAATAACAAATAACTAAATGATGCATATCTCAAAAATCACTCTAAACAAGAGCTTATTGTCCATTTTTAACAATCCAAAATGAACCATTATTAATTGGCAAAGCCCCTATCTTGATTGATGTATTCCGAAATTTTGAGCCTTTACCAACAAGAATCAATCTAGGAATCCCATAATCATCTACTCCATCCAAGTATTTGATGTCTAAAATTCTAGGCCATTATTATTTCTAATATTTACACCATCTCCAATAAATGTTAGCAACCAAAGCTTGCCTATTAAGAGTTGCACACCAAAGGTCCAAACTACTCTCCTACTTTAGTTTGCACACTTGATCCCAACCAATAAGAATTTATTTGTAGAAGTCTAAATTTCTAACCTATAAGAAATTCTGAATAAAGCATCAATCTCCTTAAGGACACTTTCGGGATTAGATAAAACAAGAAATCTATATATGGGAAAAGCTTGCAAGATATATTTTAGTAGAGTTAGGTACCCTACAAAGGATAATCAACAAAAATTCTATTGATTAATCAACATAATGAACTAATCTATGATTTTATTTCATCGATCCTTTTTGAATCAAAATTTTAAGAGTAAGAGTGGTGGGTTCACTAAAATATAGCGAACCACAACAAGAAAGAAGTGGTTTATAATGTTGAGTTCACTAAAATGTAATGAACAAAAAAGTTAACTTCTACAAAGAAGGTCTTCCTTAAGATTTAACCTCACCCATTACACTATGATAAACTAGTTTAACTTTTACCAAAAAAAATATAAATAAATAGCTTAAATGCTTACTAAAAAAAACTAGTGAAAATATGCAAAAATAACAAGATGAATAAAATTTACTATGAAAATCAAACATATAGATGTTAAAGAACTTGGAGTTGAAATCTAAAAGCCTTGGCTAAGAATTCCAATTCATCATGTAGATTTTTGTGCACAACATTGTCATTTTTATGAATAGAAAATAGAAAATACTCAAAAAATGGTGAAAATTCCAACTTTATGATTCAACTAACTCGCAAGATTGGAAATGGAGAGCACTAGAAAATGTTGTATAAATAAGTAAACCAAGATTAAAACAATTAAATAAATAATAGAAATGACCTTATAAATGAGAAACACTTGTAAACCTTTGTGTGATTGAGTGCTCTTAAAATACTTGTACACATGAAGAAAAGGAAAATGTATGGGGGTTATTTAGCAATTTCCCTTAGTCAAAACCCCATTTTTTATATTTTGATTGCCATAGACAACCAGTATAGATAGATAGAAAATAATGTGTGTGTTCTTATTCTAAGTGCATCCAGAGATAATAACAGTAATAAAATGAAAGTGAAGGGATGTGATAATCCCAATGTTCCTAGGGGCACAGAAAAAACTTATGACAACAATGAATAAATAAAATAGTATCACCAATAAGGTTTGAAGAGAGATGTGATATAATATTGTGAAAATTTGTAGAGATTGAGAGTGTTATGAGAGTGTGTGTGTGTGTGTGTGTGAGAGAGAGAGAGAGAGAGAGAGAGAGAGAGAGAGAGAGAGAGAGAGAGAGAGAGAGAGAGAGAGAGAGAGAGAGAGAGAGAGATGCCCAAAACTAAAAGTTAGATTTTAGGAGTGATATGAGGAGGGAAAGAGAAGGGTTGAAGAGCCGTTTAGATTCATCTTGAACTATTTCCATTGACTTGCAAAGGTGATAAGTGAAACACGCTTACAAATGTTTGTCAAACAAAAAATAGTCACAAGATGTTAGTGCAACATGTAGACACCTATGCTAAGTGCTAGTGTTTGGATAATTTTGAATAAATGATGAGAGAAGAAATAAATAGAACTAACGCAAAGGCAATACCAAGAGGTGATCATTAATAAGGAGGCCTAAGCATCTTGAGAGGTAAAAAGGATGATGTAAGGACTAAAATGAGCCTATAATGCAGGGAATGCACACCAAAGTAGACACAAAACATAGGTGAAATTGCAAGGGTATGCAATTTATGACACTATAATTAGGCCTCTCTATTTTTCATAAGTACAGTTGGGTCTCTTTATTTTTAATAGGTATACCTACTATAAGTTGGGGATATATGGAAAGAACATTAGGTTCCTTGGTAGAATAAAATATATAATACTTTATGGTTTTGTCTTATTGCTCCTTAGCAATTAATTAATGCACCCATGCTTTGTCATAATATATGATTTAATGTTTGACTCATGGAATTTGTCAACAAGTCTAAGTATGTTCCCAATTGAGTTTACCATGACCAAATGAATCTAATTTTGTCTAACACTAGATTTAATTGTAAACATCATTCTATTATACAAGAACCTTATATTAGTTGGTTTATAGTTGAAAAAATGAGAGGTTTTCTTAGCACACCTTTCAATAGTGTGGCTAGAGATAAAATTTATGGACCAATGAGATTAATCAATGTCCCAAACCAAAAATTCATTTAACCAATTAACCTAGGGAGAAACTTGGTGGAGTGAGTAGTAGCAACTAAAATTCTTTAGACACTCCACAGTCCTCCTAGAATGGTTACTAGGACAACCCCAAGGTACCCCCACCAAAGGAATTGATCAATTGAATTAGCTTGAATATTACCTCAATATGAAGCCCTTTAGATGGACACTTATGTTAGTTATTACCTATATAGTTTCTAATTCATTGTGCTTGACTAAGATAACGAGGAGGGGTCAAATATGAGCCAAAACTATACTAAACTAAGTTACAAGATGGGCTACAACTTTTTCTATGAGTGATTGTGTTAGATGGAAGGAGCATCATTTCTATATTATATTATGATTTCTAAAAGGTTGAATACCAAAAATTACCAAAGTGGTGATGTCAAAAGTGATAGGGTTGATTTAGTAACAAAAGTGATGGTTTCGAAAGGACCACTGAGATATTTTAAAAAATTTATATCAATTTTGAAAGGGCCTCATCAATTATGCAATCACTCCATCAATTTCACTAGGCTTCACAAAAATGGTATTTTAAGTGTTATTGGTGTAAGTTTTAAGAAACTTTAGGTTTAAGTGTTTCATTTCCCTTTCTTGGAGCATTTCATTTTCATCTCGCCATTCTTCTTCCCTTATATTCATGTCTTTCTTTAGAATCAATTAAGGGAGATGGATTAATTTTTCTTGAACATCAAATCTTCATCATTTAAGTAGAGTAGTTTGTACTCTACCTTTTGCATCTTGCTTCTCACTATGCATATTTATCCACCATCATTTATGGATTATTTTCTATGAATTTTTCATCCTATTCATCAATTATAATCCTAGCCATCTACTTTTATCATTTAATCTTGTAGCATACAATGTCTTTTAGTGATCCTTCACCACCCTTTTTTTTTTCTTTCTTTACGATCCCTCTTACATACTTGCCTTGTTATCGAAATTATACATCAACATTCACATTTTTTATTCTTTGACATTGGCTTTCACATTTTTAATTCCACTTTAACCTATTTCTAAATGTCAACATTTTCTTGTATTTATATTAAAATTGATTTTAATTTTATAGATCAATAATTTATATGTTTAATTAGTGTAAAATAATTTACTTTGTTTGTGTAATTGTCAATTATTTGTAATTTTTTTATGTAATCTATTTATTTGTCTCAAATCTATAATAAAAATGATCAAAACTTTGAAAACCTAAAACCATACAAAAATGCTTCTCTTTCCTTTATAAAGATAAGATTTTTTATTATTCCCATTATATTTTGATGAAACACAACACCTACAATCTTTACAAATTCAAGATCTTTAGTGCTCCTACACTTTGAAGAATGAGACATCCTCTTTGAATCCATTATTTAGCTTCTAGGATTTCCATATTAGTACTACTTTTTAGAACCCCATAAAATCATTGAAACTATTTTAAATTTTCTCTTAGAGCTTCTTAAAATTACTATAAGTATCCCTCAAAAGTTTAAGTTCATACCACCTACGCTTATATTAGTTTAATAAATATTTAAATATTGAAAATATTTAGCAAACCTAAAAAATTGATAAATCAATTAAAAAATATTATTTTCCAAAAGCCCAAAATTCTATTATTCCTACTTATTTTATGTCCATTTTCTATTATACACACTTAAGGATAGACACAAAGTTTGCTTGTTTCTTGATATAGATTTTAAATTCCCTTTGTCACTATCTTGCATCTTGGCCCAAAATTCTATTATTCCTACTTATTTTATGTCCATTTTCTATTATACACTTAAGGATAGACACAAACTTTGCTTGTTTCTTGATATAGATTTTAAATTCCCTTTGTCACTATCTTGCATCTTGGACAGACTATTTTGGAAACATTAATTTAACTTCTTATAGGTTACCTCAAAATTTGTCTATATATTACCTCATGTTTGTATATGATTCAAACACGTCTTTTAGCCAAACAATTCATTGTGGAGATATATTAATCATTTTAACTTACTTTTTTAAGCCTTTGTAACAAGACTTCATATTCATATTAGTAATTCTAATTATTAGAGGTTGTTTTCATTCACAATTAAGGTATTTTTGTTCCTTTTTCTCCAAGATTGTTGCACTCTGTCCTCTTTATTACCATTTTTTCATATCGATAAATATTTAGGAAATCCACTTGTATAATTGAAATTATGTTTGTTTATTGTTTGCATTAGGTATATAACATTCACAAATTCAAATTCAAATTCAAGTTTAAAATAATTTTGTTATGTAGATTATTATTTTGAGTGATTAAATAATTAGTTATGTTCTTTTAATATTTTTATTTATTTATTTATTTATTTTTAAATTGTCGAGTAAATCTTTTGATGTGATTGGTGATGCTAGCATGACATGCTCTCTAGTACTACATGAAATGCTTATGACCTAGAGCTATGAATTTGTGAGGTCACAAATAGGGGACCTCGTCCTCATTTAACAAACTTGAAGATCAAACCTACAAGCACATTGGATCAATGAAGGCACAAGTCTATGACCACAATGGCCCAACAAGGGTTTGAACCTTGGTGGTCACAACAATTACACCACTTAACCAACACATAATGGGGATAACCATTTTTAATATTTTTATTTGTTTATATATATATATATATTGTAAAAAGTTATTTAATCATTTTTTACTTGTATTATATGTAGGAATTAAATTCACATAACGATTTTAATTCATTAAACATTAGAAGTGTTGGAAACTTGAGTTACATTGTCATTGATGTCAGACTTGCCTGACATTGTCAATAATGACACAATATGTGTTGTTTGTGATTTTATTGAGGTAATGGAAGTGAAAAAGATGTTGGAATTATTCAGTTGTGTGGATGTAGTTTCTGGTCTAGAAATGAGTGTTCAAATGTTGTTATGTTGTTTGCTGGTAATGTGATGTAGGAGCATCCCCGGTTCATAGCAATCGTGCATCAACCAAAAACATTTTCCTTTCTGTTTTGTTTTCTGTTTGCAGTTTCAGTTTTCCTTTCTATGTGTCCCGGTTTTGGCTCACCGGATCCTATGGAGTTGGATTCTACTTGAAGACTTGATCATCTTTCTTGCTTCTAGACCGCATCACATTTGGATCATTTTCTGGCAAGATATCCCTACCGGTTGCCTGGACCTATTCTGGTGATCTACTAGAACCCTTTCCGAAGCTTGCGGAGCCTTGGGCGTTGATTCCGATGTTCCTTGGCGTGTGGCTGACCTTTCCCCACGATCCACGTTTCATCCTTTGGATTTTCCGAAGGAATCTCTTGGCGACGACCGACCTTGTTATTTTCATGTCAGGTCTTGTTCTTCGGGTTTGGATCCCTTTTGGGCCGACTGGATCCTTTGGATCGATATATTTATATTTATAATTACGCATTGGAATGCAATCAATGAGAGAATCAAGTAGCTAGACTGTGCGTAGAAGATAGATTTCACGATTCAAGGTCCCAGTTGTGACCTACTCTTCCAGGCCTGTGAGCCGGTATCTTGTAACCCAGTTGTTACCGATTGGATGTAATCAAATTTCATGCAATAAAATAATATGTTCTGCATTGCCTCCATCATATCTTTGTGTTTCTGTTGTGTTTACTCTTGCTGGCTGGTCCAGATTGATCTCTTTGAGGTCCCTCCTCACCGGTGACTGCTTCATAATGTTAAGTGACTATGAGGTATTTTCAAAAGGCTACAATAGTAGAAGATACAAAATGCAAGAAAGAGTATTTAATGTCCTTATGGAAGAATGCTCTACATTCCTTGATTCCTGATGATGCTAGCTTGCAATTTTAGATATAATGTCTTCTCTTTGTAGATGTTGCACTGTCATGTTTTTAGGTCCTCAGTTGCTTAGATGATGAAGTTGGTTGTGGCAGTTTGTTGACAATGGGGCTATTTTTCAGGATCGATCTAACTTGAATGTTCTACTTTTCTTGCGGCTTGGAGAACATGTTCATATGATTCATGCAGTTTTCTAGATCAGATTTCTAGTGTTGGTTTGATCAGCAAGAGAAGTTATGTTGCTATGTGTTTGGTGTTGTCAATTGTTTTGGTCTCTAGCCAACTTAGTTGATTTATCTTATTTAGATCATACTCTCTTGGTCTGGATATACATTGGAGGTTGAGTTAGAATGTTTGTATGGGTCTTAACATGGCATGTGAACATCCGCATTGTGTAATTTTGATTGGGTGATTTTTTTAGGCCGATTGGTTAATATTTTTATTGTTTTTCTACATGTTACATTTGATGTCGACTTTTGAGGTAGTGCTAGCATGTTTGGTTTGTTGGAATCGACTTAGGAAGATGTGTTGTGATGTCTTTGGGTCCACTTTATCTCCTAGACTGGATTGCATTGTGTAATTTTAGTCCAAGTGTTCAACTTTGTGTAATGCATGTATATTCTATCTATGGCCGACCTAATTAAGGGTTTCATTATATAACCTAGTATAAATAGAAGTGTGGATGTGTGATTTGGTGTGTGGATTGTGGTGAATTGAATATGAATGATATGCAAGTGCAAGTGAAGAAGCAAAAGTGCACATTTCATTTTGTGATGAGATTTGATGATCATATCTTTAGTATGACAATATTTTGAGACAATAAATAAAGAGATATGTTTGCCATGATATTGTGTTGGGATCCAAGAACACTAAGAGCGAGGGTGAATCAGTGTTCTACCAGAATGGATAATTTTAACCTTATTAATACAACAACTCAGCAACAAGTAAACATAACAGAATATAACAATAAGCAACAATGCGACCACAAGGATGAACACCATAACACCACAAATTTATACGTGGAAAAAATCAAAGAGGAAAAACCATGGCGGGATTGGAAACCCACGATATCTATCCACTGATCGGATGAATAAATATTACAATAAGGGGCCTGCACATGCAGGAAGGCCAACAACTTAGAGCACACTTCTCATCACAAAAGGAGTCTCACTAACTATAGAAAACATCGGACAACAATCCAGAATGAAGATTGAACTGCAAGTATAACATCTCCCATGCCTGGGTACAATTTCGGTTAAGCTCAATATTTGAGGCCTTAAACCTCTTCCACAAACCCAATTCGATCACCTATGATCGACCAAAACCTCTGCATATGATTACAACATTGTTCGCATATAGATAACCCCATAACCCATACCATACAAGATCTCATGATCTACAAAGAGATCTTACATCAATATTTATACCAACCCAGGACCTAAACAATTAGGTCAGCCACCTAAAAGATAACACAATAAATTCATAACTTAAACCCGCAATCTAATGATCAAGCAAGTTGGCCTAAGACCAAAACAACATAATCTAATCAATGAATCCAACCAATAACGCATTGGGAGCATCAACCCACACGTTACATAAACCGGTCCATTACCTAGCAGAATAACCACCAGACCTATAATAGGTTGCCATAAGCCAAATGAAACACCACGAACAACTGGAACATGAACATGATAACCATCTGCATCTGGATAACCTTCTAGAAGCCACACCAACACCACTTAACGGATTCATCAAAAGATCTTCAACAAAGCTCTGTCGGTGAAACCCTTACCGGTAACCAAAAGGCTTACTAGAACAAGTGATAGCTTTTGAATCATCAAATATCAAACCAACTGAATGTGATACACATCAGGAACACATGAATAACCAATTCAAACCAATTCCACAAACCAAAGCATACCAGAGCATACCGGATCAACATGATCTTATCAACCAGAAACCAATCATCCCATCAGGACCAACCAGATATCGGTAAACAACCAAAGAAACTAGTGTTGACATAAATGACAAACATCATTTCAATACATCATCAATTCCTCCAAATTTCCAACATCTCCCCCTTTGGAATTGATGGCAACACTAGATGTGAAAAACATCCAAGTGCCAAGAAATGCCAAACAAGTCTCTCCCAATGGAAGACAACCAACAATCTCCCCAAGATGATATGAAAATGAGGTTTTGAACCAAATATCTCTATACCAACTAACCATCCATAGACCTGAACCAAACTCCCCCAATGGGATACAACCAATCTGAATTTTTTTTACTCCTCCTTGTGCCAATAATCTCCCCCTTAGACTGATATCTCTGTTAAGCTCTGTTTTTCCACATAAATATCTCTCCCCCTAATATATATAACTCCTTAAGTACAACAAATCAACAACCGATAAACATAAAAGCATATAAAAATAAGCAAAAATGAAACCACAAAGATGAACACCATAACACCACAGATTTATACGTGGAAAACCTCAAAGAGGAAAAACCATGGTGGGATTGGAAACCCACGATATCTATCCACTGATCAGATGAATAAATATTACAATAAGGGGCCTACACATGCAGGAAGGCCAATAACCTAGAGCACACTACTCATCACAAAAGGAGTCTCACTAACTATAGAAAACATCGGACAACAATCTGGAATGAAGATTGAACTGCAAGTATAACATCTCCCATGCCTGAGTAAAGTTTTGATTAAGCTCAATACCAGAGGCCTTAAACCTCTTCCACAAACCCAATTCGATCACCTATGATCGACAAAAACCTCTGCATATTATTACAACATTGTCTGCATATAGATAATCCCATAACCCATACCATACATGATCTCATGATCTACAAAGATATCTTACATAAATATTTATACGAACCCGGAACCTAAACAATTAGGCCGGCCACCTAAAAGATAATACAATAAATTCATAACTTAAACCCCAATCTCATGATCAACCAAGTCGGCCTAAGACCAAAATAACATAATCCAATCAATGAATCCAATTGGTAACACATCGGGAGCATCAACCCACACGTTACATAAACCGATCCATAACGTAGCAGAATAACCACCGAACCTATAAGAGGTCACCATAAGCCAAATGAAACACCTTGAACAATTGGAACACAAACATGATAACCATTAGCATCTAGATAACCTTCTAGAAGCCGCACCAACACCACTTATTAGATTCATCAAAAGATCTTCAATAAAGCTTTGTCGGTGAAACCCATACCGGTAACCAAAAGGCTTAATAGAACAAGTGATAGCTTCTGGATCATCAAATCCCGAACCAACTGAATGTGATATACATCAGAAACACATGAATAACCAATCCAAACCAATTCCATAGACCAACGCATACCAAATCAACATGATCTTATCAACTAGAAACCAATCATCCCGTCGGGACCAACCAGATACCAGCAAACTGCCAAAGCAGCTAGTGTTGACATCAATGACAAACATCATTGCAACACATAATCAATTCCTCCAAATTGCCAACAAACTCCCCCTTTGGCATTGATTGCAACACTAGATGTGAAAAAAATCCAAGTGCCAAGAAATACCAAACAAGTCTCTCCCGATGGAAGAAAACCAACAATCTCCCCAAGATGATATGACAATGAGGTTTTGAACCAAATATCTTTGTACCAATTAACCATCCATAGACCTGAACCAAACTCCCCCAATGGGATACAACTAATCTGAAATTTTGTTCCTCTTCCTTGTGCCAATAATCTCTCCCTTAGACTGATATCTTTGTTAAGCTTTGTTGTTCACATAAATATCTCTCCCCCTAATGTATACAACTCCTTAAGTTTTTCACATGAATAACTCTCCCCCTTCGACATCAATGCCAGAAATCTGACATAAACATCAAATAAAAATCATAAATCCTATGAACCATATGGTTGACTACTCCCTCTGAGTAGTAGCACCAACACATCAATCCATAATGAATGATAGTTCTGATAATTCATATCAGACTGATGTCAATTAGCATCATTGAGGTCTCTACTTGAGGGGCAGAAAACCCCAAACTATCTTTGAAGTACTCAAATGATTCCTCAAACCAATCTGACTTCATTTGCTTCCACCTACTCCTTCAGAAAAATTTTACTTGATAGAAATACCAGATTCTTTGATATGTCAATATCAGAAGAGTTATTATAATGAATAACTACCGGTACATTACAATCCAACTTTATATCCTTCAATATATGCTTCATCCATATAACTTGTGTACAGTTAGTAGCATCAACAACATACTTAGCTTCAGCAGCAGATAAAGTGAGCCTATCTGGTTACCTATATCTCTATCCCAATCCTCATCTGAACATGCTCAAGGTGTAAAGTCATCATAAAACAAAAACCATACCAGAAAATCCTTGAAAATATCTGAAAATCCTAGCTACAGGAGCAAGGATTCAACATAATCAATTCCTTCCTTCTAAGAATATCCATTGCAAACCAATCAAGCCTAGTTTCAATAACATCCAAGTCCATGTGTTGTCATTTTCTAACTGATCCAATTCCTCTTCCATAACTTTCATCCAACATTCATCCTTACAAGCTTCAATAACTGATGCCGGTACAATTAAAGAAATTAAGCATACCTCATTAGCTACCAACCTTCTTCTTGTCCAATTATCTGAACTTCTGAATGATTTAGGCTTACATACCTAGGAATCTTTTGAATTTATGTTCCTCTTCCCCGATCTTCAGTTACTGTTGAATTTTCTGATACTGCCAGAGTAACTGGTTCTGCATTCTGTCACGGTATAGGTGTTACCGGTCCAATTAAGACCATTTCCACAGCCAGTTCTTGTTCATAAATTCTGATTTGACTTGTATTCTGCTCATCCACCTTGACATTAGTGATCTCCACAATTCTCTGCAATCTCTTGTTATAACATCTATATGCTTTGCTTTTATTAGAGTGACCAAGAAATATTCCTTCATCACATCTAGGATCAAACTTCCAATTCACTACCAGAGATTCTAAAATACTTAACTGTAGATGTATGACCCAACCATAACTCATAAAGTGACTTACCGGTAAACCAAACTAGATCCACAATCCAACAAATCTTTGTCGGTTAACCTTCAAACTGAATTCCGAAGATTGGAAATAGGATTTCAGACCATTACTAGGGGCAATGCAAGATCTGTCATCAATTTGTCTCCCCCTAAGGCGAATGCCTTAGTTACTGGATGAGTTTCCTGTCAGTGCAGGAACATTCTGCTTTGTCGGTTAAGTAACCGGGGTATATCCTTCAACCAAACAAACATATGGGGAAATTGATTCTATCGGTTGAACCTCAAACTTCATAACCCACTTCTTCTCATGCTCCTTCCGAATATCATCAACCTTCTACTTTCCGTTCTCATTAGATTTATCACTTCCTATCGATAGGTTATTTCTTCTGCAAAATTTAGCAATATGTCCTACTTTGTTGCATGCATAACAAGTACCATTGTTCTTTTGAATTGCTTTACTATAACCTTGACCATTTCTTGACCTGCATTGATTAGCTATATGTCCAAACTTTCCACATGCATGACATTTCACATTCATTCTACAATCTTCTATCCTATGACCATACTTTTTACAATTTGAACACTAACTGAGAACTGCATTATTAATTGATTATCTCTATTTCTACAATATCTTGCCATATGACCAAATTTATTGAAAACAAAGCATCTACCATTAAATTTATGTGCATTGGGTTTCCTTACCTGTGACCTCTGATTCTGGTTGACCTTCTGACCGGATGTGTTATCCTGATTTGTAGTACCAGAGCTTTCTCCATGCTCAAATCCAAGACCTCTAATATCTCCAGTGTCCCTTTGATCCTTCAATAATTCATCAAGCTTAGCAGAACTAACCTTGAACTTATCTATGTATTCATTTGCAATAGTCAGATCATCTCTTAGGATTGTTACCATTCTTTCCAATTCTCACTCATTGTTCTGTGATTGCACCAATTTAGTTCTCAACACATCATTCTCATGTGCCAACCTAATGCATTCCTCAAATATGTTTTTCAGAGATATAGCAATATTTCCTTTATTTTTCTTCTATTATTCAATCTCCTTGGACATCCTCATAATTAGGGCTTGCATTTCATTCTTCATGACAATATTCTCCTGAATCAGCTTCTGGCATTGTTCCTTAAGGGCATCCTTCTCTTCATCATCCCGATTTTGTAAAAGTTCCTTCCTTTTAGCTTGGGTAGATGATAACCTATCCTATAGAGTATAAATGAATTCCTTCAAAGATCTCAACTCATCTTGCAACTTCATGTTCCTCAATCTTTCAACATCATAGATTTCAAGTGCTACTTGAAGTTCCTTCCTTAAACTTATCTCCATAGATTCCAAATACATGATCTTCCTCAACCTATTAGACTTACTCCAAGGCACCAAGCTCTGATACCAACTGTTAGGATCCAAGGAACACTGAGAGGGGGGGGTATCAATGTTCTACAGGAATGGAGAATTTTAACCTTATTAATACAACAACTTAGCAGCAGGTAAACATAAAAACATATAACAATAAGCAACAATGCAACCACAAGGATGAACACCATAACACCACATATTTATACGTGGAAAACCTCAAAGAGGAAAAACCACAAAGGGATTGGAAACCCACAATATCTATCCACTGATCAGATGAATAAATATTACAATAAGGGGTCTGCACATGCGGGAAGGCCAACAACCTAGAGCACACTGCTCATCACAAAATGAGTCTCACTGACTATAGAAAACATCAGACAACAATCCAGATGAAGATTGAACTGCAAGTATAACATCTCCCATGTCTGAGTACATTTCTGGTTAAGCTTAATACCGGAGGCCTTAAACCTCTTCCACAAACCCAATTCGATCACCTATGATCGACCAAAATATTTGCATATGATTACAACATTGTTTGCATATAGATAATCCCATAACCCATACCATACATGATCTCATGATCTACAAAGAGATCATACATCTATATTTATACCAACCAAGGACCTAAACAATTAGGTCGGCCACCTAAAAGACAATACAATAAAATCATAACTTAAACCCCCAATCTAATGATCAACCAAGTCGGCCTAAGACCGAAATAACATAATCCAATCAACGAATCCAACCGGTAATGCATCAGGAGCATCAACCCACACGTTACATAAACTGGTCCATAACCTAGCAGAATAACCACCAGACCTATAATAGGTCACCATAAGCCAAATGAAACACCATGAAAAATTGGAACATGAACATGATAACCACCAACATCTGGATAACCTTCTAGAAGCCACACCAACACCACGTATTGGATTCATCAAAAGATCTTCAACAAAGCTCTACCGGTGAAACCCTTACCGGTAACCAAAAGGCTTACTAGAACAAGTGATAGCTTTCGTATCATCAAATCCCAAACCAACTAAATGTGATACACATCAAGAACACATGAATAACCAATCCAAACCAATTCCATAGACCAAAGCATACCAGAGCATACCAGATCAACATGATCTTATCAACCAGAAACCAATCATCCTGTTGGGACCAACTGGATACCGGTAAACAACCAAAGCAGCTAGTGTTGACATCAATGACAAACATCATTGCAACACATAATAAATTCCTCCAAATTGCCAACAATCTCCCCCTTTGGCATTGATGACAACAATAGATGTGAAAAAAATCCAAGTGCCAAGAAATGCCAAACAAGTCTCCCCCAATGGAAGACAACCAACAATCTCTCCAAGATGATATGACAATGAGGTTCTAAACCAAATATCTTTGTACCAATTAACCATCCATAGACCTGAAACAAAATCCTCCAATGGGATACAACCAATCTGAAATTTTGTTCCTCCTCCTTGTGCCAATAATCTCCCCCTTAGACTGATATCTTTGTTAAGCTTTATTTTTCACATAAATATCTCTCCCCCTAATGTATATAACTCCTTAAGTACAAAAAATCAACAACTTGTAAACATAAAAGTGTTAAGTTCTGATGCCAATAGCTAACTAGATGAGAGGGGGGGGGGGTGGTGAATCATACAAACTTAATCTTCCATAAAATTAACAGATTCAACCTGGTAACTTAAACTTCAGCAATATAACCAAAAATTGCTAAACATGCTAACTCATAAACACATAATCATCATAACACATATAACATCAAATTTAACATGGAAACCCAAATAGGGAAAAACCACTATGGGATTTTAGACCCACTAATAAATATACTCTTCTAGAGTATGCTCGGTTAAAAGCAAATCCTGTTAAAGATTACAAACACATTGCTAGATGTGACCCGGTTAAGGGATTTCCCTCAGATCTGTTAGGATCTTCACTTGTTTAGAAGTGACCTTGTCAAAGGATTTCAAACACTCATTTAGAATGTTACCTTGCTAGAGGGTTTACAAATAAGACTATTAGGTCCACTCGGTTAAGAGATTTTCTCACTTACAAAATAACAGTAATACAAATATATCTGCAACTTCACACCTAAAATGCTAAAGCAAATTCTTATTTGCTCAAAACAATCTTGTCATAGGACTTATCTTGTCCCTCTGCTGGGCTCCCTACTCTGTTATTCAAAACAGGTCTTCAAGCTTCTATGCTTGGTAATCACTATGTAGCATCCCTGTGCTTACACTCGCCCACTTGCATTGTTTATCAACAATTCCTTATTTATAAACAATTTCTAACCGCTGAATCTCCTTGATCACATTTCCCATGATCAATCTTAGCCATCAGATCATTAATCTTGACTAGGTTCAATGTATCCTTTGATCTAAAAACATTTTACCTCGCCTTGGAACTTGCATTCCTTCCTAGGAACTTGTGCTAGGTTATTATGGTTCAATCTGTGCTGTAGATCTTCCTCTTGATTTTCCATTGCCGTAGATTCTTAACAAACTTCATGTGCGGCATACCAATCATTAATTCATCTCCAGCTCATCAACATCCTTCATTAAATAATTCTTTTGTCCATCCAATGCGATCTGTCATAACTCAGTTGCAACTTGATAAATACTAAACTTTACTCGGTAGACATTCTGCCTTCATTAACCGATATCGATAACCTTAGGGTTTACCGACTAGGTTCTTTGCTCGGTGACATAGTATACATATTTAGGATATCAAAACAATCTAAACATCATGATCTCATCATTGTCTAACTTGGTAGTAGTTTCCCATTGAATAACTTATTTCTCCCCTTATTCATCACATTCTTTCTGTGTCTTTTACCGACATCTTAATTCTCTTCAAATCAATCTTCTCAAGATATGGCCACATCATACTGAATCAGAAAATCAATTTCTTGACATCAATGAGAAAATAATATTATAAAGATAGTTATCATCCTTTTTCAGTTATATCAATAATCTCCAACAACCTTCTCAATATCCTTATGAAATGCCAACAATCTCCCCCTTTGGCATTGATGGCAAAACCAACAATTAAATGGTAATACCAACAAGATATTCAAATTGATTCGGATTCAGATTGTTGTTATACTTCTCTTGTTATCCTTGAGCTGTTAAAAATTGTCTGAAGTCTTCTAGGCTTTCTCCCTCTTTCATTAGTCTTCAGAGTTGTTGTCTTGCATTTAGTCTTCTCCCTTTTGCAGTAATCTTCTCCCCTTGTCATTAGTCTTCTGTTATTGTCTTCATTTAGGGCTTTACCATTTAGTCTTCTCCCCCTTTGACAATAATGCCAAAAAGTAAAAGAACTAAATCACAAACTCTTCTACTGTGAAGTGCTTGCTTTTGCTGTGTTACACACGTATCATTTCAATCTTGGTCAGAGCAACTTGTCTCTATTCACTATTTCTCGCACACCTTTAGAAAATCTTCTAAAGTGCGTAAATCAACATCAATCCACACATAATATTCTGTAGATTCATCGAATTGATACTTTCACCGAACTCTGTTAGTGAGTAGAAGATAGGGCTAGGACCCCTAACTTTCTTATGAGATAATCAAAAGTCTCCCTTGGCAGTGGCTTTGTGAAGATGTCTTCTATTTGCTCCTTTGAACTGATATATTCCAGCACAACTTTCTTCTCTGAGATAATGATACTTTATAGAGATATGCTTTGTCTTAGAGTGCATTACCGGATTTTTTGAAATGTTAATGGCACTCGTATTATCACAGAATATAGTTACTGGCTCAGTAGCTTTCTCATTTATACCTTCCAACAGTTGCTTGATCCATGCTATATTGGTACAATTCAATGCTGCAGCGACATATTCAGCTTCAGTTGTTGACTGTGAAATGCATCCTTGTTTCTTGCTAAGCCAACTTACTAGTCTATCACCTAGAAAGAAAGCTCCACCACTTGTGCTTTTCCTGTCATCAATGTTACCTGCCCAATCAACATCAGTATAAACTTTTAAATCAAAATCATTTCTCTTTTCATATACTAAGCCATAATCTTCAATGCCTCTCAGGTATCTAAAAATTCTCTTGATTGCTGTCATATGGGTTTCCTTGGGATCTGCAAAAACTCTTGCAACAATATGTACTGCATGTGCTATATCCGGTCTACTATGCACAACATATTGTAACTTTCCAATCATAGATCGGTAGAGTGTCTCATCAATAGATGCAGATTCATCATTCTTTGATAGTTTACAGTTGGTAGTCATAGGAGTACTTACAGGTTTGGAATCCTCCATTCCAAATTTCTTCAAGATTTCCTTTATGTACTTAGATTGAGTAATGAAAATCTTATCTTTCATTTGCAGTATCTGTAAACCTATAAAATACTTTATCTCGCCGATTAATGACATCTCAAATTCTTTGCACATTTCATTTCCAAAGTTCTTGCATAAGGAGTCATTACCACAAAAAATAATATCGTCAACAAATATGGCTGAGATCAATATTCCATTGTCCTCATCATTCTTCATGTACATATTGTTGTTTTCACTTGCCCTTATAAAACCAATCTTGAACAAATAAGAGTGTAGTCTTTCATACCATGCTCTAGGTGCTTGTTTCAGACCATATAATTCTTTGTTCAATCTACATACCTGATCTTTACTCTTGTCTTCAACAAATCCTTCAGGCTGTTCAATATAAACTTCTTCTTCTAGTATACCATTCAAAAATGCAGATTTAACATCCATCTGATATACCTTGACATTTTTGAAAGCAACATATGCCAACAATGTTCTTACTCCCTCAAGTCTAGCCATAGGTGCAAAAGTCTCACCATAATCTATTCCTTCTTCTTGAGCATAACCTTTGCAAACTAGTCTTGCTTTGTTCCGAATGACCTCACCTTTTTCATTTAGCTTGTTTATGAAAATCCACTTTGTACCGATTACATTTTTGTCCTTTGGTCTTGGGATCAGTGTCCATTTATCATTCTTCTTGATTTGATCAATCTCTTCTGTCATAGCATTTACCCAATCTTCACTATTAAATGCCTCTTTTACTATTCTCGGTTCAAATTTAGATATCAAACATGTGTTCTGTCTCAGTTTGTTCCTTGTCATCACTAGATCATCCTTATCTCCTATAATCTGACTTGATGCATGATGTCTTCTGACATATTTGGCTAATATAGGCTTGGTAGGCTCTGTATGATCTTCTTCATTACTCGGTAACTAGACATTATCTTCATTTTCTTCAGCAACTTTCTCGGTAGGACTTCTCGGTTGAACATAAACAAATTCTTCATAATTTTCTAGTTCTTTGGAATTTCCTTCATCATTTCTTTTTGCAAATTCATCAATTTTCACATTTTCACTTTCTACTATTTTGTTAGATGATTTGATCAGACATTTAAATGCTTTACTTCTAGAAGAATAACCAAGAAATGTTCCTTCCTCACTTTTCTGATCAAACTTTCCATTTCTGTCATCCTTGTGAACATAACATCTACTTCCAAAGATTTTAAAATAACTTAGCATAGAAGCCCTCCAATGATGCCTAACAATACCACTAGTAGTGGCTCATATAAATCTACTATATCCTCCCAAGGGATAGATCCGTCATACACCTCTAACTCCGGATAGGGAAACACTTACCGTAGTGCTGCCTCACCCATCACCCTGTCATAGGTGACTAGCTCCCCAGTGATCGAAATGTGCAATATCCTCCATACATCCTCCAGTGTAAGAGACATCTCTCCCATCACCAAGTGGAACTAGCATGTCTCGTTGTGCCACCACTCGGCCAACACAGTCAGTAATTTGTGATTCGTATGAATCACGGGTAGGTGCATCATATCAAATAGTCCTACAACACATATGAAGTCAATCTCGAGATCTTTCAACTGATCATGCAAACACTATGTGGCTGGATGCCTCTCTTGCATCTACAACACTCCTAGGTCATCCTCCTACTCACACAATCGAACAAAAATGTCAATCTCTTTATTATGCAAAAATATGACTATTACCTAGGCTTTGTTGGATGCTTTTTCAAGTATCTACGTCTCATCAGGTAACTTGACTCATAAACACCTAGACTACCAACAAGCATGACATCATATTTCCTAGTGTCAACGGGTACACTGAGTCTCACACAAGTCACAAACATGCATACACTGGCAACATTGACATCAACTATCAACTTGACCATGAAATTGGGGCATCAACACTGACTGTCCTATACTCAGACCGAAAAGCGCTAAAAATTTGAGAAAAGCGCTAAGAAAAATCAGGAGAGCTATTCTAATCACACAACATCACTAAACAATCCAATAGCGCTACTTTAGCCCTACAAAAGTGCTACATTGGCACATATGCGCTACAGTGCGCAATGATAGCGCTACAACAATCACATTTCTATGACACATGACAATAGCACCACAACAGTGAAAACATTAGCACTAAAACTCCCTAACACTAGCGCTACATTTAAAAAAGTGCTACAACAACTATACAAAAGTGCCATTACAGCAGGAAAGCACTATTTTGGGCGACAAAAGAGATAAAAGCGCTAAAATTGCGTTTTAGCGCCTTTGTCATCCAATTTTTTCCCCTAGCTATTAAGTGCAATAAATGAGCTCTAAAGGAAAAAGTTAGAATTGGACATATCGGGGGTCTGTAGTCGGCTAGCCGTTGGTACCTCCGGATCTGCTCGAATTGATGATCTGTAAGTGGGAACACCATTTTTGCTCAACCAATCTACTGCAAATGTCACTATCAGGAGCTCTGGATCGCTGTCGGAGAGGGTACAAATGAGGACCATTTTACCCCTTTTAGCCTAATTATACCCTACTGAAACCTCCCCCTGCTTCGCCTCATTGATCACTGTGGACCCCAGGAACTTCTAAGGCTTGCCATTTCTCCGTTTTAACCCCATTTTCCTTCATTCCTTCACCATTTATTCCAACTTTATTTCCTCTATCATCCCCTAATTTTTTTCTCTTTTTCGAAAGATCGCCCGATTTTTTGAAATTTTTCAAACCATCTCTTGAGGGGGCATACCAACCCACAAAACTAACATCCCTGGGACATTTTTCTCATGCCTATTTGTTGTTCTTTGAAACAGTGCGATAAACCACACCATCTCAAAGAGGGGTAAATGTAGACACATAAATTTGTCTATTAATTAAATAAATATTAAATATTTATTTAATGACTAAATATTCTTCTATTAATTAAATTAACATTTAATTAATTCACCTTAGCCTATTCTTGTATTCTAAGTTAAATAAATTTAATCGATTTATTTAATTACTATCTATAGTCCATATTATTAAATAAATCTAATTTATTTAATTCATCCCCCTTCTTCCTATTTAAATAAATTTAATATTTATTTAAAAATCAAATCCCCTTTTTAAATAAATCAATGTTTATTTAAAAATAATTCATCCACTTGCATTCTCCTACAAATGCAAGTTGCATATTTAAATAGATTTTTATTTTTAATAAAAACCTATTTACCGACACCCACCTCTTTCTAGATTCTTCTAGATTTCTCTAAACCCCTTCTAGATTCTTCTAACCCCTTCCAATTTAGCCTAATCCCTCTTCTAAACATTTGCACAATACTAATCCAAGATTAACCCTCAACCCATTATCTCGTCTATTTAAGACTCTTACAGAGCCATAAATGTTTCCCTTCTCCAACACTCCAACCCACATGGGTCTTGACTCTTTGGTCAAGGCTTAACCATGGGTAAACTTTGCACAAGATTTTACACATTGGATAATAATCTTACCCTTAAATAAAATATTTATCCAATAACCTCAACCACATGAGGTTACCCTCATGTCCCCTCAGGCATTTAATGATTCCTTCCTCTCCTCTCAAGCCATTACATGTTGACACTTGTCATCATGGGATTGGATTGAAAACCATCACATGGATCACAAACCCATCAATCCTAGCCCTTCACAAGCTTATTCAATCTTAGCCATTCAATCAATATTTTTCTCTATTAAAGGAGCCCTCACCTTCACACAAAGGAGGAAGCATTAGAGCATTGTTACTATATTGATATTAGGATAGACATTTAGAGATTTCTCATAGTATCATCATTTGCATTTGCATAGCATCTTGTTTAAGCATTTTCAAACAATTTTGAATCTCTATATGACATCCATGGCTTGTGCTAAAAGCTGAGAGCTTCATTCATTTGGGACTTGGAGAGGAGAGAAACAAGGGAGGAACAACCATTAAAGCATCATGGAGGCATCTTAGGAAGAACTAATCTTTCTTTCTTTCTTTGTTTATATTTTCTTTTTTTTGCTTTTAAATCTCCTTTGTATATGTTTTGAAATGGTTTTTAGTTCTTTGTTCTTGGTTTCATGTTTGAACTAACATACTAACATTGAGCTTGCTTTTTTACTCTTGTAGCCATTTGTCACAACATCAGTTAGTCATTAAATAAATTTATGAAATTTATTTGATTAGATTAGAAGAATAGGTTAAAATAAATTAATTAAATGTGAAATTAATTAATAGAAAAATGCTATTCTGTATTAAACAAATAATAAATATTTTTTAATTCGTGGACAAATTTATGTGTCTACGAATATCATATCTGTAGCTAGTGTGAATGACAAAGGAAACAAATCTGTAGCTCTTCCTAATAAAAACCTGCAAATTTTTACTAATCATTTGCCTTCCCATTCTACTAATGTGGTTGAGTCTAAGCCTCTTGCATATTCTCTTGATGATCTCGATATTGAGTCCAATAATGTTGTGAATCTTGTTGACAAACCTATGCATTACCTTTGATCCTAGTGAGACTATTGTTGCACATGATGGCCCACTATATATCACTATGAAGATCAAAGACAAACTCACATGAGGGGTGCTTATTGATCTAGTGTGTATGGTGAATTTGATCATTGAAGAATATCTCTATACTTTACAATTGCATCATGTAACGTATGATAAATCCGATGTGGTGGTCTAGGTGTATGATGGTTTCTCTTTCCCTACTATTCGTTCTATTACTCTTCCCGTTGAGGTTGGTACTAAGTTCCTAGATTTCATTTTTGCTATCATTCCTGCATTGGATCAATTGGGTGTTAAGTTGGGACATTCTTGGCTCTCTTCCATGAGAGTGATCCCTTCTACTATTCATAAATGTCTAAAATTTCCTCATAATGGCACCATCATAACAATTAATCATAGCATGTATCAACCCATGATGAGGCATGGAGATGTCAACCTTGATTACTTTTGGCCTAATCAATTTAAGCCTCTTAAGCCTTGAAGTGATTCTGTTTTTCTATCTTATCAAAAGTGGAAGAATGAGATGGTCTTATATTTGAGTAAGCCTAGAGATCCTAGACCTATTCCTCCTACTCATGATGGACCTAGTATCTATTAGGATAGTCAAAATTTGTGAAAATTTTGTTAACACTCTGCTCTATTTTTCCCTTGTAAGGTTAGGGTTTTTGAAATTTTATTTGGGTCATTGTTTTTCAAATTTGCCCTAAGTGTTTGCCTTCTTTTTTATGTTTTGATGTTAACCAACTAAAGCAGTTAATGAGGTCCTTAGTAATGATTTCAAGGGTTTAAAACATTCTATTTACCAACCCCTCGTATTAGGAAATAAATATCTTTACCAATTAAATTTTGTTCATCGGTCGCTTATTGTTTTATCTAAAATCCAAATTGTCCTAGCTCTCAAAGTTCCTATGAACCGTTGACCCTTAAGTGGCCACATGCAAGATTATTTCACTTAAGTGATGGCCTTCCCTCTACCTTGCAAGGCATTTCTTAAGAAGAAAAATGTGTTGTGTAAGGTAGAGGGAAAACGTTTGTGGTTTTATCATATATTCTTCCCCTCGCCCTTGCATGGTTATTATAATGATAAAAATGATGTCGCGGGAAGGAGGGACACACTTGTTTCATTCAAAGTGTATTTAACCCTCTACCTCCTAAGGATATTTGAACAGTTAAGCAAACCATGAGGGGTAATGGGGGTGTCATCCAAAATATGTTCCCCTTGCCTCCATGTTGTCTTCTACATGAGCTAAAGAGTGTTGTGGGTTGGAGGGAAATGTTTATTGTTAATATTTAATGATATCCCTCTGTCTCGTGAGGTTATCAAAATCATAATAAATATGTTGAAGGATAGCGAGGAGATATAATGTATGTGGTAAAGGGATATCCCCTTATGGCTTAGGTTAGGGTCAAAGGTGCCACGAGATGGAGGGGAGAAAGAAATCCGAGGGATTAAAGGGGCAATCTTCCCATGTTCTCATAGTAAAGAAGCAAGGGATAATGTAACACTACAGGGTGGAGCAAAAATTACAAATAAATGGAGTTATTTCCCCTCATTCTCGAAGGGCTATTGATGAGGAAAAAATGATCCCATAGGCTAGTGAGGAGAAAAAAGGCAAAGGGAAAATGATTTCCCTCTATCCCGTGGTAATAAAATAAATAGAAGAAAGGTGGCGAGGGGTAGCGGGAGACCTGAAGAGAAACAAAAAGATAATGATGACAAGGATTAAAAAGCGCCACCTCGATTAGTCAAAGGGAGTCAAAACATGATCTTCGTTGTCCATTCCTAGATCAATGATAGAGTTCAAACTTCAAGGTTACCAACTCGTAATATTCACATGAAGTGAATTACTGGTGAATGAATTTTACATTGCCTATGAGAAATAAACTCGATTTTTTCTATTCATTTGTTAATCCAATGTTTAATAGATTGAGCGAAGAAGATTTCCAGGTGACCAAAAGCGATTTGTAGTGGCAAAATTGCGTAGAAAATCTCTCAGAACATAAGTAACAATTGTTGCTCATTGCTCTTTAATTTTATCGAAAGGTTCAATAGTATGGTTGTAGGTTTTTTGTGTGTTTGAAAGAGGAGAATTTAAAACCCTAGAGAGTAATCATGTCCCTAAAATGTAATACCACCACATTCCTGACTTATGAGAAGCCCCAAAGTAAGGGGAAGATTCCAAATCCAAGTAGAAGAAATCTGCCACCCCAAAAATAACTAAAGCCACTCCAATTGTCATTATTTCAATCGCACCACAAATTTCCAATGAGCCTGTTGTTGAACAAATCCCATCCGCCCTAGCTGAAACCTCTAAGCCAAAGAAGAAAATGGCTTATGCTCCAAAAGAAGATAGGACTCCACCACCTATTCAAATCCCACCACCTGCTCAAGCTCCACCACCTTCACAAACCCCATCTTCTCCGATTGTAAATGTTGAATCCCTCAACCAACAAATTGAAGAACAATTAGTCGGGATAGAAAAAAAGAAGAAGGATGTGAGGGGTCTCCACCAAGATTTAATAGATTTGTTTAAGGGTTCCACTGATGGTATGATGAAATAATAAGGATTTGATCAACTACTGAGAGAGGGGGGTAAATCAGTAGATAGAAAAATGATAATAACTTCTACCAATCTCAAAATCAACCTCTCAAAGCAAACTCAGAACTAACAAGTTAAACCACTGAACTATAAAATCAATATCACTACCAAGATAAACCGGTTGACTGTTATAATAGATTAACAGTAAACAACGTGAAACTCACAAACATCCAAATACTTTACTGACATAAGTAAAACCTCATTTTAGATTGTTGTGGATTAACATAACTTTTTAAAGTGGATTAAGCAGTTTAAGCAATTCAACCATAGTAAACATAACCACAAAAACATTCACCACTTGACACAATATTTTTGACGTGGAAACTCAAATGGGAAAAACCACGGTGGGGATGAATACCCACAAGTAATCTGAACTCTTTTGAAGTTCACCCTGTTAGGAGCCAACCCTGTTAAAGCTTTACAAGAAGTCCTGTTAAGAACATATCCTGTTAGGGACCACCCGATTAAGGGATTGACTATAATTCCCTATTAAAAGCAATACCCTATGAGGAATAACCTCAGTAGAGGATGTGAAATCCAAGCTAATGGATCACCTAGTTAGAGGATTTGAATAACACTAAGCTTGTTAGAGCTTACTCAGTTAGGGGATTTTACTGCTGTAATTGTTAGAAAACAACAGGGGTTTGTTGATCTGTTTGAATAGCACTACATTTGTTTGTTCAGATCCTTTTCATGCTCCTATCTGCCTTTGCACAAACTGCAGATACATCTGGTTCGACAACCACACTCAACAAGAAATTTGCCAACTCTTCAATAAAATAACTCATTGACCTTATAAACAAATCAATAGGTCGGTAACACAACAAAAAACTAATTCTCTCATAGAGATTACAAAACAAGTCACCTCAAGTATCACCGTTGGATTACATAATAATCTTTGCACATCATTCAAGATAGCCTCGCTCGCTCCTTGATCACCGCTTCATCAAATTTTGTAACTCATCACGCATTTTGCATTACATGCAATATACTTGTTCATTCCCAAGATAAAAACCGTTATCTCAACGCACCAAAAACACTTTGAAACTCTTCTCATTCAACATGCATACGTGTCATAATCATTACTGATCATCATCAGATTATAAACCAATACAACCAATCCACCAAACTTAATTGGTTAGGGTTTATCAAATCAATAGGTAGGGTTCACCAGTTCAACTCTCCATTACTTAGCATTACCGGTTCACTCCACAAACTCACCTACCGGTTACAGTTCCCTTCACTAGCTCTTCCTACCGGTTACAAAACAACATTATAACAACATCATTACCGGTTAATTGACATCAATGACAACATAACATTTCATTAATGCAATCTTCATGAAAATGCCAACAATCTCCCCCTTTGGCATTGATGACAATACAAATATCAATACCCTTGATTTCTATGATTGTGAATAGGAATCCCAGTTTACATTTTACCATGTACTCTCCTTGTCTTTAGTTGGTAACTGGCTATAGATCTTCTATTTGTTAATCATACAATTCTTCTCCCCATAATCACATAGTTCTTATCCCCCTTTGACAATAATGCCAAAGTGAAAGTAAAACATGCAATGTCAAACTTAATTGTTCAACATCAACAACCTACAATTTGATACTCCCCATGTGGATTAACTCCACTCTACACCAATCCTACTGTAGAATTTTGCAAGTAGCTCTGGGACTGATGTACTCTACATCATGCTCAATTGACCTCATACAGGGGTACAACCCCTAGATGACTTCTAAGATACTGAAAAGTAGTCTTAGATAGAGGTTTAGTAAAGATATATGCAAGTTGCTCCTTGGTAGAAACATTCTCCAATATCACATCTTTACTTTGCACTTTTTCCCTCAAGAAATGATACTTCAATTCAATATGATTGGTTCGTGCATGCAAAATAGGGTTCTTGGAAATATTTATGACACTGGTATTGTCACATAAGATATTGACAGGTTCTGAAACCTTCATCTTGAAACCTTCCAGAATGTGCCTCATCCAGATAGCCTGGGTACAATTCATATAAGCTGCAACATACTCAGCTTCAGCAATAGACTATGATATAGAACTCTGCTTCTTGCTACTCCATGAAACAAGTCTTTCTCCAAGAAAGAATGATCCACCGGTTGTGCTTTTCCTATCATCAACATTACCTGCCCAGTCTGCATCTATATACACCTTAAAGTCAAAGTTACTTGCATATGGATACCATAATCCATAGTCGATAGTGCCTTTCAAATGTCTGAATATCCTCTTGGTTGCTATCAAATGTGTTTCCTTTGGATTCTTCTAAAATATAGCAACTAGACCAACTACATGAGCTATATCTGGTCTATTGTGAATAACACAATGTAATTTCCCAATCATTGACCTGTACTCCTTTTCATCAACAGATGTGGCTTCATCTTCCTTAGATAATTTACATCATGTAACCATTGGTGTCCCAATTGGTTTACACTCACTCATACCAAATGTCTTTAATACCTCTTTCACATACTTAGACTGTGTGATGAAAATACCACTCTTCATTTGTTGAATTTGCAAGCCTATGAAAATTTTAATCTCTCCCACTAGAGACATTTCAAACTCACTTTTCATTTCATTTGCAAAGTCATTACTCATGTCATCATTGCCTCCAAATATGATATCATCTACAAAAACTTCACTAACCAATATCTTATCTCCTTCAGATTTGAGATATATGTTGATATCTTCACTAGTTCTCTGAAAAGCTATTTTCATCAGGTGTAAATGAAGCCTTTCATACCATTCTTTCAGTGATTTCTTTAACCCATATAGTGCCTTGTGCAATTTGCATACCATGTCTTTTTCATCAGTCAAAGCATAACCATCTGTCTGCTCAATGTATACTTCTTCCAGTATTCCATTTAAAAATGTTGACTTCACATCCATCTGATATACTTTGAATCCCTTATGTGTTGCAAATGCAAGTACAGTCCTGACACTTTCCAGTCTAGAAAATGGTGCAAAAGTATCACCATAATCTTCTCCTTATTCCTATGCATAACCTTTGCAAACCAATCTAGCTTTGTTTCGGACTACTACACCATCTTCATTTAGTTTGTTCCTAAATACCCACTTAGTACCTATCACATTTTTTTCACCGGTCTAGGTACTAGGGTCCATGTGTTATTCTTCTCAATTTTATCAAGCTCCTCCTCCATAGATTTAATCCAATGATCATCTCCAAATTCTTCCTTAGCAGTTCTAGGCTCAATAATGGAGATCATGCAAGAATTTTCTCTAACTCTTCTTTTGGTTAACACTCCAACATCCTTATCTCCAATAATCTGGTTAGGATTGTTATTCTCACATATCTCGGAATAACATGATCATTATCTTCATGTTCTTCTTCTTCCTTATCATCATCTTCTGAATCTACCTGTTCCGGTTGAACTGTTACAACAACATTCTCTTTACCAGTTTCATCGGTTCTGGTTCCAAAAACATAATGCAAGGATCTTCATCCTTTTTCTCCACATTGGTTTCCCCTAAGACTTTAGGATACTCATCCACTTGAACATCATCACTCTCAATGATTCTCTATGTCTGGTTGTTGTAATATTTGTAGGCCTTACCCTTGGTGGAGTAACCAAGAAATATACCTTCATCACTTTTAGCCTCAAACTTGCTAACATAGTCACCTCTCCTAATAAAATATTTATTGCCAAATATCTTAAAATAACTAACATTAGGTGATCTACCATACCAGTATTCATAAGGAGTCTTATCCTTACCTCTTTTTACCAAAATCCAGTTCATAGTGTAGACAGTTGTGCTAACAGCTTCTCTCTAGAAAGTTTTTGCTACACCTCCTTGTATTAACATCATTCTAGCAACTTCAACAACTAGCCGGTTGTCCCTCTCTGCAATACCATTCTATTGTGGTGTCCTCGGTGCAGAAAGCTGCCGTTTGATACCATTTTCTTCACAATATCTAGTGAATTCCTCATAAGTAAATTCACCACCTTGATCAGTCCTCAGACAATGTATCTTCTTACCACTCTCCTTTTCAGATAAGGCCATAAATGCCTTGAGCTTACTAAATTCTTATGTTTTATCCTTCAGGAATGTGACCCACATCATTCTTGAGCAATCATTAGTGAAGATCATAAAATATCTATCACCTTGAATACTTTTAGTCCTTATTGGTCCATAGAGGTCTATATGAACCAAATCTAAGAGATGTTCCGCTGAAAAGGATTTGCTCTTAAAAGTTGAGGATGTCATCTTTCCCAACTAACATTCCTTACATAGAGCATTAACCGGTTTGTCCAACTGAGGCAAACCTCTCACTGTCTTGGACTTACTCACTTTAACAATGTTATCAAATTTATATGACAAAATCTCC
Organism: Cryptomeria japonica; assembly: GCF_030272615.1. Classification (NCBI taxonomy): domain Eukaryota; kingdom Viridiplantae; phylum Streptophyta; class Pinopsida; order Cupressales; family Cupressaceae; genus Cryptomeria; species Cryptomeria japonica. The sequence continues at coordinate 228,186,394 of NC_081410.1, read as the reverse complement.
TATGCCAAAGCCAACTATCATCTACTTTAGCAATTAAAAATTTGTTGACTTTAGGATTTAGGTGAAACAGGTTACCTTTAGTCTACTTGCCGGTTGCAATCAGTTCACCTTTTCTCCCATAGATTTTGTACATACCATTCTTAAACTACAATGGATATCCTTTGTCATTGAGTTGAGCAACACTCAAAATATTGTGTTTTAATCCTTCAACCCAATAGACATCATCTGCACTGCTCTTCCCATTAAGAGAAATAGTTCTCTTACCTTTTACCATGCAGGGTGAATCATTACCAAATCTCACAAGTCTGCCATCAAATTCCTTTAAAGAAAGAAATTTGCTCCAATCACCGGTCATGTTATGTGAACAACCACTATCAATGATCCAATTATCAAAATTATCCATGCGAGAAACTAATGTTTTCTGATCAAATGTCTACTCTTTAATGGCTACAAAAATAATGTCTTCATTAGCATCACCCTCAGATTCCTCATCAGTGATACCACCATCAACTGCAATAAGACAATCTATTTTGCCTTTTCCTTTGTACTTATTGAACTTCTCTCACTTGTGCTCATTGTCACCATTTGGGCAGTTAGCTGCAATGTGTCCAATCTTGTTGCATGCAAAACATTTCAAAGGTATTTTACCTCTATATTTACCGGTACCTCTGGGCAACCGCTTGGCCAACAATGCTTCAAGCTCAACCAAACTGTTTTCATCATCAACTTCTCTACTGGATCTAGATTCATAACTGTGACTAAAATCTCTACTTTTCCTCATAGATGGATTAGAAATTGAATCTCTAAAATGCAGATTCAGATTTCTAAAAACTACCATCATAACCATTTAATTCAAAAGCACTAAGCTTACCAATGATGGATTCAAGGGTTACCTTAGTTTTGTCAATTGATTTTAGCTCCTGAATGGCTGCAACTCGGATAGCGTAGACCGATAGTAGGGTTCTCAACACCTTACTAACCACTGTGGCATCTTCCACTTTACCACCAGCACTCTTGATCTCACCAACTATCTCTTTTATCCTCTGACCATACTGTTGGATATTCTCACCTTCAGCCATCTGCATTTCATCAAGCTTTCCTCTTAGGCTCTCTTCTTTGGAAATCTTCACATGTTCATCATTGCTATAAATCTCTTCAAGTTTCTTCCATACCTCATATGAAGTCTCTAGACCATGGTTATCAACATATTCTGCATCAGACAAAGAACTGATAATAGCCTCCAGTGCTTGATTGTTTTCTTGTTGCTCTTTCTTCTGATCATCAGTCATAATCCCACTAGGTGCAACATATTGAGTACCAACATGTTCCTAGTATTGACTTCCTAGACTCTTGATATAAATTTTCATTCTATCACTCCATATTTTGTAGTTCTCTCTATTAAACTTCAGACCTTCCTTCTTCATTATGTTCTACAAGATCTTTCCCTCAAGCTGTTAGACTTAGACCTTAGAGGACCTAAGAAGCTTTGATACCAATTGATGGCATGATGAAAGAATAAGGATCCAGTCAACTACTAAGAGGGGGGGTGAATCAATAGATAGAAAACTGATAATAACTTCTACCAATATCAAAATCAACCTCTCAAAGAAAACTCAAAACTGACAAGTTAAACCACTGAACTACAAATGCAATATCACTGTCAAGATAAATCAGTTGATTGTTATAACAGATTAATAGTAAACAACTTGAAACTCACAAACATACAAATACTTTACTGACATAAGTAAAACCTCATTTCTGATTGTTGTCATTTAACATAACTTATCAAAGTGGATTAAGCAGTTTAAGCAATTCAACCATAATAAACATAACTACAAAAACATTCACCACTTAACACAATATTTTTGACGTGGAAACCCAAATGGGAAAAATCACAATGGGGATGAATACCCACAAGTATTCTAAAGTTTGCCCTGTTAGGAGCCAAGCTTGTTAAAGCTTTACAATAAGTCTCATTAAGAACAAATCTTGTTAGGGACCACACGGTTAAGGGATTAACTATAATGCCCTATTAAAAGCAATACCCTATGAGGAGTAACCTCGATAGAGGATTTAAAATCCAAGCTAATGGACCACCTGGTTAGAGGATTTGAATAACACTAAGCTTGTTAGAGCTTACCCGGTTAAGAGATTTTACTGTTGTAATTGTTAGAAAATAATAGGGGTTCATTGATCTGTTTGAATAACACTATAGTTGCTTGTTCAAATCCTTTCCATTCTCCTATCTGCCTTTGCACAAACTGCAAATACATCATCTGGTTTAGCAACCGCACTCAACTAGGAATTTGTGAACTCTTCAACAAAACAACTCATCGACCTTATAAACAGATAAATAGGTCAGTAACACAACAAAAACCTAATTCTCTCATAGAGATTACAAAACAAGTCAGTTCAAGTATGACCATTGGATTACATAATAATCTCTATACATCATTCAAGATAGCATCGACCGCTCCTTGATCACCGCTTCATCAAACTCTACTATAACTCATCACGCGTTTTGTATTACATGCAATATACTTGCTCATTCCCAAGATAAAAACCGTTATCTCAACATGCAAAAAACACTTTGAAACTCTTCTCATTCAACATGCATATGTGTCATAATCATTACCGCTCACCATCAGATGATAAACCAATACAAACAATTCACCAAACTTAATCAATTAGGGTTTATCAAATCAACAGGTAGGGTTTACCGGTTCAACTCTCCATTACTTAGCAATACCGGTTCAGTCAACAAACTAACCTACCGGTTATAGTTCCCTTCACTAGCTCTTCCTACCAGTTACAAGACAACATTAAAACAACATCATTAATAGTTAACTGACATCAATGACAACATAACATTTCATTAATGCAATCTTCATGCAAATGCCAACATCCACAATGCAGGATTCCCTGAAGTGTTATCTGATAAGTTCTCTAAGTGTGGAGATGTGCACACTAAAGACAGGGGGGATATATTTTATTAAATTTATGGAAATAGGGATAAAGATGCATTTGTATCCAACCCCTAGTTGTTGGACTTAGCCAAGTATGTGGTTCCAAATGTTTTTGTGGAACCCGAGCTCATTAATTTTTTGTCAAGATATTATCATCTTAAGTCCGTGACAATTAGGATTGTTGAAGGAAGCATTTTGGTGGAAATAGGCTGGGAAGCCATAATACCTTGTTTTGATCTGAACATAAATGCTTTGAAGGAGATCGATTTGAAATTTTTTGAAGATGTATAACAGAAAGAAGTTGTCACTAAGAAGGGAAGAAGTGCTAAGATATAGGAAAAAATTATATTAGTGGAAAAAATTATTTGTTGCAATCAGAACAAGAGCCACTCGAACTAGTTCTCCTTTTGAGGGAGATGTTAAATAATCATTGAAATAAAAATGATATACCTCCTTGTGAATTTTTGTTTGTCTCCACACAAAATTAGGGTTTCATGAAGTCTTCAATAACATAGAACATAAATGTCAACTCCAATGCTTGAAAGAAGACTAATTTCTTGATTTCTTGCTTTATGTCAGATTGAATTTCATGTGTGTGGATGATCAAATGAGAGGGGTAGACATCTTTTTATACTTGCCCATTGAAAAATAAATTAATTTTGATAAAGACAATATAGACATCTCTCTGGATGAAGTTAGAGAAATGATAAAGGAGAGTGGTATGCTATTGGTCCCAAGGTGGGATTTGGAACATTTTTTTTTTGGATCAACTAATGAAGCAAGAAGATCAAGCCTATGCTAGAGAGTTTGGAACTCAAGGAACTAGGTTTCATCCTAGTATCAAAGCACCGGCTCAATGGTTGAAAGCCCCTAAGTCAAGGTTATTATATGGGGTTGAGGAGAATATTGGATATGCAATTCTAAGAACATTGAGGGATACATGTACTGTCAAAGCAACAACAATTTCACTCCACTCATCACTTTTTGCACATGCAGTGATCAAAGAAGAAGAAAGGAGGCATGAGAGACTAAAGAAGCACCATATTGCCCTTAATGCCTCCTTCAATCAATTATACATGGAAAACATCAGATTGAGGAAAGAGCTGGCAGATAAGGAATCCAAAGCATCATCTTCTACTGTGATAATTGAACAACGACCTCCTCCCCCTCAAGAGCAATATGAATAGGTTAGAATGGGGAAACTAGATGATGCTTCCCCTATTTCCATTTTTTATCTTGAGATGCTAAGTGATGAGAACAAGGCCTTGCCACTTTTAATTAAGAATAAGGATAGAATGTTGGATTTGGCTAAGGTAAAAAATAGGGAGAATAACTTAAGTGTCATGAAAGGCACAATTTTACATTTTCTCAAGCAAGTTTTGAATAAGTTGGATGAGGTCCAAGCTTCATACCAACGCATTTTTTCAAGTCCATGAGAAAATGTATGACCTTATTTCATTTTTTAGACCACTGAGAGCTACATGGAAGCCCGCGGCCTCAATTTTGAAAGAATTATTTTTATCAGTAAAGAATTTGCCTTCATCTCCTCCAATTATGGAGCCACATGGAATAATTACAACATAATAATCAAATATCTTCAATATATTGAAGGATGAGAGGTATCATTAAAGGATAAAAATGGTTCTTTCATATATTTGAAACATTGGACAATTCCCAAAATTTTGGGAAAAGATAAACAAATAAAGGCCCTAAAGAGTGGAAAAGAGATTTTGAGATGACAATACAATCGGCAATTGATCAATTCACATGGGGAAATCAACCCCAAGAGGACACATATTATTTAATAATTGATAAGATTTTAGAGGTTGATTCTTTTTATCAAAAATTTGTGGTTGAGGTTAAAAATGTAATGGATAATAAGACTAGGGAGGCATTGAGAAGAGTTCAAAAGCCGATATATTTTAAATGGTCTGCTATCTCCCAAATTAAAAATTGGCATAAAGGCCATTGCACGCTTGAGGAGAAATCAATTAAGGAGTAGATATCCCTATCAGTTTTTGTTTGTCACATTCTTTTGCAGGTTTCTTTTTGCAATTGATAACATTTTTGCATTATATTCAACATGTACCTCCTGGTAGCAACATTAACTTCAACACAAAATTTTGATCTCCAGTAAGGGTGGCTATCAGAACATAGTGACACCTTAGCCCCTCTCCACTCTAGCCTACAACTCTCATCCCAAAAAAATTGGTAATCCCAGCCGCCTTCTTCTCTTCTCCAAAGATGATATTTGTATTGTACTTGTAAAGATGCCTTTGACATATTCTTATTATAATGCAATCATTTTTGGACATGTTTACTATTGGCCTTAAGCTTGTTTTTCCTCCCTTGTGTTATAAAAGGGAAATCGGGGCCAATAGTAAAGGATTTTGGAATTCGAAAAGTAAGTAGAATGTATAGGGTATGAATTCATAGAAATAGAAGAAATTTTTACAGAGTCTTTTTGTCTCACTGTGATGAAAATGTACATTCTATTCTTGAATCAATGAGAAGAAACAATTCATATTGTCTCCAATTTTGTGTATATGCATTATATGAATCAATATGTTTTTTATTATGGTAAAAAAGGGTTTTGAAGGGAGTGGAAACCCTTTACAATAGGTCAAAATCAAGATGAGACATGAAAAGCATAACAATTAAACAAAATGCTGCCAAAAGAGAAAAATGGAGAAAAAGGCAGCCCAACACTAGCAAAACACTAGGTGGAAACCAAGGAAAGAAAACTAAGCAAAAGTCATTAAAGTCTCAACGACCTCTACCTCCAGCTGATTCATATTCTGAGCCACTTTCTTGAAGTCTTGGATCTCCTATAGGGTTTTGTTTGCCCTCCTCTTTAGATTGGCACAAGTCTACTAGGACCCATTGACTCTTCATTGCATTTGTCTTATTTAATTGAGAATGTGTAATTTGGGTAGTGCGTCTCTTTTAATCAAAGGGTTAAATACTGCATCTCAATTACAATAATGCAAATATATGTTGTTTTGATCCTTAAGAAGAATCTGATGTTTGTTTCAGTAGCACACATGTAAGGCATAAGTGTTGAGTTAGGGGTTAATATGTGAAGTACAACATTGCATGTGATAGTTACCTTGCTACTTGAATTTGTTACCTAATGAATAGGCATTGGATATTACTTTCTTGGTCATTTCTAGAATCATTAAAATCAAAATAATCTTTATTTTCCATTTTAGGAGTAGTTTAGCATAGGCTTTTATCTCAATATGTGAATCAATGTTGTCAAACCAAGAGATATAATCTTAGTCAAGGATAAACTATCTTTCCTTGGTGTATTTTCATTAAGATGCATCTATTACATAGCAATACTTCGATTAGTATGTTATAGGTCAAAAGTATTGCAAGTATACTTGCCTAGTCTTGCAGAACCTGAAGGGTAGGAGGTTGTCAACACTTTTGTTAAGACCTCATTCGCTAGCCACTGACCTGAAGGCCTGTTCATTGATTCTAACAAACTTATTGGAATCCTTTAAATAATCAACTGGAAACAACAATAATATCCTTCCTACACCTTATATTTCTCCTATATATGTCGTAGTCCCACCTCCTACATCTTACAAAGTGAAGCGCCCGACATCTCCTATTTTTCAACCTAGTAGACCTTCTCCCATTCCTCTTCCTTTAAAGTAAGAGAATAAGCCTATGTCCATTCATTCTAAAACTTCACTACCCTCAGCTAAAACTAAAAGAAAATGTTGTGCAATAGAACACACATGGAGACGTCATGCCAACACTGGTGAACTTGCTTCTCAACCCATTTCCTCCCCAAATACACCAAATGTTGACTCAATCCCATTTGTCCAACCTTCACCTAACCGTAGGGAGGAAGTTTAACCTAAATAACCAAGATAAGAAATGCTTAAGAAATATGATGGTTCATGTTCTATTTGTAATAGAGATCCTATTTTTTTTAATATTGTTGAAGAAATGGATGAAAATGATGTTCATGATATGTATGAGCTTGTTGATGTCGACAATGATTTATCTAAATATTTTTCAAAATCATTAATCCTAGCTCCTAGTGACATACAAAGTGACTTATCATTAGAGCATGGTCCTTGTTTGGAACTTGCAGTAGCTCCATCTACTGTGCTTGAAGTTGATCCTCTTGCATCTTATGTTTAGCAAGATTGGGAGGCAAATGATTTGCTTGATGAGCTTCATTTGTATTGTATATTCTCTCTCCTATTGCTTGTTTGTAAAGTGTTTGCCCCATCATGCATTTTTTCTATTATACTAGGCTTTCTTTGGATAACCCTTGTCACTCTGTTGGTGCAAGGTAACAAAGAGAAAAAATCTGTTGTGACATTCTTCTATTTGTATCTCAATTATTCTATTTTTTGTCCCTTGTGTTTTCTACTTGGAGACGATGCAAAGCGTTGAGATCTCTTTTGGTCTCTTCTATGTTGACTCAAAAGACACATATTCCCTTCTTCCATTGTACTTGTGGTTCCACTACCTTTGGGGGATGAGGTCAATTCAATGCAAACATTTTATGATATACATTATTTATCATAAGAGCATACTAACCCCAGTGTCAGTGGATCCCTTATGTGTTTTATGTTTTGTGACCATTATCCTTTGATTTGTCCTTTCTTATGGGCATATCATTGTGGTAACATGCTTATATTTTGGATGCATTCTACCTTAAAGAAATTTCTCCTGATAAGGCATATGCAATCACTTTAATGTGGGGGCATAAACCCTGCTCAGTGTTTTCACTTTATGCACACACTATCACATGTCTCGATACTCCAGTTGCTTTGCAAATTGAGCCTTTTTCTTTGTAATTTGGTATTTTTCTTTTTCATGACTCATACTAAGTGAGCCTTACTAGGCTAGCGGTCATTATTCTCTCTCTTTCTTATGATGTCCCTTTTATCTTGATATTGAAGTAGTAAGATCCTAAAGTCCATTCAGGGCTTAGTGTGTCTTGTCTCTTTGATATCTTGATGAAATTTTTTCAATGAAAACCTTTGTACTTTATCAAGACTATGCTTAGTCGCATACCCCTACTAAAGTGGGGGCTAAATTTAGCATCCTAAATTGTACTCCCTTATAATTTTATCCTCACTTGGGCCCTCACCTTGGCATTCATCCCATAAGGCTTGATTGAAGCCCTAATTCTGTTCACACCATGTATCAAGCTCAAATTTTCATGATTTGCATTTCTCTCCCTAAGATCCTGGGACCCTGATGTCCAGGACCATGGCGTTGGGCATCATGGTCCTCTCCAAAAGGGCCCATTTTGGGGCCTCACAATGGTAACATGATTTTAGTGGGAACCTAGATCTTGTGTTAGCTCATATCAAAAAATTAATTTGTTTTTTGACTAACATGTATAAAAGGAGGTCTATCCCTTTGCAATCAATCAATTGATCAATCAATCAAGCATTTATAATTCGAATTCAAGATCTCAATTACATCAAGTGAGCATCCAATCAGTCTTCTTTCAAGAATTGAAGCAAAATTAAATTCAAGATTCAAGCATTGGAGATAACATTCATGCTCTATGTTTTATGAAGAATATCTACATGAAACACTAATTCCTTGTGAAGACAAACAAAAATTCATTAAAAGGTATATCATTAGTGTTTTAGATATTTTTTGTCTTTCCCTCAAAAGGAAAACATTTCCATTACAATACTTAATTTACATTTGAATTATATTTCATGGTTAATTCCAAAATCGAGGTTTGACCTAAGGCAAACCCCTATTCCCAACCATTTTACCCTCTCTACTATGTGTAGGAACATGTATAGAGCTATAATTTTCAAGATCGACATTATTTGTAGAGATGAACATGTTCCATTTTAGATGACAAAAAGTTCAGAGGACCAAGGCGACCAGTACCACGGTCTCAACAATTCAGGTCAAACTTTTGGAAACAGATCTGAACATTTATCTACTGCTTAGATCCAGGTTTGTGGCTTTGTGCAACAATTTTAGCTCATTGTTTATGCATAATTACTTCAATTTACACACATTTAACCTAATTTTAGCATCATTAATTAAATCAATTCAATTTAAAGGGAAATAAGAGACACATCTAAAACCTTTGGAATCTGATCAAAATCTAGATCTATCAAGGCTAGATCTATCAAATTCCATCTTGCCCTAATGTAGTGGTCCCTAAGAAAAAATAGTGGTTTTACTACATTAATGGGTGAAACCCTAATTTTTCACCTATTACAATATATAAATAATTAGGCCATCAAATATGATCTATCAATATTTTGCTAAGAATCACACATGAATGGTGTGGTTACCTTGTTGATGGAGGATGAGATAATTCAAAATTATATGGTACCAATTTTATTATGTGTCATAGAAATCACCATGTATCAAGAGTATATCTTGTCACTTAGATTATAATGTTATATGGCATAGAGGCCACTATGTATCACATACATGTGGAAGCATAAAATACAAATATGGATATTTTATGTGTCTCACATGTATGATTTAACTATAAAGTAGTAGTACAACATATGCAGGGTTGCAAGCTATGAACTCGTGTTCAAGGATTATATGTGGATGTGTGATAATAGTGATATGCATACACAAATGATGCTACTAAAGAGGAAAAATAAGGTTGTTCTCAACACCAATAACTTTCCTTAACTATCCAATAAACACATTAAAAGGATTAAAATATTGGTGATCATAAATGTTCTTAGAATGCATAAATCAAACTTAATGCTCACTACCTCTATGTATATGTAGTCCCTTCATCTCACAAGACAAATTTCAATATTGATACATTTTCTACCCTATTTCTTATTGTTCCTTAGGATAAAATTTCAAAGTCGCGTCACACTTTTATAAAGGGAATGGTAACATTGATTTACCTTTTAACTTTATTCATTAGAAGGTGGCATATGTGTTTTGAATTTTGAAATGATGTAAACTAGTGAAATATACACTTTTAGTGTATTTTTGTTTATAATTATTCTAAATATTAAAAAAATTATTTGAATGTATTTTCTTCTTCTAAAATTGACACTATAATTTAGTTGCTAGTAAAATGTTGAAAAATGAGGTTAAGTGGGATGTTCTTGATTATAGGATAAAATAGGTTTTGAAGGGACTCAAAACCCTTTTTACAAAATATTATAAAAAAGATAGACACACACAACCAACATCCCACTTACAACAAACAAACCACAAAAAATTAGAAAAAACAACAATAAATAGACTTAATTCATAGTTTTAAAAACTTCAACAACTTTGATTTTCTATTGAAATAATTTCTACAACAGATCAAGAAACTTTGACAATTCATTATTCTTCTCTTATAATGTTTATTTTTTACTCACCCTTGTGTGTGAACTAGGAGGCACTTTCTCATCAATGTGGACAATGTTTTTTTTTCTTACCCTTCAGTTGTTGGCCCTCATCCAAACTCTTAGTCTTGAAAGTATCCACAACATAGTCTTCTTGGAGCTCTTTTAAGTTATTGGTAAAGATCCTTATGCCTTCTACACTATTATGGATTGTGTATTGACTAATTTTTAGAATCATTGCAAGGTTGTTATTGACCTATTATACCTTTTCTTCCATACCATTAATCCTCTTATCGTAATCAAATTTTAAAAGAGAAATATCATTAGCGATGACATCTAATTTAGAATAAATTTGTTTTAACTCGCCTAAGGAGAAAGATCCATCCCCAATCACGTTAGTAGTGCCATCCAATTTCATATTGATGACCCTCAGTTTAATAATATTTATCTTATTTATTTCTAGGAAGAACCATTTTGAGATCTTAAATTGCCCAACATCACCTTCACGTAACAAACTTAGGAGATCATGCACCTCCTCCCTATTTGCATGAAGGTAAGAGAAATCCTCTAAGAGATCAATGTGTATAGTTCCCTACCCCATCCTTAAGTCACTAGGACTTTGTATTTTCTGAACCAAGTGGATAGTAATACCCCACCCCAACCTTAAAAAACTAGGGAAAAGACATTTTATTAACCATATGTTCACCATTTTTTTATTTTCCTTTGAAAAACATCCCTCTGTTGACCATCCATTGTTTTAACCTTTGTATTTTTTTTTTGGTAGAAGTGACATTCTCACCAACCTATTCATCCCTAGTGTGAGCAACTAATCCAAGAAGTATGGGATCTCATCCTCCTTTTAGTGGAATTGTTTTTCTTATGTCTATCATCCTCCAAGGGTGGGGAAGAAAACATATGCATAGAAATATCCTCATAGTCAACTTTATCCACCCATTATTTTTAATAGTCCTCATCCTCAGTTTCCATGTCTTCTGTGTCAATAGACATAACTAAATAATGGGTCATTTCATGGACCTATTTCTTAATTTTCTTGGTCACCTTCTCTGGGATTTTAGCGGATTTTTTTTAATATATTGTACATAATCAACAAAATTAACCCCTCATGAAGAATGGGTTATTTAGAGTTATTACTATGGTCTTTAATCCCCTTATCTAATGAAGCAAGAGAAAAAAGGAAAATACACCAATATTTTATGCCTAAAATGGTCAATGAGAGTGAAATTGACACCATAAATGGTAGTAAACTTGCAATATAAGGTTACATATTGCATTATGATCTCCACCACATCAACCCAAATGGGCTTGATGGAAAGTTTGTTGTAACCCACTAAAGGTTGTTTGACAAGTCTCTACTTCTAGTTCCCTTTGAGAAATTGTTTGATAACTTCATTGATAGCTTTCCTATCTTTGAAAATTTTCACTCTAGTTGTCAACAACCCAGTGACATGAGAGATAAGGTCCTTTGAGATAACAATATCATTTCCATACGCAACAAGGGTGTGGTTCTTCTAGACCTAAATAAACCTGTTTGAATCATCTAGGTCATGTACACGAATTCTTTGAATATAATCCACCAATCCCCGTTCTTCTATAATCTTCTAGGATAAACCATTCTATTTAAATCTCTCATAGGAAGTAGGCTCCAAAGAGTTCCTATCCCCATCCATAATCAGGTTCAACAACAACAAGCAATAGAAGGTTAAAGTACCAATACACCACCCAAAATGCATGTCCCATAAACCCCACCACCAAAATTATAGGAAACAATTCCAAAACTAGAGTGATAGGAATAACAAAGCACCCAAATCACCCATACAACATGCAAAATAAAACTAAGTCTTTATGAAAATTAATGACATATCAAGTTTAGCTCCATTAAAAAACATGAAAAATAATGCTAGAAGCCTCCATGAAGATGGGGTCATGGGAGTCCCAATATTGATTAGAGTGCCTAGAAACTCCTATATTAGCAAAAAAGTCCACTAACACATTCCCTTCCCTATAGATATGGGAGATAAAGCAATATTTAAAGAATTTCATAATGTTAAAGGAATCTTTTATCAAGGTCTCAATTGTCCAACTAGGCTTGAATAATTTCTTCATCCATTGGATGATATTCAATGAGTCCCCTTCTAGCCATACCTTAGTAAAACCCTAAGATTGAGAAAGCTTCAGTTTGTTGTAGGCTTCCATATCTTCAATAAAGTGATTAGTCTACTCTTTATATAGTAAGTTTTTCCCCTTATTTTTCATATTTATAACTTGATACTTTAGTGCGTGGATTTTTCCCTGTTATAATAAATATGTATTTTTATCGTAGGTATTAGAGTACAACTATTTCTATGAGATAAATTTTTGTCTTAATTATTTATCCAAAATAAAAAGAATATCAAATCATATGGAATATGTTCTCTAGTGTATCAGATTTTCTTTATTTTTTAAACAAACTAATACTATTTTTTCTTGATAAGAAAATAAACTTATATTTTGGTGTTGATGATTTACTTTTAGACAAAAAATAAATAACATATAATTAAAAGATTCGAATTTAAAAAACCACACTTATAAATCTACAAAGGGGTGTTTTAAAAAAAATGTTATTTATGAGTAGGATTTGCAAGAACGTCATTTTATTGAATACTATTATATTTTTTTAAATTGTCCCCAAAGTGTTATTACATATATATTTAGTAGACACTTCCAATAGGAAAAGTTTTGAACTAGATCCATTTTAGCTAGAATAAATCAAATTGGACCACATGTTTGACCCAAATTGATTTTCAATTGGAAATCCTTAAATTTATTTGTGCTAATAAGTTAGCCTAAAGTGTGACATATCTTTGTACTTTCACACCTTGAATTCATTTAGCTACATCGCCCCCCTTTTCCCCTTTTCCATGAATTTCTTACAATATTAAATTTTTGCCTTCCAATATATATCTAAGGTGTTTCTTTTCCCATTCAAATATAGAATATTATAATTATTTCTCCTAGAGTAGATAGAAAATATAATATAGAGACACAAGATCCCAAAAAGATATCTACAAAGATCTAGGGTAATCACAAACAACCACTAATTCATCTTATACCATTGATCAATCTCAAGATGTAAATTGCATTGTTTGTGACCTTGATATCAACCCCTTGCTATATCTAGTCTAATGAGTATGG